>NC_136511.1:32906220-33011220 GCF_053919585.1 Euprymna scolopes
AGACAATAATATTTCCTTCAAAAGCACGTATATCGATCTTCCACTTTTTGCGATGGCTTCTAATTTAAAACCAATGCTTCTCACTTATATCTGCCACTTTATGTATGTTTGTATGTATGTATGTATGTATGAGTATATATGTGTATATAGGAGTGTGCATGTGCGTGGAAGAAAAATGAAAAAGAACAGTCCGAATAATTTAATATGTTTGAACAAAAATAGGCAGAAATTAAGTAAATGATGATTACCATAAAAAATAATTTTCTTCGTTTACTTATTTATTTTATCTTATTAATTTATTTTTTAACATTATATGTTTGTATGTATCAATTAACGAAAGAATCTACAGGAGCGCTTTAAAACAATAAAGAAACGTGTGCGTGTGTGTGTGTGTGCGTTCATGTGTGTAGGTGTGTGCGTGCGTGTAGACAATCCAGACAACAGCGTGCCTTTGACCCCGTCTCACACCTAGAACTATAATAAATCTATAAGCCCAATTGTTGGTGAGGGGATTCCACTTAGTATTCCACTTAGCTTATCCTTACATCTGCTTATCAATCTCCAGGTGTATATGTAGGCACGTCTGTAAACGTGTGTGTCCGCGTATTCTGTGTATGTATGGGTACGTGAGGAAGTATATATGGCATTGCGCGAGTGTATATACATGCATGTTCACATATGCGAGGGTTGTTCGTGGGATGTGTGGGTGTCCAATTCAAAGATTTATGAGACTTGGTTTTGAATAGAGACCACACAAATGGCTAACCATTCCAAGTCAAAAATGCTGGAAGGGTCATATTCAAATAGATCTTACCTTAGTAATTGTCTGTATTTTTTTTTTTTTTTTGAGATGAGGTGTTTTCATTTATTGAGATTTTTGGACGGACTTCCTCATCTTGGTTGTTATAGTCACAACGTTTCGGCCGTTTTGTCATCCGGCCTTCATCAGCTGTTTTGTATAGAACTGGGGAACCGTTTCTTAAGAGTCTCGAACCCAACCCTTTATTATTATTACGGGGGTACCGTGTTCAGACTCCAGCTAGGCTCTGGGACATAGTTGCTGATTCTCTGTTTTGACCACTCGGCCATATGTAACTAGGACATATGGCCGAGTGCTCATAGACGTTGTATCAAAAATTTACAGTTACCCAAAGGTGCTGAGTTCAATCCTGAACGAAGGCAGTTAAAAGTAATATTCAAAACAGAGAATCAGCAACTGTGTCCCAGAGCCTAGCTGGAGTCCGAACACGGTACCCCCGTAATAATAATGAAGGCTTGAGTTCGAGACTCCTACCAAATGGTTCCCCAGTTCGATACAAAACACCTGATGAAGACTGGAGGGCAAAACGGCCGAAACATTGTGACTATAACAACCAAGATGAGTAAGTCAGTCCGACAATCTCAATAAAAGATTTTACCTTATTGGCTATGCCCGTCGCCCCCCTGCTGCTACCGCTGCCTGCCAGCACCCTTACGTTTTCTATCATTCACAGTGAGGAAGATTGAAGGATCGGTTGAAAATATGTGCTTTTGAAGGAAATATTCTTGTTTTTTTTTGTTCAAAAGACGTTTTGTATTCCTATACGTCTACGCAGAGGAAATAAATACAGAAAAGATATAAACATTTGTATATTTTTGTATTGATTTTTTATTCATATATATGTATATATATATATATATATATATATGTAAATATATATATATATATGCATGTATATATGTATGTATGTGTGAGTGTGTTTGTGAAAATGAGGCCAATGTGGGCAGTCATTGAGGTCGATAAATATTGTTTAGCTCAATGTAATAAGAGTATTATTTATAGAAAAATAATATTTATCATATAATAACAATCAGCAAATTCGATTCAGGAATGTTATGAAATGGCCACTATATCTCTTTTTCATTCTAGAGAGATCGTAATATATAAGATTTTTCAGACATTTACACCCTAGCACCGCAGAATGTTTTGGCACGTATCTTTTGATATTCACGTGAATATATTCTCTCTGTTATGTTATTAAATGAATTCTATCATTGTGCGATGTTTGTGTATTTCTCATGCAGATTCTTATGCATTTGTTGCAACAATCGACTAAAAAAAAACCCAAAAGCATTCTACAGAGCTACCGTACGCCAAGCGTAAATGACGTTCGCTTATGCAAAACAATGTCTTACACCAATTCAGTTTCCTGGCCAGTTGCACTCACCATTTTGTTCTGGTTAGTTAGACAACTAAATCGATGAAACAGGAAAGGCTGGAACATGCATCATATTATATACTCGCTTATAAATATATATATATATATATATATATATATATATATATATATATATATATATATATATTCAATTTCAAACCTAACAGGCCACACTGACACTTTCAATTAGGGAGGTACTATCGGATACATAAGTTGCAGGGGTATTTTGAAGGGTGATGAGTAGCAATATGTCTGTTCACATTACACTTGAACTTCTGCATATCAGTACAGTTGGGAAAACAGAATCCAAGAAGGGAGTTCCAAAGTCTAGCAGTTCTGAGGAAGAATCTATTGGAGTAAAAGGCATCTCTATCGTGAAGGGGTGGGATTTTGCTACTTGTCGGGTTTGTCGTGGGTAGTCACGTCGAGAGTGTAAAAGTACTTGTAGTTCGTCAGAGCATTCACCATTAAAGTACTTGTAGAACATGCTGAGGGATGCAAATTTCGTCGATGGGACAGAAGCTGAAGCTAAGATGACAGTTCAGGACCTACCATGTTGGCGACTCGACTCTCTTTTGAACCCTGTCAAGTGTCAAGGAGTGAGAGACAATTAGCAGATGCGGCGGCCTAAATGCTAAAACAGTACTCCATGCATGAAGCTTAGATGAGATTTCAAGACCTATCAGGTTGGCGACTCTCTTTTGAACCCTGCCAAGGAGTAAGGGACAAGTAGCAGATGCGCTAGCCCAAATGTGAAAAGAGTACCCCATACATGGGGGAATTGTGGCCTTATATAGAAGTACAGGATACTTTCAGACGTAAGTAGCTTTCTAGCACGGTAGAGAGAGAGCTTACAATCCTAGCAGCAGCCTTGGCAATTCTCTGAATGTATCTATTCAAGTTCATGTTCCCTTCAAACGTTAGGCTGAGGAGTTTACAGGAAGTACTTTCGGGTACTATGTTCTTGACCATTGCTATTGGTGGTAGTGAAGGTTTCTTGTAGTTATTGGAGGAAACAAGTTTAATCTTGGCAGCATTGAATGTGACCATCCATTTTTGTCTCCGTTCCACTACAGAGTGGAGGTCATCCTCTAGTGTTTCTGACATTTCCTTGTATATGTTTTCATATATATTAGTCCTCGCGCGAAAGAGCAGAACACAAAATGTTTTAAATAATAATAACAATAGAATAACAATAACAAAGAGTTTCGCTGGCGAGGACTACTATTGACCGTAACCAGTTATGCGTTCCTTTTGAAAGTTCATCTCTATTTTTCTCGTTATGTACTGAATATTTGTTAATGAAACCTATATGAAATATGTTCCTCATTACATTAGAAAGATTTCTATTTTAAAAAATTTAATCTAAAAATTTTATTTTAAAGTTTTTGTTTGAAAACATCAGATTTTCTCATTATTCAGACCTGTATTACGAAGACGGGGTTGCAAAAGATGAGTTGTGGTGTGAGGAGAAATACAAACTGAAACAGAGAGTATATCCAGACTTGTAATAATACTAAGAGGGAGTTGCAGAAATGAGTTGTGGTGTGAGGATAAATACAAACTGAAATAGAGAGAAGGAGAGTTTTAAAATATAATCATAAAAAGATAAGATACAAGTTAGAAAAGCATTTCATCCAAGGCATGAAAATTGTTAAACAAACTGCTTTTACTATAGGCTTTAAATATAAAGGTACAAGATTCAATTTGAAATTTATTTATCCTCAAAGTGCACTTTTTACAAAGTAAGGTATAAAAATTTAATTTAAATTGAATCAAAAAATTACCTGGGATTTATTTTATGTAATGCACATTCTGTCTAACTTTAAAAAATTAATTGAAAATTTTATATCTATATCATTAATTGCTAGACGAAATATATTTTTTTTAAATTGGAACAAAATGTGCATTGCATAAAATAAATCCAAGGTAATTTTTTGATTCAGTTGAAATTAAATTTTTATAACTTAATTTAAAGAATTTATAAAAGTGCACTTTGAAGATAGATAAATTTCAAATTGAATCGTGTACCTTTATATTTGAAGTCTATAGTAGAAACATGACGTGTACGTAGATTACTGTTTTAAAAATACGATATATATATATATATATGCATATATATATATAATGAACCTATTTATGTATACATATAAATATCTATATCTATATATATATATATGTGTGTGTGTGTGCGTGTGTGTGGGTGCGTATGTGTGTGTGTGTGTGTGTGTGTGTGTGTGTGTGTGTGTGGCAATTCATAATGTTTACTCACGTATGCCCTGATTGGGAGGGAGCGTATAAATACTACAATAATGCGTTATATATATATATATGTATATATATATATATATATATATATATATATATATACATATATATATATATATGTATATATATATATATATATATATATATTTATGGAATCCATATTTATTTTTATTTTTTTATATATTCTTTTCTGTTTTTGTTTCATTCCATATTAATAAGAAATTTTAAAGGTAATCGTAAGACACTTTTTTGGAAGAGTTGTTTTGAATTCTACTGTTATTCAACGAAACACGTGAAAGACGTATTACAACAAATAATATAAAATAAAATACATAATTAAAAACGAATGTGTGGGAATTTAATAAATAACTATTATGGCTTAGTGGGGGATGCCCTTTTCTCTACCCTGCAACCTCTCTCCCACAGAAGAGACGTTGCGAGCCTGTCCTTGTTTTATCGTTATTTCCATGGCAGATGCTCGTCTGAACTCCAATCTCTGGTCCCCCCTCGCCAATTTTTCACGAAAAACACCCGTCTAGCTGAATCCACTGTGAAAAATTTCCCCCACTCTATATCTGTGCCTAAATCAAAACGCGGATTCCATGAGCAGAGCTTCTTTCTTAGAACTGCACGCCTGTGGAACTCTGTTCCGTCTGCCTGCTTCCCACCGGACTACAACTTGGTGGTCTTCAAGTCCAATGTTAACAAATTCCTAATGAACCGCCCCCTTTAGTAAACATTTCAGCAAATCTCCTCACTAACGTAATGTACTTGCGATAACCCTTATCCCTGAGTGGCTTCCGTGCCTTGATAAGTGGTGATCACTGTGTAAAAAAAAAAAAAAAAAAACGGATAAAAGTTCTATGCAGAGAATGAAACCAACACACTACCGAAGTGAATGCTAGCTATTTTGGTTAGAACGAGTAACGGGAACTCTTAGCGCTGTTACTAATTCATGCTGGCTAGACATACGACTTTCGTTACGTGATTTTTACTTCGAATGCCAAGTTTTCTGCTTTCTTTTCAGTATCCAGAGCAGAAGTAAAGGAAAATAATTATCAACCGAAACAATCATATTTTAATAAGTTCATTTTCAACGAAACTTTTGGAATTGAAATGATATTTTATTCGGGGTGCCGACATATTGGTACATTTTAAAGACTACCAAACGTTTTTTGCAAATAAATTTTACTGATAAAACCATTATAATTTTACAAGATTATAACTGTACAAAATCATTATGATTTAATAAAATCATCATGGTTTAATAAAACTATTATAATTTAATAAAGTTATTATGATTTAATAAAATCATTATAATTTAATAAAATCATTATGATTTAATAAAATCATTATGATTTAATAAAATCATTATAATTTAATAAAATCATTATGATTTAATAAAATCATTATAATTTAATAAAATCATTATGATTTAATAAAATCATTATATAGTAATTGTCTGGAAATTTGTAGATGAGGTGTTTTCATTGATTGAGATTGTCGGACTGACTTCCTCATCTTGGTTGTTATAGTCACAACGTTTCGGCCGTTTTGCCATCCGGCCCTCATCAGGTGATTTATATCGAACTGGGGAACCGTTTGTTAGGAGTCTCGAACCCAACCCTTTATTATTATTACGGGGGTACTGTGTTCAGACTCCAGCTAGGCTCTGGGACATAGTTGCTGATTCTCTGTGACTATAACAACCAAGATGAGGAAGTCAGTCCGACAATCTCAATCAAAATCATTACAATTTAATAAAATCATTATAATTTAATAAAATCATTATAATTTAATAAAATCCTTATAATTTAATAAAATAATGATAATTTTATAAAATACAATGTCAAATAATGAGTAAAAATGATTCGTTCGGAAAAACATAGTCGCACTACTTTTATTAAAATACGCATAAAATGTTATTGAACATTATGTCTAGAATCCTTATCCCAATTTGTTCAAAATCGATTGCGTTATTTTGATTCTAGAATATATAACATTTCTGTCACATTGAAATTGATTTTGATGTCGTTGGACGCCTTACTTTATATCTAACGTTTTTCAGTTTTAACTTAGTAAAGGAAATTAATATTATTAACTATTAATTTTATAGTACTACTAGCATTTCAGCCCGGGTGTTTGGAGGTGTATGTTGAGCCAAAAAAAAAAAAACGGTCAATTTTTTTAATTTTGCCCACTATTATTATCCCCTATCATTTATTGTTTTGGGCTCAAACTAAGTTTGTAAGTTAGATCCAAGTGCAAGGAACTGGCGGAGGAGTTTTGTAGAGTTCTCAAATGTCAAATCGTTGAACCTTGACCTTTTAACAGCCAAATTTCTGGCCGGAAACGGATTATAAAAATTCTCCTAAATCTCAGTATCCTGTATATCAAATTTCGAGTCTGTAGAGTTAATATTGACAGAGTTAATGCGTAGGGACACGTACACAGACACAATACAGTCACGTTAACTTTTATATATATATAGATTCGATTTTTACTCGTAGTTACAGAAAATGTAGCTTCATGAAATTGTGAACGTGCTTAAAATGTAGGTTTCTATTTGTGTTATACAATAAGTCACATCTTTCTTACTTAGTTCATACTTAAATGTCACGTTATGTTAATTGTTGCATAGGATTGTATTTATTGAAGTGCATTTACATACAAACAATCTGTTATCATAGAAGACACGCTAGCATATGCGTACAATACTTACATGCATTTATTTCGTTATAGATTTGCTAGGGTAAAAATATTGCCGATAGTCTAAACCGGGAAGTCTTCTGCTTCCAATAAAATTGGTCGGTTGTATGAACTGCATTAAATCGAAACCTGTTCAGTTTCTGTTCTTGCTTTCAGTCAACCAACCAAATCCCCCGAGTAAAATATCGTCTATTAATATAAGCCCACAGGAAAAAGTCAGCGACATTTAAATGGACGTTATTATATATGTAATTTTCGTTTAATCTATTGTGTTTTTTTATTTTTAGTGAATTCTCAATGAGTTATGCGTTCGCATTAATATACATAACGTGACGCAATATGAAACCCTTGTGGAATTCTATCAATTTCCAGAAGACAGCAATTCTTCAAGGAACGTACAATGATATCTACGAAACAAATTCACATATTATGCAACTTTATGCTACACAAACTTAATAAATAAGAAAGTTATTTTCTTGATTTGTTTTATGGCATATGTATTGTTGCGGGGTTTTTGTATGCCAAACATTTTAAATCAGAATTTCCTGTGACATAACACTCGGCATTTACAGAAGCAATTTTCGTTCTGCTGCCATAGCTCAGATCATTCATTATATGCTTTGACATAGTTTAAATGAGTTTGAATGGGTTTAAATGAGTTTAAATGAGTTCGAATGAGTTTGAATGAGCCTGAAATGAGTGAACTATTCATTTCTTTATTATCCTTTGCAAACATACAAGATGTTGCTAGCCCTCTCTAACTATCGTAATGATAATGGAAGCTGATATAATTTCATTTACGTTTATGAAACATTCAGAGCACAAACACGCGTAATTACAGCAAATTACTCTTCTCATGTACTTTAATATATATATATATATATATATATATATATATATATATATATATATATATACCATCATCACAACGTTAAACATCAGCAGCAACACAAAGTTTGAATTAAAGATTCTATTGTTGACATTAGGTTGATCGATAATTTTCGAGTTAGAATTATTGCTTGAATAACATAAGATAATTACGCGTAAGATAATAAGAAGGTTGCCAACATCCGATGTGATAGTGATTTGTGTGGACCGAAGCGGAATCCAACTTGCAACACCTAGGACGTCAGTCGCTGTTATTTACCACTAGATCACTTCCCTGTGCCATAGTTATGCCTTTATATATATATATATATATATATATATATATATATATATAGGTGTGTGTATATATATGTATGTATGTATACATATATGTATATATATACATATATATAAACAAATGGCGCATATATATGTGTGTGTATATATATATATGTATGTATATATACGTATATATATATTTATACATATATATTTATACATATATATATATATATATATATATATATGTATAAATATATATATATATATATATATATGCATATATATGTGTGTGTATATATACGTATATATATATATATATTTATACATATATATATATATATATATATATATATATATAAACAAATGGTGCCTTTACATCACACAAATTTTATTTTATTCCTAATCCAATTCGTCTCAGACTGGTTTCGGTAGATAATATATTTTATCATTTATAAAGTGTACCTTCAACTTTTTATATTATTCTGGTAAATGTTTATCAAGAAGGGAGTAGCGTATAAAAGTGTGTATTATTTTTCTCTCACTCTGTGCCGATAACAGACTTTAATGGGTTTTTTTTCCTAGAATATGACATGCGTTGAAAAATAACACGAGTCAACTTCCTACCGATTGCAATATGTCACCCATAAAATTAATACAATTAAAAACTTGATCCATTCTCTTGAATAATAAGTTCGTCCTACATAAGCTGCGTATTTACCCTATTAGTGGAATCGTGTATATTTTTTTAAATCTTTTAATAAACGTTAAACTTTTATCATTAAATGATAATCTTCTATTGATGAGCATATATCCGATTAATATAAAAGATTGGAGGTGATTCTTGTCTACGAGTTCTGACACGACCTGGCGGCCTTGTTGTTCCAAGTTCGAATCCATTTCATTCAACAAAAATTACTTTCACTTAGGATGTAGGCAACTTTCTCGAGGCCCCTCTGTTAAGTATTCGATGTCTTCTTAGCCTAAATTATGATTAGAAATAATCGGGGAAACCAATGCCAATAATTTAATTTGTGGATTCATAGAATATGATGATTACAAATATAAAAAAGGTAATTTCGTTATTAACAGTGAGAAACAATAACGGATGAAAATGTGTTTCTTTGTTGTATGTTGTAAGACTTACCTGTTTTACGCACATCAGTTCTTTTTAGGCTATGTAATGTTGAAACAAATTAACACGTTTTTATATATTATTAGCATCTTTGGAATGCTATTCTGATTTTGAGTCTTATTTATACAGCGTTTTGGTTGATGGAGATTCCGACGTTCTCATGGTATATCTTGTCAGCCTTGGAAACCATTTCTGATGAACGCACTGACAGTAATCAACCCTTATCCCAAAATGGTCTTGTAAAAATATCCTTGTGAACCTGTTCCACTAACGCTAACTCCTGATTTATAAATTCCAGAATTGTTATTATATGTAATGTTCAAATATGAGACTGAACACAAAGGAAAGCTTATACTTCTTTCAACATCGTCAAACTGTGGAAGTGTAAAATGTTTAAGTGCTCTGAATCATAATCATTTCATGTACAACAGTATCATCGTGTTTTAATAAGTTTCCAGACATTTTGTTGTACAGGTATTTTACATTGTCGTAGACTGTTCCAGATTCAGTATGTTATTGTTATACATCTCACGTGATTACCAATGTTTATGATTTCAAGTTCAAATGAACAGCTACAACATGAATTTGATTACACGCTAATAAAACCTGATAGTCAGAGTTAGTGACTTTCAAAAATGCAATCTGGACGTGATCACACTTAAGAAAGAGATATATTCTATATCATTCTGTTTTAAACTTGGAAAAATCCCCCAAAATATATGGGATGCTCCAGGCTGCTTTTGAACTATCTTGTATGAATAGAGCATTAGTTTTTGAATGGCGTAGGAAATTCAAAGAAGTCAGCATGTTTGTGAGGGATGCTGCGAGGTGTGAGGAGGAGGGAATTCAGAATATTAGAGCTGATTGAACAAATAAAGAATTTCATGGATAAGGACCGTCGTGTGTCTATAGAGACAATAAGTGTATAGATCGCTTTCTTTATGCGAACTGTACACACAATGATTCGCGAGAAAGTGAAGATGCAGGAAATCTCTGCGACTGCAGCATTTCACAATTCAGTCGTTGTCACAGACTATTTAACTAAGATGCGCATCAAAACCGTTCTTTACTCTCCCTATTGAACAGGCCTTGCTCATTGTGAGTTTTGCTTATTCCTTAACCCCAAGGAGACCTCTTAAAGGATGTCTCTATAATAAAACGGAGGAGATGAAAGTAACTGTGACGAGGGTCATCGACACGCTCACACAAGAGGACTTCTATTGAACTTTACAAAATGGTACATCAAGTGCATTGCAGCAAAAAAGTATTATTTGTAAAGGGACTAAAGTTTCATGTGTGTGTGTAGCATCAATAAACGTGTCCGCATGAAAAATGTCTTGAAACTAATTGAAGATATCTCGTAAATATCGATATTTATATAATAATAATAATCGATTGGTGCAAAACATAATTAGCTTTTAACACGGATTATCTATATAATCTATAAATATTTAGTTACGTCATTACTCCCTTAGGAAACTGCACACGTTTTTATTTTTCAATATTCAATGTATGTTGATTAGGGAAAAAATAAAAATCGATATTCGATTACTAATCGATGCTCAACAGAAACAGGAAGTTTTACTTCACAGACAATAAGAACAAATCAATATTGATTGATTCATAAAGAATGAAGAGAGAGGACAAGAAAGTAAAAAAGAAAGAAAAAGGAAACGAGGATTGAACAGTTTCTGCGACGAAATAAAGTGACACCTCTACACAAACAACGCGAATTCCTGCAACGCCCATCGAGTTGTATACGTAATGCGATTCCGTGGTGATAAACCCAGCCCAATGTCTGATCTTCGAAGTATAGTTTAAATCACTGTGTATATTTAGACTTCGATTACGTTTCAGCTGATATAAAATCCGACCCTATCGGATAAATATTTAATCAACGCATTCCACTTCGATTGGTTTAATTTCTAGAAATTTAAATCCGGTAAAACCGAACTAAAGTTAAAGCCCGGTGACTTTATATAAGAGCTTTCTAAATATGGTTTAATATATGTTCATTTTTGTACTAATAAATAATCCCTCGTAATTACTGTTCATCCTTAAATGTGTATCGAACGGATATACTTAGCTACTGCCACTTATGATAGTAAAGCTCTATACGAAATTGGAGCCAGATCCGAATGGAAGTTATAGCAAATGTAGTATTGTAGTACCTAATACTTATTGATCCTTATAAAATTCTAACAGTTCATCGAATATTTTCCATAGTGCTTAGTTCGCTGCACCTCAACAAAACAAATTACGATACAAAATTTTATTCCGATCTTCTCAGAATTTTCCGAGAAAAAAAAGTTTTATAAACAACTAGACAAAGACAAAATAATACAGGCTTGAATATGTTCCTGTTTCGTATGCTTGAATTGTGTGCATTATTTTGATGCTATTCTCACAACGGTTAGTCGGTGGTAACATTCGATTTTCTTTATGCTCGCCGTTGAGAAAATAAAATACACCATATAGATCTTCAAGGTCAGCATAACTTTTTTAATTAATCGAATACTGTTCTTATCGTAGCATCAGAAAAGTCGTTTTTGATTAATAAAGCGTCAATAAATCGCCGACTTTTCTACATTCTGAATAACACATAGAAATCCCTGCAGACAATCCCTGAAACCACTTGATTAAAGAAGGTATCAAGAGGGAAACATCATTATCGCAAAAAAAGAAGACGATCACAAATCTCAGTCCCATAATAAAACCAATACCAAAAGTAGATAAACAAAAAGCAGAAGAAAAACTCTGGAAGATTAACTCCTTAAAAAAAGCTAGAATAGGCAGCTGTAATGCAATGAAGTATGAAAATACCGATCGGATGGATACCACTAGACCAACGAGTAAAACGAAAAAAGGATGCGGAAAAGAGCTCAAACAATTCTGTTGACCAAAAGTCTGACATCCCGCCTGTGCATGATAGGGTGATTGCATAATAATCAAGAAGTTAGAAAGGGACGGACAACACAAATAATATATAATTCGTTTTTTGTGTCATTTTAGTCTTAATTTGTCTCATTTTGAAAAAAAAATCAGTAAAATTACATGGCGTTATAATGACATGTCAATGCATGTAATTGATGAACTAATGAAATTAAAATCGATTTTTGTCAAAATTTATTAGCTGTTTAGAGAAATTTGATTGTTGTTTTCAACTGGTTAAAACAGAAAATTGGATTACCAGCATGTTCGGCAGATTTACTGGTGCCATTTTTATTTGACACTTCAAGAAAAAATAAATTCTGACATTATTATAATTGAACCTTACGAAATTATCAGAAATTGATTAGAATAAGTCGACTTCAGATGACACGGATAATAATTTGAAAAATCGTGGGAAAGTTCAATTTAGCAATTGGCAACAACGATAATATTACAGAATTTTTCAAAATAAATAAAGAATATACTTTTCTATAGGCTTACTTTATTTAATTTTTAAAAATACTGTTCTCGTATTGAGTGTTAATTTTACAAAATCTTTGTTTAAAAAACCTTTAAACTTAATATAGTATAACTTGTCGATCCTGGTAATCTTCTTGTTGATCAAAACTCTGCTCTGAATTTCCATCAAACGCTATATTTTACCACGCGGTTAACGTGTTTCGTAACACCAGCCATGACTAGATAGAAGTCATAAGTAATTCGCTTTTGTATGTAGCGTTGCTTCATTGAGAACAATTCTATATAAACTGTTGGAATCTTTAAACAGAAAGTTATATGTGCATTTTAGATATAACTGCATACGACATTTAACGATTATTCTATTTTTCTCTGCATTGAAACAACGAGAGAAATGTGTATATATGTTTTTATAAAAACATATGCATTTATTTCTATATTTATATAATACAATCTGTATATACCATCAATATATGTGAATATATCTGCGCTGAAGCACGTAAAGCCATGCAAAGCCCTAGGGCTGGAACACCTCACTCTCATTGAACAAAAGTTGGAGAACCATTTGATGCTCCTCAAATTAAAACTATGGAAGACTAAGACCCTCTCTATTACCTATCACGATGGTAATATCATAAATATATTAAAGTAGCGGACATGGAGAAATGATCGGGACATCCTGCTAACAGAACTCTACCTCTATCTGTTTTTATCATCAAGCCCATTCCCCATCAACATGCAAGGCTGTGTTGTAGTGCTAACCTGTTTCTCGCTCTACACGGCAGAAATGCTCAACCAGATTACCTCCGACAACCTCGATCGACCTTCGCAACCTCGCTCTATTAAGCGTCAGAATACAGATTTGCTTTTGTCCAGTGTGAGAACTGCAGTATACTGACGACAATGCCGCCCTATGTCAAACGGCAGAGAATGTGGAATCGTTATCAAACGCCTGCAACTCCGTCTACGAACGTTATACGATGCAGGTTAACACGAACAGGACCAAGACCCTTGTCTAACATCGACTAGAACTGATTCCCCACCCCAAACTAAAATTCCACGGTAAACAACCAACCATTAGAAGTGGACCATTTGTCCTGCCTAGGGAGCACCCTAACATCTGCCTCCAGAAGCAACAAGAACGCGACGAACATATTAGGTGAAGTGAACCCCACCTTTGCTCAAATTGATTGTCGGATAATAAACAATCACGCACGAACAACAGCCACCAAGATAATGATCTTTTGAGCAGTAGTTCTCTCCACTCTTCTGTAAACGTATGAGACGTGGGACATTATTATTTTGGTGGTAAGCGTAAGCGATATGAAAAGTCTGAAACGCTCCCAGCAAAATAAACTGGGGCAGGTTGTGAAAAACTATCTGGAGGAGGCACACGGCCAATATTAAAGCCCTAAAACCACCGCCAGTGATTAGTGTTGAAACTACCCTCATCGATAACCACCAACGCTAAGTAGGGTACATCCACAGGAAAGATAATTCAAGGCTCTCCAAAGAAAATGATATATGAAGAACTGACCCAGAGCACGAGGAAACTGTTACGTAGCGAGGGGATTGAAAAGGATTATATATAATCTAAAGACTTTTGCTGGGTATTTTGTCACGTATTTTTGCTTATATTAGGGTTAGCTTAAATACCGTGTGTAAAATTTACATAAAGTTAACATTCCTGATAACTATTAAATGTACATATTTCAACTTAACAAAACTTTTTACATCCTAAAAATATTTATATCTTACAATATACTATTACCAATAATGAGAATGGACTATTTTAATAGTTTCCGGTGTTTTCCGGTAGACAACTAACAGGAGACAACGAGGAACTTCGAAAATGCGCTATAAAGACCAACTTAAGCTCACTCTAGCTCTAATAAACATCAATCCGTCGTCGTGGAAGGAAACTGCCATGGACAGGAAGACATGGAGAGGTGTAACACACAATGGTACTGCGGATTTTGAGAAGAGGTAAGAGAATGAAGTGGATAAGAGGAGACGAAAAGGGAGAGCGACTATAACAAACCGCCTCCTATCTTGCCTTGCGAACACTGTCCATGACTCTCCAACCAGAGACTTTAATTTAACAACCACACCTACATTAATATCCACCCCAAAGATAGAAAACAACGGGACTCAATACTCGGACACCTGTGGGAGCCGACGACGACGACAACAACAAATATGATATGTATATATAATATGCGTATATCTGATTATATACAAAACTAGAATGTAATTTTTTAATTTGCTAATTTTAGATTGAATAATAGTAAAATATGAAACTAAATAATACGATAATATTAACTTAATAAAAAATAATACGCTAGTGGTCTCACACAAATTTAAAATATGTAATTAATGATCAAAATAATGGCTTAATGTAATAAATGTATTGAACTTGATAATATATCTCTATAAAGGATATATAATCATAATTTTTAAAAAACTAATTCATAACAATTTAAGACGCAGGATAATCTGCTAAAACATATTAAAACCCTATTATGACGTCATAGAATCAAGAAAAATAATATAATTTACAAAATTACAATTAGATAAACTAGGTATCTCACAACTGATGCAATCATCAATGTGTAGGAGAGACAGTTATGACTTGAACTGGAGTAATGTTTCAACATCTGGGCAAGAACTGCTCGGCACAGCCTTGATAGAATTCAAAACCGAATTTAAAACATAGTAGGCAATGCCCTTTGCTCTTCTTCTTTGCAACCTATTTTTAACAGATGAAACTTTGCGACCCTGTCTCTTCTCTATTGATAAGTTTTATGACAAGTGCTCGACTGAACTCCATTTTATGCCACCTTGATAAACTTTAAAAAATACACAACAAGCTACAATTACTGTATACGATTTCGCCCAACAACTACTGTATACGATTTCTATGTGTGCCTAAATCTGAACACAGATTCCATGAACAAAGTTTATTACCCAAAACTGTACGCCTATGGAAGACTGTTTTGCTGACCTGCTTCTCGATTGAATACAACATAGTAGTCTTTTAAATATAATTTATAGTTCTTTTTGAATCGTCTTCATAAATAATTCAATTCTAGCTAATGGTCCACTGTAACGATTATCATACTAACACCCTTACACTCACAAACCTTTATTCTCATAAACCTTTTTTCTCATAAACCTTTATTCTCGAGTAGTGATGAGTGGTGACCTCCAAGTAAAAAAGTCTTATAAAAATAACTAATTGAATAAAATAATAGCAACTGGAATCACTTTTCAATATCATAAGTACGTAATAAAAACAGTAGTAAATGCATAATTTTTATTTGTAAATATTAATTAGTAAATGCATAATTTTTATTTGTAAATATTAATTAGTAAATGCATAATTTTTATTTGTAAATATTAATTAGTAAATGCATAATTTTATTTGTAAATATTAATTAGTAAATGCATAATTTTATTTGTAAATATTAATTAGTAAATGCATAATTTTATTTGTAAATATTAATTAGTAAATGCATAATTTTATTTGTAAATATTAATTAGTAAATGCATAATTTTTATTTGTAAATATTAATTAGTAAATGCATAATTTTATTTGTAAATATTAATTAGTAAATGCATAATTTTATTTGTAAATATTAATTAGTAAATGCATAATTTTATTTGTAAATATTAATTAGTAAATGCATAATTTTTATTTGTAAATATTAATTAGTAAATGCATAATTTTTATTTGTAAATATTAATTAGTAAATGCATAATTTTATTTGTAAATATTAAGAACATGAAACATAGAAATGATTACACATATTATTCCGTATGAGATGATCCGAAAATGCATCAGCTGCGCTACAAAAATACTAAGATGAAATATGATTAAGAACTTATAGATAATAAATAATAATTATTTAACAGAATTGATCGATTCTTATTAGGAACGGAAAGAATTGATTGCTGAATTCTTTCAGACTGTTTTTTTTTTTGTAGATTTTGAGCAAAGCTGACGTCGACTTTAAACAGAGATGACAGATGAAACAAAATAAAGACAATATGATAATCATGGCAATACCCGTTACGCATCATCATCGTGAACACAACACCATTACACCTTACGATCACTATTGCTTAACTGTCGTTTCCGTTTGCGAAAGACTGAAACACACATCACAAACACGTTCTTTGGTTGAACTGTATTTGGTCATCAGAAATAGAATCTAATAAATACACGATATTCAAATTCTTTCAGTGATTTGAATATGTACAATCGTTGTTTCATTTAATATACTCTTATTTGTTAACTAATTTAAACAGATTAGTATTTAATGAAATGAAATAAAACATTTTAATGTCGTCATGTATACGTCAAGTCAAGACTTCCTGATATCTTGATGTTGAATTTAATTTCACTTCGATGTTTATGCTAATAATTCATCACGTCCCCACATAATTAGTATTTAGTATTATCTAAATTTATTCATTGCTATCTTATCTTTTTTTAATTTTTTAACATGCAAATCAGACAATGGCAGCCATCTTGGAGGAAATGAATATATTGGATATACGTATCAAGCATATTTCTTTGTAAACATGTTCAATTAAAGAATGGAAGATATATATCTAAGAGAAGAAGAAAATGGAAGGGGGCATGATTATTGGAGTGAGCCAGCAAAGGTTTTCCTGCAAAAGCTGATTTTGTTGGACTTTTAGCAAAATTATCGCCAGATTGATGGGTCAATGATCATTGTGAATTCACGTATACAAAAAAAAGCATTTTTACTTGTAAAAAAGTTGTGATTTCATTTGGATAAAAATTCCATTTTTGCAGTGCAGAGACCTCATAGTTGACATTACAGCCAGTAACCAAACCAAGTAGCATGACATTTGGATGGACATCACCACCGAATGATCATGGCCAGAGAACAGCCAATCATTATTTCACACAGTAAATTCCTATGAATGTTGGTAAAGACTCCGGAGGAAATGACAGTTAAAAATCAATTACGTGATTGTAGCATTTATACCAAATTATCCTTTTTTTCATCATCTATAGAATGGAACGATAAAATTGTCACCCTAGAAAAGACATGATTCCATTTATGTTTGATGAAAACTATCTGGTAATTGGCCAGTTGTGTCAAATCCGAAAAGCAATAGAAGCCTTCTATCATGTCTGAAAGTGACGCAACGTTCAAGGAGCGAAACCCAGAGATGTGCTGATGTACAACTCATGCTCTCTACATACCCACATTATGACAACAGTACCCTTGCCAGCACCCTCAAAATTCAAATCCGGACGGTTCAACACTTGAAGGCACAGCTCAACATACTTGATGACACGTTGGAGGTAGTGGAGTGGAAGTCCAAGGCCGAGAACACTGCAAGGAAGACCCGCACCAAGGAGTGCATCAAAAAGAAACTCTCCAGCAGCTTATTCGGCAGATTGCTAGATATTTATGCGTCTCACTCACAACTGTGAATGCATGTGTAAAGAAGTACTTTAAGTGTAGGTTCTACATGCACCAGACAAGCCATATCTTTACTAAGACAAATAACGTCAGGCTAATCAAGTTCATAAGCTTGCTCGACAAACTGAAGAAGCCAAACTTGCTCTGGTTCTTTTCAGACGAAAAGAACTTCTGCCAAAACCAGGTTCACAATAGCCAGAACTATCGCTGAATTGACACAAATAACGATGCGCCCAGGGTAACGAAAACAAAGTTTCCAGCTACAGTTATGGTCTTTGGTGTGGTTTCAAGTGAGAGCCACGTCATGCCACCTCATATCTTCAAGGTCAGATTGAAAGTCAACACCTAAGAGTACCTGGATGTGCTGAAGAGTGTGGTGATCCTCTGGTGCAATCATGTGACCGCTGACATACCCTGGATGTAGCAGCAGGATTCGGCGCTGATCCAAAGAGTACCAGGCTTGGCCTCAGAAGCAGTGCTACGACTTTGTACTTTTCTCTCACTGACCCTCCCCTCCCGATTTGAACCTGTTGAACTACTTTGTGTGGAAATACTTCAAGAACATCACCAACATGACCTCTTTTCACACATAACATCAAACCCAGCCTGATTGCTGCCATCCACTGAGTATTCGCTGAGCTCCTGCCGTCGCATGTGGAAAAGTCATGCTCCTCATTCTGGCCCCTTATCAAGGCAGTAGGCAACTGCATTGAATCAGATGTATACTCTACTATACAATCAAATTAGTCGAATTTTTGATTTCAATAAAAGTTTTCAAATAAAGCTGTAGTGTTGTTTTTTTGGCGGGGAGTCAATTTTATCGTTCCACCCTGTAAATGAATAAATGCAAAAGTGTTTTGCATTTAGCCATCAAAACGGATTAACTCAATAATACCAGGTAGTCTTTTGAAATATGGTGTATATATATATATATATATATATATATATATATATACATACACACATACACTGATGAAAGAATCAAAACACAGTTATTTGATTAACTTATTTGCATAACTATTTCCTATAGAATTTATAATAAATAAACGGACTTATTCATTTGTAATTTTGTTGTCCTATTTTCCTATAATAGTTTTGTCGATATAAACAATCATTAAAGTAATTTTATATATATATATATATATATATATATATATATATATATATATATATATAAAGATAAATTATGAAAACATTTCTTGAAATATTATGCTTATTAATTTTGAAGCTGAGGTTGAATGATTAAGTGTTTACTATGCCACAATTCCAACTAATAATTTCCAGGGTTAAATCTGACTTACTGCTTTAAAATCAACCCAGTGTCTGAAAAATCCGGCTTTAATATATTTAAACTGGAAGCATATCATTTTCATATGTGGTGACAAGATCGCCAGCATATAAAAAAGAACTGACAGCCATTATATTTTTTTCATTCTTTTTTGTTTGCACCACACACTGCTAAATTCTTAGGGATTTAACCACGCAAGGGAGGTAATTTAAATGAAATCAATAAAGCTTAGTTAGAAGGAAAAGTATATTGACAAGGTATCTTATACCTCATCACTATATCTTTCATATAGCTCAAAGAGAGGCGAAGGTGACTGATCTGCATGTGTGTGTGTGTGTGTGTGTGTGTGTGTGTGTGTGTGTGTGTGTGTGTGTGTGTGTACGCCAGATTATCCTTTTTATTGTTTTAATATATTAAACAAAATATTTTGCACTTTTTTTCAAATGTTTATTTTCGTCCTTTTCTTTATGGGGACTGACTAGTCCTACAACAAATTTTCAGCCATTTCTAAGGTTTTAAGAAAAAGAAAACACATTCACCATCCTACAGATTAATTGATTTCTTTATTTTCATTTCTTGATGGTCTTATTTAAGGTATAAATGAATTTTTAGCAAAATATTAATGTTTATATGAATAAATGTGAACATTTATTTTGTGCTTACAGATAGTGTATATAAAATGTCTGTTTCAAGTAGGAAACTTGACAACGTAAACTAGCAGGTGTATATATAAACACACGAACTACTTACTTTTAAACTCCTCGGCCTAATATTCGTAGGAAACATGATTTGGAACAATTACGTTGAGAACATTCTAGGACGACTGCGAAAAAAGTAGGTTCTCTCTACCGTGCTAGAAAGCTACTGCCCCCTGAAATTATCCTGTACCTCTATAAGGCCAGCATTCGCCCATGTATGGAGTATTGTTGTCATATTTAGGTCGGTGCATCTGCTACTAGTCTCTCACTCCTAGACAAGGTTCAAAATCGAGTCGCCAACCTAATAGGTCCTGAACTATCACCCAAGCTTCCGCCTCTGTCCCATCGACGCAATGTTGCATCCAAATGTTGCCTGTCCTACACGTACTTTAACGGTGTATGTTCCGACGTGCTGCAAGCACTTGTACCCTCTCTACGTAAAGACCCCCGACAAACCCGAGAAGCAGTACAATCCCACCACTTCACAGTAGAGATGCCTAGATGTAAGAGAGCCTTCTACTCTAATAGTTTCTTTCCAAGAACTGCTAGACTTTGGAACTCCCTGCCAGGTTCCTGCTTCCCCAACTGTACTGACATGCAGAAATTCAAGTGTAGCGTGAACCGACATCTTGATTCCCAACTCCCCACCCAGAACCCCTGTTGCCAGTGTCCCTAATAGTAGCCCTCTACATCAAAGTGGCAATATGGGGTGAAAATGTAATAATAAACAAAATTAAAAAATTTTCTATTAAATATTGTATTTTCTTAGTGTACGGTAGAAGAATAATACTGCGATGAAAAAACATTGTGAGCTCTACTTAGTAATCTCCCTTGAAATGCATTGTTATCAGTGAACTTTAATTCTCTCTTATGGAAAATTGTTCCTACTAGACGAGGACGAAATCCCCAAGCGCCACTCTTATATCTTATTATTCAAAGAAGAGATCTCAAACGGTTAGAATCAATATTTGGATAAACGCAATAAAATTTCTCTAGTTTATAATACTAGAGAAACTGACACTGATGATGAGAAGAGTAGTCGGAAAAATCCAAATAGCACCAATAACAAATCCTCATCTAAAATATTCAGAAACGCAACTACATTTAATATTCGCAAGTAGATAAATAAATATATATTTTTTTTTGTTAAGTATTTTCTTTAATCACCTTTTCTTCTGGATCATTTTTCTTACACGTATGCACCGCAATGCAAGACAAAAGTTCCTCTCTAAACCTGAAAATAATCAATATACATATAAGACACAACCGCTATTACTGATTCTTACTTCTCCGAGAATAGTGATCACATCGTCCAGGAGTTCTAGTAAACCATACGGTTTTATGTATAACCTTTGCAGTGGATAGAGATCGCCGCTTTTTCAAGAGATCACAATCTTAGTCGTTGACCACTGCGCCACAACAACTTCCGGATATACGACTGTCAGAAAGACGAGTCTTACATTCAGTGTAAAATCGCACAGATAAATCAATAACCAATTACTATTTGCACGGCATTATCGATCGGCGTTAATAACACGCAGGTGCTGATATGTACAACATTTCAGTGATCGCTCTCTTTTTTTATTTAAAGAAAATCACTTTTTCGATCGATAGAAAACTAATTTCAATTAGATTTACTAGAAAGCAAATCCGTTCGTCAGATTCACTTTGTTAATAATAGCTTGACTATCCGGTGTTTTTCATATTTGTTTAAATTAACAAAAAAAAAAAAAAACAAGCAAAAGAAACTTTTTTATTCGGCAGATTTTAGTCGTTGAAATAGAATCTTAAATTAAAATTCAACCAGGATGTTTTCTTGGTCCTTAAATTTTATAATCAACTTTTTCTTGGGTGGGTTTGCAAAAACAAAACATATAGACGCAAGTATTATAATATTTTAATATTAATGAAAGAAAATAGTAAAAAAGGCAAATTAACTGTAAAGAATGTATTATTTCAAGATTGTAGTGCATCATCAAGTTAAACGAAAACAATTTTCTAATAATTGCTGCTATATGCTAGTATTATGTGGGTGTATAAAATGTATGTATTAATTCGTTTGGCGTGTATTTAAAATAATGTCAGTTTCCCTGTGTATTAGCGACGTACGCGTGTTAAAATATCAAACGTGTTTAATAACAAATCCTCTTTGACGTGGTTTACAAAACAAGAATATTATGACCATTCAGCGTGTCGGTTATAGAGATAGAGAAATATGGGTGGATTTTGCGTAGAAAACTCTGACCGTTTGGTCGAGGTTTCTCCTCTCCCCGACTCGTTTTCTTGACCAAAACAATCCGTTTTAGTTTTCATTCTATAAATTTGAATACCCATTGTTTCCATTTATTTCAATCGATTTACGTCATTCGGGCAGCAAATGAGGCGCGAGAACCTGGTAATTTCCAGCGTAGGCTGACTCCTAATTCCGGCTTTGCCTGGCTATAAGAATACAGTATTGTTTACCTATTCAGCCGAGATGAAACCATTTGGATATGCATCCATAGACACACGAGGAGTTATGGAACTGCCAACACATTTGATGTAGGATGTCAGGTTCTATTAAAACATTAATTATTCTCACATGATTCAAACATGTCTGTTATCCTGTTAAATTTACTGTTAATTTAAAATTTACTATAATTTTATATTACTCTCTTATTGATATATTTGACGACGATATCCATTAACCAGATGGCAATATTTTTGTCTTCTGTGGAACCTATAACTCATTCTCTAACATCAACTAAAAAGTCGTTTTTTATGTTGACTTAGATTTGTTTAAAGAATAGTCATCTCACTGTAAAAGGACGTGTCTCTTAACCCATCAAATTGTTAGGATGGATATGCCTCTTTAACCCTCGGGGCTGTTAGGGGGTCTGCATTGTTTCATGCAACGTGTCTTCAGCAATAATAGATTGGCAGCGCTCATCCCCTTACAAGCCCCGATTGTATACAGCAAATTGTATTATAAAATAGTCACCGATTTTATTATTAGCCAGGTTCAACCTTCTTTTTTCGGTGATCCAACTGGAACAAATGTGTCAATGTGATCTTGAAATTGTATCAAATATTAAATCAATGTACTATTCCATTGCATATATTTCCGTCGATAATTAAATACGTATACGAGAGTGTAAATTTCCCAAGGCCTTATATATTGCTCTATTGTTTTAAATATTAGCTAAGATCATCATGAAAGGATTACCTCACTGTAATACCTGACAGGATAATTCAGTTGATCTCTAGTCTTTGACGTATATATATATATATATATATATATATATATATATATATATATATATATATATATATATATATATATATATAACTACTTCATTTATTCGCATAAATTAAATATACGAAAGTATAGATTTATGCGTAAACTTTAAGTATTTACTTCAAAAGTGCTTAATACGTAGGTAGAGCTAGTTAGCAATATATTATTGTTTTAACAGTTTATACACACAGACTGCATATATATATGTATATATATATATTATTTATATATATTATATATATCTGTATATATATTATATATATCATATATATTGTCTATATGTATATATATATTATATATATGTATTTATATATTATATATATGTATATATATTATATATAATATATATATTATATATTATATATGCATATATATTATATATATATGTATATATTATATTATATATGTGTGTGTGTGTATATATAATATATATATACACATATATATGCATATATATTATATATATGTATATATTATATTATATATATATGTGTGTGTTTGTGTATATATAATATATATATACATATTTATAATATATATATACATATATAATATATATATATATACAAATATAATATATACATATATATACATATATATAATATATATACATTACATATACATATATAATATATATATATACATATATATAATATATATACATATATATATACATATATAATATATATACATATATGATATATACATATATATATAATATATATGCATATATAATATATAATATATATATATTATACATAATATATATACATATATATAATATATATAATATATACATATATATAATATATATATATAAATAATATATATATATACATATATATATATGCAGTCTGTGTGTATAAACTGTTAAAACAATAATATATTCTATTGCACACACATACGCATACACTTATATTTCGTATATGTGTATATCTACATGGATATACATAAGTATATATATATATATATATATATATATATATATATATATATATATATATATATATAGCATTTCTGTGTATTATTACTGATAATTTCCTTTTTTAAATTGTCCCATCCTTGCTTGTAATTTTTTTGGAGGAAGGGTAAACATAATTGTATATTAGTACTTTACCATGAATTTATGTTCTGCATATGTTTTGTGGATGCGCACATTTCGTCTTTTCTTTTCTTGCATATATAACTATATGTATTGGTGCGCAGTGATAAGTACTGCGGAGGCGTGCAATATCAAAGTATATATATATATATATATATATATATATATACAGAGACATTATATATATCCACATACATACATACATATACATATATATATGTATATATAAATATATATATATATGTGTGTGTGTGTGGATGCATAGATGTAGCAGTATGTTGTGCATATGCAGTTGTGAGCTAGGTCATAATTAGAGTTATACTAGAATGCAATATATGTACATATTTAAGCACCCATATACTAATAGAGAATTCAAAATAAAAAGAAAAAAATGAGAAAATATAAAAAAAATAAGAAGCAATTTCCAGACAAATCCGTACGGCACGAGAATAAAAAAAAATCCATATGTATGAAGTGAGAACATAATATGAAGTGCTATGGGTGTGTGGTGGGTGTATCGATACATACATGCAGAAAAAAACGTAAATAATATACACATACAAACATACGGACACGAACACACACATACACACACATATATACATACTTATCTAACAGTAAATAAAGAATAAGTCGAAAGTTAAAGGAAAACATACTTACTTCTGGAGAAGTTGGGATTAGGTAATGAAAAACAATAAAATACGCCATGCGTATGAAGTGATTATCTATTTATCTATTCTATGTTTCTGTCTGTCTGTCTGACTCTGTCTGTCTGTCTGTGTGTCTTTCTTATTCTCTCTTTCTCTCTCCATATATATCTATATACATCTCTCTCTCTCTTTATATATATATATATATATATATATATATATATATATATATATATATATATATATACGCATGGTGCCCGGCGTTGCCCGGGTGTTTGGAGGTGTGTGTTGAGCAAAAACAAAATGGTAGAAGGAAGACAGGCTCGAACTCGTAATGCAAAGGAGGAAAAGAAGGGGTGAAAAACCTTACGTATTTGCTGTTACGACCACTGCCAAACCGGAAGTGACGTAGGTTAAAATTAAGGCTAGAAAATCGAAAAGAGGAGATGACTTTCGAAAATATCGGCGAAAAAAGCAACCACTCCCTGTAGAAAGGGTGAAAAAATGAATGTGTTTAGCCAATCTTTCAGTATTTGTCGTTTGAAGGCTCGGGCTTCAATACGATATTGATCTTGTGAAAATCCGTCGCCTTTGTCGAAAATGTTGGGAAGGCATGCGAGCATACATACATACATTTATATATTTGTAACTCAAATTTTAGACCGAAACCGATTGAAAAGCTTGCCCTATCCCTTAATACCTTTTATGTAAAATTTCTAATGTTTATATCAGAAATTGTCTGAGTAATTTTGTAGAAACCGCAGAAGTAAGATTGTTAAAAACTTTGACCCCTATTATGACAGCTTTACATTTATTGTTTTGGGCTCTAATTAAGTTATTAAATTAGATCCAGATCCAAGGAACCTATATCTAAAATTTCAAGTGTTTAAACCCAAAATTGGCGGAGGAATTTAGTACAGTTCTCAAAGGTCAAATCGTTGAACTTTGACCCCTTAACAGCCAAATTTCTGTCCGAAAACGGATTACAAATATTTTCCCAAAATTCACTACCGTGTATATCAAATTTCGAGTCTGTCGACATAAAGTTGATGGAGTTATTGTGTAGGGAAATGCACACAGAAAGACAGACAGAAACTTTGACTTTTATAGATATATAGATGGCTTAATGAGTTAGGAGAAGAGAGTAAGGTCAATTCTATAAGAGGAGACTTATCGGGATAATATAAAGAGGAAAACAATAAGAATGGAAAATCGAGTTATAAGAACTATATGTTGGTAAATATAGAATTGTTTATTTATGTAATAAGGGTATACACATAAAATTGGGAGATAGAGGGGGGACTCTTTATATATATATATATATATATATATATATAGCTTTGCGAGTTAGAAGAATAGAGGGGTTCAATGCTATAAGACGAGATTTTTCGGGATTATAAAAAAAATCAACAAGTTTCATTGGGGCCTATATAGGAACACAATAAGAATGGAAAATGAAATCATAAAGACTATGTTTGTATGCCCTTATTGAATAAATGAAGCATTTTTAATTTACCAATATATAGTTTTTGTGACTTCATTTTCCACTCTTATTGTTTTCCTAATATATATATATATATATATATATATATATATATATATATATATACATATATATATATGTATATATATGTATATATATATCAATAAATATAACTGTAGTTTCTTCACAAAGATATTTTATATCTCCACTATTAATAAAATAAAGTTAACTATTACATATCTCTACAATATAAAATACATTGCAGTTTAAATCGATCCTAATTGCTAAATAGATCTCATATAATATGATTCGGTAAAACACAAATTTATTGGTAAACATTAATAATTTTTCATCATGCAAAGAAAAATTTAAAAAGACAAACGAACTATATTTGTGAAATCTTGGAAAAAATTTCCCATTTGATATTTTTGGAAAATATTGGCACGTTTTCACTTATATATATCTCATCGTCAACACACATATTCTGAAAAATCTTTATCTGAAATTTAACGGAGATTTTGTTTTTACTACAAGCAGTGGGAGATTTTTTTTATGAAGCCAAAGTAAAAATATGAAGATGATTAAAGGAATCCTTCTTGCATTGGAAAATATGCACATCCGCCTTCGACAATGATTCTGCTACCCCGAAAAGTTCCTATTTTTAAGAATCCCTATTCCAATGTTCGTCTAAACACTTATATATATATATATATATATATATATATATATATATATGTATATATATTTTTATATATACCTATATAATTGCCATATATATTTTATAACTTACTACTTTGCTCTACCTATGTATTCAGCACTGTTGAAATAAATACTTAAAGTTTATGCCTAAACTTATACTTTTGTATATCAATTTGTGTGTTTAAATGAAGTAGTTATATATACATATATATATGAATATATATATATATATATTTGTTTTTGTCATACTCTTTGCAGATATGTTTTGACATTACTGTGTACTGTCTGTTCCAGCATAAACTCGTTGATCTTGAGAGTCCATGGGGCTCTTAAAAATTAATCGAATTTGCGAAGATGTATAGACTAGCGAAGTACATTTTTTTTCCAAAACATCAAATATCACGCTTTGCTGGGGAAGATAAGGCTTGCTGATCCTATGCATATGACAGGAAAAAAGCATTTCGGGTTTAAGTGCATCGATAAATTCTGGGAATTGATCAAAATGGATAAAATACTGACACTCGTATAAATCAATTGATGAAAAAAATTACGATCAACATAAGTAAATATTAAATAAATATGATATTACACCATGTTGTATCTTGTCAGTTTTAAATTAGTATCTATTGCGTTTTTTTTCTACCCAAATTATACTTGTCAAAGGGATATGTCTGTAAAAAATAGTTTTTATCAGCTTTATGTCATTGTTTTGTTTGTTTCCCTATGCAAAGCTTATCATGTTCTGAAAAACAAAACAAAAAAACAACAAATAATAAATTATCTTTAAATTTCATCCAAGAAAACACCGCGAATCAATATTTAAGATATAAAGAATGTGAAACATTAAATGTTTTCTATCAAAAATTCTATCAATTCATAAATTTTAAAACAGATTCGCGGTCATTCATTATAATTTTCATTTCTCTATTTACTTATCTATTTATTGCGTTCGGTTACCGCAATTACATCCCATGAACAGAGATCACAGACACTACTGAGGATTAGATGCACACTAAATGGGGCGTTGTGCAGCGAGATGCTTGGTCATCTTACATTTAAACTTCTGCGTATTGGTACAGTCAGAGCAGGTGAAAGTTAGTAGACATATTTTCAAGACTTGGAGTTCAGTTTAAGAGTAAAATCCCATTCGACCCTATGTAGCATAGTTCATATAAGCGCCTGGGAAAATATCCACAGCAGAGGAGATGGATGGCTTGCAAAGAGATTAGCAGCAGCAGCAGCCGAAAAGACGCATATGTAAATTAGGAAGTGTACGCAAGGAGAAATAGTAACAAAAAGGAAAAAAACGAACCAAGTATTTAAGGAAAAATTCGCGTCGAAGAAAAGAGGCGTTAAAAGTCGAGGATTGAAATTGGCGGGTTGTGGCCGGCATTTGGTCGGAAGAAAGAGAAACGCAGCAGTCTAGATAGACATGTGGCAGCAAGAGACTTTTTCAGTGATCTTAAGACAGAAAAAAAAGTGTAAGAAAAACATGTTAAAACTGAAAAAATGTCAACCCGGATTTTATTTATTTATTTGCTTTGTCTGCTTGTAAATGCAGCGTTACGCCTATTGAATTCTACAGTGAAGGAATCGAATAACTGACGGGTTAATCAATGGAAATCATCCTGATTAAGATCCGGTTCAGAAAGTTCGTCGGAGCATATTCGATTAAAGAACTTGTAAAACAAACACATTGATGTAACTGTGAATCCTCAGAGTATATGCTTTAAACAATCGCAATAAGTGATTGGAATCTTAATTGTTCAAGAAATGTTATTAAGTAGCATTTAATATTACCATTCATTAATGTCAAAATATGTTTATCGTAAATGCAAAGATCAAAATAAGGTAGTACAGGCTGTCCGAAAAGAAGCTGATGGTTAACAATAATTCATAATTTTTTATGATTTTTTTATATTTTCTTTTATTATTCTGATCATCTAAACTAACCCTTCCAAGGTCATCATGAATCGTTACGCTACCGAGAAGCGGATATTTATCGTAGAGTCTTATTGTGGGTTGAATGAATCAATATCAGAAACTCAAAGAGAATTTCGAGGAAACTTCAACAAAAGAAATTGCCCTACTCCATATGCAATAAAAGCTATGGCGGCTCGATTTCATAAGCAAGGGTCTGTATGTAACGTCCCTAAATCTGGTAGACCCCATACGGCATGAAGTGATGAGAATCGTCAGAGATTAGCAGAGAGTGTGGCCGAGGATCTATCCACATCAGTAAGAAGGAGATCAAGTCAAATTGGGGTCTCTCGATCATCTCCTACCAGAATGCTTCATGAAGAGAGCAAATGTCCATATAAAATTCAATTGGTGCAAGAGCTGCAGCCAATGACAATGGACAATGCCCTGCAGAGAGCACAAGAGTGTGAAAATTAAAATAGGTGACATTTGAGTAACATCATTTTTCATAACTAAAATTAGACTATGTGAAAAACATACTCTGATTAAATTGTGTTGATAAAATTAGAATAAGTAGACGATGATATCGTCCTATATCTGGAAAAATCACGGAGAGACCCATCTACCTACATACGAAAGTTGGTAAGCATAACTTAAATATTTAAGAAGTTAATCTAATTTAAAATCCGTCAGGTTCTTTTGGGACATGCTCTATATTACAAAAATTCCTTTTTTTTGACCTTGCTGCGTTTGTAAATTTTGTTGTTTCGCGAGCATCATCTATGAAAGGGTTATCAAAACTTTAATTATTTGCTTGACAAGAAAGTTCTTACGGAATTTTAAATTTGGATTTCAAATATATTTTCAAATGCGTTTTCGTTCTAATACCTTTACTTCAGATATCATTTTAAAAGCGTTTTTTTTGCCTTATCTAATCGTTCAAATACCAGTCGTTTGAAAACATGTAAGTCTTCTTTACGTATCATTGAATGCAAAAGGAAAAAAATAAGCAAATTCACACAATTTTTTTTTATTTCAATACAAACTAGGCTGAAAAGCAGATGTAAAGCCCGCTATATCAATGAAGCATTTGGCCCAACAACCCAACAACCACTACTTAACGCACAGTACAACCGTGGTGCAAAAAATCTCGTGGTGGCGACGAGAGTCTTGAAGATGATGAGCTCAGTGGTCAGCCAATAACTTTATTGTCAACCTGATACATCGAATAAACTTTCCGTTCTCATAAATATCTGCTGAGATTACATTTTGTACTTGATTACGTATGTTATTTTGTTTTATAACGTGTTGGATAATCCACTTGTAATACTTGATGTTGTCTTTTTGTTTTCTACTTTTATTCCATTACAAAAACGTAAAATACTTTACTCCGATATTTATCGATTCAGCATGTCGATGCTTTTTATAGCCAGATATAAAATATCCATTAATACATTCACGCACCTTAATCAAATGGCTTTGGTAGTTTACCTGCATGAAGCAAATCTTATGAAAATATTTCTTATATTTGTTTTCACATATATATTACACGGTAGATTACTTCTTTTCGGTTTTAGATTTTTCTTTATTTCTGTTCTTTTATGGGTGTTAATATTTTATATATTTCTTCACGTCTCTTTTTTTTTTTAGAGATGTTTGATGTCTGATGAAGTAGTATGCTAACATTTTCTTCTGCTAACATGCAAATATTTTTACAATGTTTTTTAAATGATATTACCACTTATCAAAGTCCGAAAGCAACTCGAGGATAAGAGGAAAATAGTGTCTGGTGGTCGATGAAAGAACCCTATACTAATCTAAAATATTAGAGATTGGGTAACTTGATTTTTATTCAGAATATTACTTCACATAAACTTCTTTATATTCATTTAAAAAAGACGATGTTATAGTCAGTTGGGAAGTTGCCCCTGGTATTGATTTTCTAAAAGAGGGCAGTTCTAACAATATGTACTTTGTCCATGGGATTTACATTTAGTTTAATAATGGGTATTAGTAGAAATTGTTGATAGACGAGGGTTTGTTGTGATTTTATAACGCGGATGGCCATAGATTCAAGCCCGGTCATGCATCTGCCATTAAAATAACGATAGAGTGGCGATACAGGTTTTAAGAAGGAGAAAAGTGCGATAAAGGTTTTAAGAAGGAGAAACGTACTAGATTTTAACCTGGTTTAAAATCCTATCGATGTAGGCAACACTGCTTTGAACAGCTACTTTTAACATATGACAACAATACTATATCCGATACCGTATTTAACTCATATAAATGGAAATTGCATTAGGAGTGATACTTTGTAAGTATGTAGAATCATCTCCTAATTTATCGCACTCTTGGCAACAGATTTGATATGTCTTCAATTTCAAGTCTCCAGTGAATGCCAGTGCCAGAAGCTTGTCAAAACAAGGTATTTCCTGATGACGAGAGCTGTACATTTCAGCTGAGGCCAAGTCGGGATAGAACATTATTGGTGAAAAGATAGAACCTAAGTTTTGAATACATTTCACTTAACCAATCACGTTTTCATCAATTGTACCACGGGCTCTAGATAGAAAGTGGAACAAAATGATTGTCGCCCTAAAGAAAACAACACTCCAGCTTTATTTTAATATAAATTATTGATAAAAATCAATTTAGGTAACTTGATCATGTAGTAAAGCTGATATCATTTCAATGAAGCCGCCTCCAGCCTCAATTATCGCCTTGATACGGATCCGGAACTGGGAGCATGCCTTCTACAAAAGTTGAACATTGTGTCATATTCAGATATGATAGAATGCTCCGTTCGCCCCTGCCCAACACATTAGATGGTCTGCAACAAAAAAATAAAACTAGTTTTCATCAAACGGAGATGGAATCATGTCGTTTTTTTCTAGGGTCACAACTTTCTACCCTGTACATTGATAAGATCAAACATATGAAATATAATGAGATGGTACTTATTTTGTATTATAATTGAATATTAAATCTTAAAAAAAATAATTGATTTTAGATTCGTACATATTTCCATCTATAATTCTAATTAAATATTATTATTATTTTAGAATTGGAAACTTTCGTACGTTTTTTTTCTGTGTTTACGAGCGTAATCTGATCATTTGTGTACATTTCAAGATTATGTCGATCCATTACGTTCGGTAATCGCTGTAATATTTTTATGCCCACACTGTCTGTTTCGTCGTAAATCTAACATTGTTTTTATTTTCGTGCATTTCGCATTAGTATTGAATAGAAATTGATATGCTGCGCTTAATTATTAAAAGTTTGTCTTTCTTTGGTTTTATGTGTGCAATACTGAATTTCATAGCCTTTTTAATGTGTTTTCATTTATATTAGCATAAAGACAGGAAATAGAATACTGGACAAATTTACACCTGCTCTCGTATCAAGTTCTGTTAAATATTTTTGTTATTTTTGTTGTCTTTGCGTTGATTTATGTGATTATTATAAAATCTTTCAAGAAATTTCTCATTTTCCAAATTTTTCGAAATAGTTTTATTGTGATCATTAAAGCAGGATTTGTGAACCGCCTCACATCTGTGTAAGTGTGTAAAGTTTCATTTTGTTGGCACTATTGTACACATTAATATATACTTGATAGTACTAGGTATACTGCCTTAACAAACACCACAAAACTCGATATATACTCTGTATATAATAACCCTGAGGGACTATTAGAAACAAACTTAAGAAAGGGGCGTCTGCGTACAAGTCAAATCGGATAGAGAGGTCATTAGGCCCTGAAAATCTATCTTCTTGTTACGGTGTTTAAAACAAAGCATTATTTTTCCATTTTTTTTTTATTTATTTATTTTTTTTTTACAAAGGCATCACCACTTTATCAAGGCCCAGAGGCCACTCAAGGATAAGGGTTAAAGAGTGTACAGTAGAAATTGGTCAATATAGTAATCATTAGTAATGAACATTTGGTAAATTTTATAACTTATATGGAACGGCTCATCAAGAACTTATTTACTTTAGACTTGAACACAACCATATTGTAGTCAGCCGGAAAGCAGGAAAACGGAAGACAATTCCACAGGCGTGCAGTTCTAAGAAAGAAGCTTTGTTCATGGAATCTACGTTTAGGTTTAGGCACAGATAAAGAGTGGGGGAAATTATTGATAGTGTTTACAGCTAGACGAGTGTTTCTTGTGAAAGTTTTGCGAGGGAGGACCATAGATTGAAGCTCAGTTGAACACTTTCCATGAAAATAACGATACATCAGAGACAAACTCGCAACATCTCTTCTGTGAGATAGAGGTTGCAAGGAGGAGAAAAGGACATCTCCTACGAGGCTACGAAGTCTATTTTGAACTCTATCATTTTGCAGGGGAGTGATGAGGCTTACAGGACTTTAATGATCATGCTTATATCAGTGCGCAATCTTCTCAAACCGGAAATTGACAAACATAACATCGGTGTAATTTTTTCAACATGAGATTTTAGAATCATTTCACATAAAAAAACTCAACTAGAACAAACTTGAAAAGATAATAAAATTAGTCAGTTTAATTATATATAGTTTAGCACGTCAGTCGTAATGCTGTAATTTAGAGATGTCCCTATGATAAATGTTCCTGCAGCGCATGAAATTGCCCTCGGAGCAATTCCAACTAGGACAATTTAGATCGTCGTGCTTGGGACTCAAATAAACATCTAGTTAGTGTTGCAGCATTAATTTAGCTACAAGTTCGTATGTTTGTTGCTTTTTGGTTTATTTACTATGTTATTCTAAATCATTTCCATATAATTTCTTAGCTTTGATTTATGTTCTAAACATCATTTAACCTTTTGTTTGTATATTTTCTCGCTAATATATAAAAGACACAATGTCTATTTGTTTGTCAGTCAGTCTCCATATTTTCAACTTCTATCCCTACCGAAACTTAAAGTCGCATGGCGACAGCAAGGGCCTCAAATTGCTGGATTTGTTATGGACCATAATTCCATGAGTCTTTAACCGGTTAAATAGTTCTTAAGGAGTCAAAAAGGGGTCAAAATTGAAAAATGAAACGGTTACACATTTTGTACATTTAGTTTATTCTTAATCAGTTCATATATTTTTGAGCTTTGGATAGCACCCAAATATATATTTTTAATCACGACTCTATAGGAAATCTGTACAAATTAAATATCATATTTAAGCGTTTTTACGACCGGACAAAGCTAGGCGATTTTCCTCCTAGTATATTATGTGACATTTTTAGGATTAATGTATTCCTTTTGTATTTTTATACAATTCTCTTTTATCTACATTGTATTTATTTATGTCTTAGTATAATTATACACTGTGTTTCTATACTTAGCTTGCGTAACGTTTTTTTCAGATATCTTTCTAATTTTGTATTTTTCAGTTGTACTGCTTTAATTTTATGGTTTGTGTTTATTTATTGTGTTCGTCAACGCGTGTGGCAAATTAATATTCCAATTATTTTTAGTATAATTATAAAGTGAAATATCCCAATGAATGTACACAACCAATTATTATCGGATCCATCATTCTCGTCATAATCACAGGAGCAGCCTAATTAGGTTTATATCAATACTTCTGATACAGCGATCAATAAAGATACACTATTTGGAATTTGTTATGGTGATTTACTCATTAACTCACTATACACTCTTCTAATGATTATACTTAAGAATATACGTAGGAGTTAATACTCTCGGTGGGATTTATCGCGAGCTAACGCGAGAATATAGACTGACAAACTCAACACGCGGTAAATACCGGGCATTATTCTTGGTATTGACTTTCTGTACAATATATTCATTCTGTTTAAGCCTGTTGTTGTTTTTTTATTGTGTTTTTATGATGTTTTGTTGAGACCACAACAACTTGCAATAATGGTTCAATAAGTCATGGGGTAAAAACCGATTTTGATTACTCAAATGTTCGTACGAAAACTGCTAACAAGGCTTTGAATACGCACGTTGGAAAGTCAAATTTAAAATTCTCCAATATTAACCAACAACTGGTGACAATTTTTTCAAACTAACAAACGTGGTATTCAAAGAACGGGTTATTCAAATTCGAAAAATTAGCTTTTTGAGTCATGTTTAAAAACATGGATAATGCTTTGCGCAGCTTTTATTTGACGATGTATCTGTTTTATAGCAGCATTATGAAAATGTCGATCAAAAGTTATAAACTGATTGCACAGGCGCCAAGATCTCTGCTCCTTGCAGAAAGGCACTATTCACGGATCGAAAAATAAGCTTATATTATAATGGTATTATAATCTTATTATAATCTTATTATAATCGTGGCAGTTACAAAATTCCACCGATATTACTGGAACGATTTTTTTATAATGTAGACCGACCATAACGGCTATTGACAATTCTTAGGTCGAATAAATGGTTACCCATCAACATAATAAACAAACTGCCGAGTAGGCGATCTATTCTGCTGAATTAGAATCTTAAGTTAAAATACCCTTCGTCCAAGCAGATAAGTCATGCGGACGGACTTTCAAGTTTGATCTTGAAGGCTCAGCAATTGTTCCCTTACTCTCTGATAGTGAAATCATAAATATCACGTGCAATACTATAAAACTGCCCGGTAATCAAATACAAGGCGAAACCCAAAAAGAAACAGTCTATTAGAGCTGTAAAACAGAAAATTACAAATACAGACCGGCAAATACAAGACAGTTTTGTTATGTGTATACAGCGGAAGCTCGTCATAACAGAAGCATTGCAAAAATAGGATAATGAAATGTTTTCAAATGGCTTACATAGGAATAAAAATAATGAAGATCCTCATGCTTAGTAATGTCCACTTGTCGATGATATATAAAGATATGAAACAACTTGTCGACTTATGATATGATTGTACTTTGACAGCAAACTTATCCGATCACTTTTAAGCCACGATGCAAAAACCAGCTCTAGTTTTGCATTCAGATACATTTTGAATGCCTATACAGAATTAGTATTACGTAATTTTACAGGACAGCTACACAAAATGGAAGGAAGTCATCAGATGAAAGAGACCTAATCTAGGAACAGCTTTTTTATTTCCTGTATGAATTATTTATCGGTTTTGAATTTGTCGTCTGGAAAGTAAGTAAGAATTTAACTCAATTATCGTTCACGGACTTCAAGTGAGACGTTCTAAATTAATTATGTAACCAACCCACCATACCATCGGTAGTAAAACGGGCGGGCGGAACGTTTCATTGGTTCTCAAGAAAGCATGTACTACAACTACAGAAACTACACTGCAACGATTTCTACAGATCTATAATATTACATCTACTCGTAACACATCATCAGCTATATCACCAGCAGAGGCTATGTTCAAGAAAAAGATAAACATGCACTTGAGAAAGAATTGCTAAACCAAACACAATTGTAAAATACCTAAATTGTGCGTAAGACACTATAACTCATGAGAAATAGTTTTCTACAAAACATAACATGTCTTTCTGTGAATTGGGCACAATAAACAAAAGAATAAGAAATAACGTGTACATTATTGACGGTCCTACATTTACGCATAGAATACATTAAAACGTTACTAGTATCTCTTAGATGTGTTATTATGACTTACTCAATCACTGATAATAGAATTTCATAATAATTATACAAAGCCCAGGATTTCATACTCTTATGAAGAATATGTCGGCCCAAACGCGAGACTGCAGACTGTCTACCTAAACAGTCGGTAAACACTGACTACCTTTCTTAGTATTGTTTTTCTTGTTAAATATATGCTTTTAACGTAATGTACTGACTACCTCATCTTTCATGGTTCTGTTCTGGGCCAAAACAGTACTATCGAAAGGAAAAACCATTGTAAATTTTACCTGTGGAGAATATCCTCAACAGGTTTAAAATATCTATACCATAACCATTCTATCCCTTTTCCAGTTAGGAAATAATTAAAACATTGTGTTACAAGAAAAGAGCGCTATTCTTTTAAGTAAGAAAAAATAGATATACCGAGATTCGAACCTTGTAAGCAAGGTTCAGAAATAGATTCAGAAAGCAATTCGCATTGTTCAGTTTCGCATAAAATAGTTAGATATAGTGTTGTAAAAGGAAGTTTAATTGTTCAATTCTTTTTATGAAAACGTATATTAAAATAACATCATCGAGAAGAACGAACAATAGCAAATTAAAAACATATTGAAAAATAAATTGGATCGAAAAATAGGTTAGTAAGAATTCTTTGTCTGCAGAAATGGTTTGGACATGTGCGAACCATGCATGTTTAGGCCACGTGAGTTTCCACGTGTGTGTGGCAAGTTTTGAAGCCATACATGACGTCATGGCAGAAAATGAATTCTCAATATAGCTTGCTAGTTCTAGTGAGATTGGGAGACGGATAGACAGAGTTGGAGACGAAGATAGGAAACAGAGCTGATGGTCAGAGGAGGGTCCCTTTGGAAGCGAGGGAGAAATTTGTAAACATGTTGAAACAACTTTGAATTCCTGGATGTGATCATCATTTCGATCTGTCGAGCGAAAATAAAGATGTCATCATCCTTGAGACCGGCCAAATGGGATAAAAGAACATTTCATATTTTGTAACTGCCGTTTCGTGTCATCATTCAACCAAATTGAAGGTAATGTGAAATCATCGTTATTAATGAACATTGTTCCCACTCATCGTTTAATGAACATTGTGTATAATTCATCTAAAAAATGTGTCCCCCTCTCCATCTAAGTAATGAGTTGTCTCCTCCTCTTGTGAGATAAGAACTGATCACCTTCCCTCAACTCTCCTACGAGATATGTAATAAGAAACCACAGACTGTAAAATATTATAAATGTCACTTCTCTCTTCCATCTCCCCCTCATCAGCGTCGTCTCCCCAATATAAAATCTTTTATGCAACATATACGCCGATTTGAGTACCTTGATTATTTTATTCTGCAAGAATTAAAAAAAACGAATCTTGGTATACAACAAAACACAGCGTAAGGGCCCATTGAAAAAAGAAAACAAAGAAAAAATTTTAGACGAAAAAAAATAATTAAGAAGAAAAAAGAAGAGAAACACACACATATACGCAAAGTATAAATAGTAAGAAAAGCTAGACGAAATACACACATGCAAACAATGAAAAAAAGTGTGCATTCTCACAAAAGAAAAAAAGATGTCGATATGCCGCAAAGAAAAATAACAGAATAACAATCCAAATGAAAAATAAAATGATAGAAATCACATGCTAAATTAGAAAGTTAAGATAAAAAAATTGCTTTGATATGTGATTTTGAGTGTGTAATAACAGGTCATAACAGATGACCGTTCTTGGTTATTTACGATTTGACAGACGCTCAACGAAATCAAAGATTGACTGCATATCCCTGCTTTCTAGGAATCACGCAGAACCATTTTTATAATGAATTCTGACGAAAGATTACAAGTAGGTTATTTACAAGAATACCAAATACCTCCCCCCAAATGGTTAAACTGTAATTCTGGAAGTCCTGCGCCAGTTCCAAAACCATGACTACACCCAAATAAAGTTTATGCCTTCACCATGTTTAGATATGAGAAAGCTGATTTATTATGAGCTCCGAGGGTGAAACCGCACCATCAAAGCAGTAAAATATTGTAAGGAGCTGGATAATCTAAGAACTGTTCCATTACAACAACGGCCAGTAATACTCAATAAGAAAGGTGTAGTGTTCAGCATGATAAATCGAGAACTCACACAGTAAGGGTCACCCAGATAAAGTCCAGGAGTTTCAATTGTGGCGTTTTACCTTATCTTCCTTATTCACCAAATATTGGTCTATCCGACTTTTATATTTTACGATCCTTGTAAAATGACTTAAGCATGAAAATATATGAAATTGACAACCAACTAAACATCACCAAATTTGTTTTTCCTCTAATGATCGTTAGATAGAAGCCACAGAAAATGAGATTGTAAATATATGAAATGCTGGAATGTGATTTCAGATAAAATATGTGTTGAACAAAAACGGCATTTCTTTTTTCCAAACTGATATAATAGTATAATAACTCAGCTGACGAAATGACTAAATCATTGTATTATAATAAATGTATGGAAATATGAGGTACAATGTATATAGTCAAAATGGTTTTACATGTGCCTAGATTTAAATTTTCATAAATATTAAGTTGGTAATAATTTCTATGGATTGTTGACAAGGCAATGCTTGGGAAAATCATGGATTATATGAAGAGAAATATGGTTAAGATTAAACTTAGAAAAGTAAAAGGACTAGTTGTCCAAACTGAAAAAGAAAAAGTCAAGAGATTGTAGTAAAAATATAATCAATTTATAACTTAAAATATTGCAACATTAAACTTTTTTTAATTCAATGAACATTGCATATAAATTCTTAATCCTACAATATTTGAAGTTATAAAATTTAATATACATTTCCTAGGATATATGTTTTTTAGTTTTAACGATTAGTCCTTTTGTTTTCAAAATTTAATTTAAACCATATACTTTCCATGACATCATTTATATATATATATATATATATATACATATATATATATATATATATATATAAAGCTGAATGTATGTGTTTGTGTGCGTGTGTGTCTGATCACGAATAGGCTCCTATATGGTTACCCATTTAAAAAAAAACTGATTACATATAATGATAGAAAATGTATCGAGACACAGGAATGGGTATGTTTGATCTGGCAGAACAGTGGTTCATTAAAATTCTTGGGTCTGCGTTCGCGCCTGGTCCACAAAGTATGGAAATTACAAAATGAAAAAAAAAACGTGTTCTTGATATAGATGTACATAATAATACTTTGATAAGTATGTTTTAACTTAAATAGGGATGGTATAATAAAAATTGTGGGGTCTGCGTCCGCGCCTAGCCTCCATAGAATAGAAAACGGCACAAACTTTAATAAAGACTTTTCATATCTATCTGCGTAAGTATACTTTGATAATTATGCTTCAGTTTGAAGAAATATGGTATAATAAAATTATGGGGTGTTCGTTCGCACCTGAACTCCATAGAATGTAAATATGTCACAAAGTTTAACAATGTTTTTTAATATAGATCCACAGAATATTATGATAAGTGTTTCAGTGTGAACAGGTATGATATAATAAATTATGGTGTTTATCTATTTTATTTTTACTCTCATCATATTTTGCTTTGGATTTGATACCCCAAAATTCGAAGCTATTTCTTTACAACTCTTCCTTTTCATAACCTATCATACTTTCATAAATCAGAGTCCATTTACTGTAGGTTGTTTTTGAACACAGTCAACGACGGGTACTTTTGCTAGTATATATACATATATATAGAGAGAGAGGGAGAGAAAAGAGAGAGATAGAATAGATCATTATAGTGATTGAATGTGACTGAGTAGAGTGAGAGAGAGAACGCGTGCACAAAAAGTGGATGTACAGAGATATTGATTCTTACTTAGACAGTTGTTAAATCTTAATGTCGAAATGACGTAGCAAACAAGTGTCCTACCGACAAGTTTCTATATTTTTGCAATGAATATACGATAGAAATTCATGAAAACTGAGCATCAGTTAAGAGCTGCACTGATGTAGTGCATAGAAACTAGCGACGTTTTACGATTGAATACAAGTCAATATTTTAACATGAATTATTACTTTACAAACGGAATCATGTTTGCCCGAATCACAATCCACCTCTTTATATCTGACCACTTATGCTTGTATTATATTATAAACATTTAGAAATTATAGATTTCAGGTTATTGTCACAAAAATATGCGAAACGTTTTAGGAATTCTAATGCATACAGATTGAATGTCTGTTTACTCACACATATACGAGATGTCTTCAAACAGTTTCAAGAAATGATCTCGTATAGGAAGTTTTATTGATAGTACACGTATAACACTTTAGTCTCCTTTTAAAATAATTACCTCTGACTGCAATGCACCTGTATAGTTCAACCAACTGGAATATCCCATGGAAATTCTCTTGTGTCATAACTATAGTCTGTAAGGTTTCCTTTGAGCTTAGGAAATGACTAAATATCACAGTGAACAAGATTTGCACTCTAGGGACAGTGAGGGAGAGGCTTGCCACCTATCTTAGTCAAAGCATCTGTTATTTCTCTGCGCACCCTTAAGAAAAACTTTGCGCAAATCTTTCGCATCTTCAGTTCCTCGCGAATAATTGCGTTTATTTTACTATTTTGAACCTTTAAATATGTTTGAATCACAATTTTCATGTTTCATAGGCGCTCCAGAATTTTGACCGAGACTAAACTGTGTCAATTATTTTATGTCAGATTAGTAAAATATCAATATTTCACTGAATATACGTTACAAAAAGTTTAAATTGTATCATGAACGCACTGCTTTAGGCTTAGTTATTTGCAAGAATTATATTCAAATTCATGATATATTCACGAAGCTATGACATGTTATTCTTTATCAAAAAATGTCCACTGTCCATCGCTTTACAGCAGGTCACTTAAAATGTTATTTAAGGGCAAAAATACAATATCTAATCATAAAAACTTTTTTTTATTATATGTTTTGTCAAAGAATTTCAAAGAAAAGCACATCCTAGGTACTAAGTCTCAAATAAGAGAATTAATTATAATCGACATATCATTTTTAAATAACCCTAAACAAACATTCGTCCACCGAGGATGTCAATTGTTTGATCAGAAAAGGAGTTATGGCTCTGGCGACATCAAGGATTTTCCTACACAGGGCATTTTTGAAGAAAATTGCTCTCCTCCCTAATAAACCGCTCCTTTAAAAAATGACCAAAGATGTTCAATGGGGGTATAATCTGGAGAACACGGTGGCTAGGTCATGAGAGGTTCTTCAACGAAGCCCGTAGATTCATTCGTCCTAGCATAAAGATCATCTAAAAGCGATATGGTAGTTCATTCAGCCACAAATGATTATCCAAAAAAAAAAGGCCGCGTACGTATTTCTGGTAAGATTTACATCTTGTGGCACTTGGAATTATCCACCCAACTTCCCGATGATTCCAGCCCAAAACATGTACCCACCTCCTTTTTGGCGATAAACTCTGTAACGGGTCGGAGTTCCGTTCAGGTTCCAAACATTCGCCCATCAATACGGGCCGTCAAGTGTAGAAAGGGCCTCATCCGCAAATAGAACCCGTTGAAAATCTAGTTTCATGTAATTCTAAGCCCAAGCCATGCGTTTGTCCCAATGTTGTTTGCTCAATGGAAGCCTGGGAAGAGGTTTGATCTACCTTGCCATCTTATTAACATATGTCATCGAGCCTACTTGGCTATTGGAGCCATTCAAACTCTTTCCAAACTGGAAGCACCTGTACTGTTTCGGATTCAGTTGAATACCCAACGAATTTTTCGAATATGACGATCGTAAAGGTTTCTTCTCGAGCCTTATCCTTTCTGGAATTAGTGTTAAGTTTATTCAGGAATGAAGTCAAGTTCTTGGATATCTTTTCAACTGCCTAGCAAAACATTTAATGGACAATCCTTCTTCAAATCCAGCAACTATCATTATGTTTTCGATAAACATCAATAGCCCGTATTTTGGCATTTTAAGAGATATGAAATAAAACAACGGACAGCATAAACACCTTAATAATAAATAAAATTCCATAAATTCATGAATATCGCATGAATTTTGATAACAATTTTGTAAATGACAATCATTAAATTAAAAAAATAAAGCGCTTGACAGTGTTTTTAGAATATCAGATAATCTTAGATAATTCCAAACATATTTTATTTAACATAAATTGCCTTAAATATTTGCTTAAATATAGATATAAACTAAATTTTACGGACAATTTAAAAACATTTTAACTCGATCTAATTATTAAACAGTCAAAGATTTGTTAGAAGTTTACGGTAATTAAACAGAATTTAGCGATAACGATACTAAAGAAAAAATAAATCCCACAAAAGTTTGTATAAATATATTATTAATTCTTAATATATAAATTGGTAGAAAATTGACATCATTTCGTAAGATGCTTAAGATTAGATGCAAAAAATATTTAAATACCAAAACCATCAGTGTCAATGAAACTGTTGTCTATATACACAAATTTGTAATGCATTATTTGTAGCTGTTGCAATTTTATGATTGATAATTTCATTAGTTGTTTTTAACATACACTAACGCCCCCGCTGTTTCCCTCCCTATCATATATATATATATATATATATATATATATATATACATACATGTATATATATACATGTATATATATATATATAATAGAACAATTTTTTTATTGAAAATTTATTCAAAGTTTCAAAAAACGTTATACATATGTAAAAAAGGTGTACACAATGTTTAATTATCTGTCAAATTTACTTGAAAAAGCTAATTCCGCGGATTTTGGAAAAATGCATTTCTCCTAATCAAAGGAAAAAGTTTTCAAAATATACAATACATTTTGCAGGGTTATGCATTAAAAGAAACACATATGAAATGATTTATATTTGCATAAAAAATAATTATATATATATATATATATTATTTATATAAAGACACATGTGGTGGCTAAATTATTCATTTTAATCACAAGTTAAAATATTTATATGGAATAGTTTTTACTTATAAATTAATTATTTCGAAAAGAATTCGGGTTGCTATACGTGTCATGACGTGTTGAATAATTTCGTAAATAATGATTATATTTTTAAAATTATTTTTATTAATTTATTTTTTTCTATATAGTCAGTTATATTGCATCTCACTTTCTCAATCAGCTCTGCTCTCTTTCTCTTTTTCTTCCTTAGATAGTTCATAGTTTGATTAGGAAGACACATACTCTATATAAAATACTATATAAAAGAATATATAAAGACTATATAAAAGACTACATCTGACATGTTAATTAATAGAGACAGATAGAGCTATCTATGTTGAGAATTAAGTGCTCATTTCAATATTAACACAGATTTAGCGTAATATATTTCCTAGTCGGAACACTCTTTGTTATACTTTATCGTAAGTTTATTGGAGAACAGAATAATACGAGTGTTTGACATATTTATCTATGTATAGGGACGTGCAAAGGGAGTGCTAGGGATGCCCAGGCACCTGCCACATTTTATACCTGTTTTAAAATTTCCGTTTTCAGAGACATGTATTATAGGCTATGCCGCACAGGGAAAGCGTTTTTCCACCATCTGAGCACTAAAAATTTCTCTGCACGTGACCGACCATGTACGAAGTTTATTATTTAGTCGATTTAATTTGTTCATAGTTTTGTAAGAAACATCAACTGGTCATTTGAATAGGTGCATTTTGAAGCCACGTTTTCTAAATAAGTAATTATAAAATCGTTTAATGTACTCTAAAATATAGCAAGACTAAGCGTTATTTCCTCGTATTATATTTGATGAGTCGCAGCAACGCGGGCTAATTTTAAGGGTATCGTAAATTTTACCCCAAGAGACGAACTGTATAAACATCCAATTTCAGATGTAACTGATGTAGATATATCATAGTTAATTCTCTTAGACTATAAATACGTGTATTTCCGCTCTCTGACTCGTGAGGTTGGTATTGTTGCTAATTTAGTTTAAGATCATTCGCAAAGGAATTGGTTTGCTTGATTTGTTTTACGACATATCAACATTTCAAAGTTTTTTAATGTTTAATCTGATCGTTCATCCATTATATTCTGAAAGATTTCATTATTCATTTGTTGTAGATGTTTTTGCTCATTTTCCTATTTGTTCTTTTCACCAAGTTTCGGCCAACTAATTCTCTGGTCTCTACACGTAGTTACTCGCGACGGGATTAAATCCCAAAGTATTAGTTGACCGAAACGTGGTGAGTTAACAACAAAAATGAATACATCAATCAGGATGCCTCATCCTAAAAGATTATAAAAACACATATTCCTTCAAGTTTTTTTGGGGTTTCTTTTCGCGTTTGATGGCATATTGAGCTTTTGCGAGTTATTTTGTCTACTCCTATAAATTTGATAAACATTTTTTCTGCGTAAGAATCTTTATATCTTCAACTGTTTCTTCTTGGTAATTGGGTTCGTCGTTTTGTTTTACAACATAGCCTACTCTCAGGATTAGTAAATTTGGTTAAAATATTTAAACTTGCAATCCTTTTTTTTTTTTAAATAATTATACAAGACGTTTTGTTTGATTTTGGTAGAAAACATATTTTGTTTTTACTTTTTTAATGCATGAATGAAAAATGAGAAAAAAAAACTATTAATATCATTGTTTGTTTTGTTTATGTCAACCGGTATCTTCAGACAAGTTCACATCTTTCAAAATAACACGAAACAAGTATTTCAAACAAAATTTTTTTTTTTTTTTGAATTCATATTTTTTCTGTTACTATTTTTTACTGTAATACAAGATATGGCGTAATTAGTGTTATCTGCATGATGAGACAATGTCATGGTGATCAGTAATGGTGGAACTTGATTAGGGTTTTAGTATTGAAGCGGACGAGTCAACAGAAGTTTATATACATTGGAGTTGAAAGAGAACATTTAGAGTAAGTTGAGGAGCAGAGCTATGGTATTCTGTTCCACAGACAGCCAGTTCTGTGGAAGGTAGTCTTGTTAAGGCATTTTCATTTAATTTTATGCACATAGTACGTGAGTGAAATGGTTAACAATTGTCGTAGGTAGACATTTGTTGTGAATGTTTAAGAAGGGGTGACCATAGATTGAAGCTCAGTTGAGCAATTACCATAAATGTAACACTAAAGAAATACTGACTGGAAGTAGGGTGGTGAAAATGTCATAGTCTGCTAGATTTTGAAGACGGTTTTTTACCATGTCGATGCAGGTACGGTACTCGTAAAGGGCTTCAGACCAAATGTTCCAGATGTGGGACGTATTTGAATCTCGTACAGATAGAGGATTGCGTTTTTGATTGTTTTTTGTGAAACCGTTATGGTATAGAGCTTCCATTTTATATAAAGAATAGATGTTAGTCCCAAAGGTTTGTCAAAGCAAAGCGCGTTTTCAAAATAGGAGCTGTTTATTTCAACTCCGGGGCATATGGAGATTGCTTGACTTTTCATCAAACAGCTCTGAATACTGGCTTATTTTCCTAGTCAGCAACTGAATACGAATTCAATTTGATTATGTTATGTAATCTAATAAACTTCGATTATTGCAAAATTTATACGTAAAAACATATATCCTTGAGCACGCGGGCACACACACACGAATACACAACGAACACAAAATGCCATACAGCGCTCTCCTATCACGATGCATGTCTATATGATTTATATTATTACATAAATCAAACAAGGGGTTTTAGGGACAGAGGTTGAAAAGGGAGAGACGCAGAGAGAGAGAGAGAGAGAGAGCGGAGGGTCGAGAGAAATACAAGATGTATATAAATATATACACATGAATGTATGCGAATGTGTTCAGTGTTGGAGAGACGATGTAAGTTATAGAGGAAATATGTGATTTTTGTTTTATCTTTTAAAATATCTACTGCTCGGTAAATGAAACTATCAGTATCTGTTGCTAATCGAGTCCGGAATAAAATATGCACAGTTGAGATAACCAACCAACATCGGTTTGGAAACATAAAACACTGACTTTTTTACGAAAGGTTAAGTGCAATACGACAGCTGATAAAAAAAAAAACACTAACGCATAACGTGGGTGAAACGTGGAGAAAAAATATGGCAATCTGCCACTTCTTGCCTTTAAAACTCTCTTCCAACAAAACTCGCTCTTTTTCCCCCATCTCTCTTTTATTATCTTTCGTTTTTTCTGACCTCATACCTACCCTCCCAAAAAACACTTGTCTAATTACAGCGCCTGTTAACCGTTTACTTCTCCTCATATCCGTGCCTTAAACTAAACGAAACTTTCATGAACAAAGCCTCTTTCCTAGAACTGCCGGCCTGTGAAAATATGTTCTGCTGGCCTGCTTTCTTAATGACTATAATATTGTCGAGTTTCTCCTTAAAAATAAAATTATACGAAATTTTAACCAATAACAATTACTACACTCTTAACCCGGGACCACCGTTAAATAATTGATTCATATTCTTCGAGGCTTTACATGTGGTGCTCCGTTGTATGACACATACAAATACTCACACATACAAACAAACATATATATATATATATATATATATATATATATATATATATATATATATTGCATGGGGTCACGCCTTATCAAGGCACGGAAGGGTTATTGCATGTAGAGTAATCAATGGGATAGTATCGTAGTAATAGTTAGTATTGGAGATTTGATAAAGTGCCATTACTTAAGGAGGCGATTCATCAGGAATTTATTTATGTTAGATTTGAAGACATCCAAGTTGTAGTCAGGTGGGAAACAGGCAAACGGAAGAGAGTTTCACAGGCGTGTACGTGTAAGAAAGAAGTTGTGTTCATGGAATCTACGTTTTGATTAAGGCACATATAAAGAGTGGGGAAAATTAATGACAGTTGTTTCAGCTAGATGGGTGTTTACCCTGAATAACTAGCGAGGGGGAACAGATATTTGCTTTCAGATGAGCACTTGCCATGGAAATAACGATAAAATAGAGACAAGCTCGCAACGTCTCTTCTCTGGGAGAAAGGTTGCAGGAAAGGGAAAATGACGTCCCCCATTAGGCTACGAATTCTATTTTGTACTCTGTCAAACCAGGATCGACTGTTTTTAGCAGCTCCTGCCCAGATTTGGCAGCAGTATTTCATCCTTGGACGTACTTGGATTTTATATAGATAGAGAATTGCATCAGTAGTGAGATATCTTCTGGAGTGGTAGAAGGATCCCACCATCTTTCCAGCGACCTTGGCAACAGACTTGATGTACGTGTTCCACTTCAGATCAGGAGTAAAGGTCAAGCCCAGCAGCTTTCCAAACAGGGAGCCTCCCCTAGACGAGAGCCATCCATTTCAATTGATGCCAGATGGGGATCAGAGCGTTGATGATGTAAAGATATGAGCTTGGATTTAGATGCATTAAAAGTAACCAGTAACCTTGCCACACCACTGTACCACACGCTCAAGATCAGAGGAGAGAGAATCTGTGAGAACTTTGGCATATACGGCCTGTGATGTGTTGCCATAGATGGTCGTGTCATCAGCATAGATGTAAACGAATTATTTGTTTTGGGATCATTGATGTATATCAGGAAGAGAGTTGGGCATAGGACGGTCCCCTGAGGGACCACAGCATTAATACTGTGCGCCTCTGATTTCTGCCCATCAACCACTACTCTTATGAACCTATCAAAGAGAAATGATTTAATAATTGAGAAAACATTTCCAGTTATACCGTAGCTGGAAATCTAGGCCATACCTTATCGAATACCTTTGATATGTCAAGAGCAATTGCCCTAGAGAGGAAACCTTAGTTGAGAGATTCACTAATCCATTGAAATATAACCGTTAGCACATCTGCTGTAGAACTAGCAGAACGGAAATTGTGTATCACTAAGAAGGTTATTTCTGCTGAGGTGGTTGAACACTTCTCTATTTGATATAGATTCCAGCAACTTACTCATGACACACATGAGACTTATTGGTCTGTACTGAGAGGGAGATGACTTATCATCTGAATTTTTAAATACAGGGCATTCTAATGAGGTTTTCCAGGGTGTTGGAGAGCACTTCTCCTTAAAGGCAACGCTTACACAGTTTTGTAAGTATGGGGGCAAGTTCTGGTTGAAGCTTTTTCCAAACTATAATTGGTATGCCTTCAAGGTCAGTTGCTTTACTGGAATCAAGGTTCTTGATTAGCTAGGCACATATAGTTTTATGTTGCACAGCGTGTTGCCTGTTATAGGATGAAATACGAAGAGTTGATGCCTTCATCGAATAGGGTAGAATTAGCTGCAAAGTTCTTGGCAAATAGTCTGGCGTTGTATGATGCTGACAAGATGACCTCAGGTCGATTAATGCTTCTTATTGGAAAAGAGGACTGAGGGATAAAGAAGGCGACTCGAGAGTTACTGGAGCTGCCGATAACACATTCACAGTGCATTATCTACTCTCCATTTAAAAAATAAAAAGGTGAAAACAAAAAATAGGTACGATGGAACTTATTAATATCTACTCAATATAAGGCCGTTGCTCCATTTCCAATTCAGGATGATATTTGAAAATAGTCTCCCCTCCCATATTAATGCGTTGGTGTTTTTTGTCGTTATCTACCCCGAGTTAGAATATACGAGCGTCTAGCTTTACCTTATAATTAAAATACGATAATGGAACTTTTATCGATTTGTGAAGTCGGGTTATTTTGTATTAATTTAGATTTGAAGAACTATTAAGTTTAGGCTAGTTAAAAATAATTCATACTGCAGAGAACAAGCCGCGTTTATAGTGCAAGTTTTACTTTGGAAAATTCACGTTTTCATGGGTGACTTTTTTTTCGTTTTTAATATAAGAAAACAGTATAGGTTAATAACAGCATATTTCACAAAATTTTTTTTAAAAACTACAAGATAAGTATAGTTAAAATGTTCAGAGGTTTAGTCAAAGCTGAAATAAGTAAAAAAAAATGTTTGCAATACACAAATGTTAACGATATTAAGACAAATATATTTCAAAAGTTATAGATAGAAAAATTGCCTTACTTTTTGTCCAGACAGTTTGATCTTACCTTGCTGAGTTCATATCGTAAAAGAAGGAAAGTCTACCCGACCTAATTGATTTTATGCCGGTTATATAAAGGATATGTTGGAGATTGGGGGTGGGGTGAGGATTTGGCGGGGTTGTCATCTTGGTTGTGTTTTGTATTATATACTACTTTATTATTCTATTTTCGCCCAAAACAAGACACAGTTCCATTTTGAAGTAGGGGCTACTATCAGGGACATACGTTGCAGGGATAGATGAGCAGCAATGCCTGTCCATAGTACACTAGAACTTCTGCATGTCAGTACAGGTGGAAAAGCATAATCCCGTAAAAATGTTTCAATATCTAGCAGTTCTTTATAGGAGTAAGTACTCCTTAGTTGTTTTTAATAATATTTTATCTTACCTTACATATGTTTCATTAAATAGCGTTTAAACATCTAACAACTCGTCGAATATAGGTAATATGTTCCTTGGACAAAAACAAAATAAAAAATAAATTTAAATTGTTACAATGATACGACTTAAAAAAAGAAACATATTTATTCATAATATAATTGGAATATTCCAGGAGAGGAGGGAGAATGTGTATACATTACACGTCACACATTAATACATTCTTGTGAGACCATTCTCTGCTGAATTGATTGATGTTCAAAAAGACACGTGTAAGGCGATATAAAATATGAAAGAAAAATTTAAATATAAATTTTATATTGGAATGTAAACTACTGATGGAATGTAAACTACTGCTAGAATGTAAACTACTGATGGAATGTAAACTACTGATGGAATGTAAACTACTCTCAAAGTGTTAAATGTTTTTTTTAGCTTAATTAATGGTGCCATTTGGAACAATATATATATATTATTCGTAGTATGTATTTTATAAATGAAAGAATATATATATTATTATACATATATACATATATATACTTTCATTTATAAAATACATACTACTACTACTACTACTACTACTAATAATAATAATATGTATATATATGTATATATATATACCAATTGGTACCATTATTTCAGCTCAATGAATATATATATATATTATTACTTGTATGTATTTTATAAATGAAAGAATATATATATATATATATACATATATACATATATATCTACTTTCATTTCTAAAATTCATAATACTACTACTAATATATATATATATATATATATATATATATATATATATATATATGCCAATGGTACAATTATTTCAGCTCAATGAATATATATATAATTATATATATATATATATATATATATATATATATATATATAATGTAGATACACTTGATGGTGATTGATAAGCTTTACTGGTTGTTTAAAATCAATAAATGTTTATTAGTTATTATTACCACCAGCAGTGCAAATAATTTTTAAACAAAATAAAATAAAGACCGATAAGTAAAGGAACCGTTTTTGGTACCAGAAAATATGTACAAATTTTCCTGATTCCGATACCAATTTTCCGACCCAAAAAGGCTCTGATCTTTCAGATGGCCAATCCCTATTCGGATTAATTGTCCCAACACTACGAAGTGTTCTCAGAACTTAAAGTGCATAGTTTAGAAGAGATTCAATGAGATTCAGCTCTCCCAGTGAATCCAAACTAAAATGTAACTATGTGGCACATGAGTACGCGCCCTTCACGCTGACCTCCGAAAGTGTGATTTTGTCATCAACATGCCCATTGGTTTACATTCCGCCGAATTAGAAAAGGGTAGTCTTTGCGACTAGTGGCACACCGGCTGTTTACGGAGAGATCGGAATTTTAACTATGGGTCTAATCATTTTACCACAACCATGACAATCCCACGGTGACCCTTTCTACCCAGCATTTGCTATCGCAATATTTTCATCTGATTTGAGTTCTCGTAAGGGACATCATGTGTGGCGGCATGATTTGCATTCGTTAAAAAAACATATGACACCATCACAATTTAAGAGAACGATTTTTAAATCAGATAGAAGTTTGTGTGAACTGTCGACTACTTGTGTCTTGTATAACTGGTGCTGTTGATCACCACATCTTTACGATTTTCAGTAATTGGTAACGATTGCTGTTGATTTCTCTATATGCTATATGACTCTTTGTTTTGATAGAATGTAACTGAGTAAATATTATATTATATATGAATTAGAGCTTAACAGACGGTAGTATTTAATGCAAAAAAGCTCAAATCAACCTATATTCAAACATAACTTTGGCATAATGGACTTATTCTAAGTCAACAAGTTATACAGTTTTCCTTTTAGCACTAATCTAAAAGGATATTATACATATAAATATATATATATGTTGTTGTATATATATATATATATATATATAGTTAATATCTTTATATGTAATTAAACTGCTTAAGAAAGTGATTATATATGAGAAACTTACAAAGTTTTCAATTTGATAGCCCAATAGTACAATACTAGAGCTATAAATAAACTTTTTCGCAAATGAGTAAATACTTGTATATCTATCCTATAAATGTGGTATGTTTTAAAGAATATATATATATATATATATATATATATATATATGAATGACGCCTTTTCTTGAGTTATGTGCCCTTGTATATCATATCTCTATGAAGGACTTGTCAAAATAAAACTGGCCTGTGGAATCACACACACACACACACACACACACACACACACACACACACACACACACACATATATATATATATATATATATATATATATATATATATATATATATATATACTCCGAATATGCACTTTAAGCTATTGTTGCGTTAATGTGTGTTGTAAGTGATGTTATAGGCATACATCTGTCAACATCATGCAGTTTGGTAATATAAAATTGTCACTCTAATAAAAACAACATTACAACGGTATTTTAAAAATTTATTGAAAAAATCAATTCAAGTAACTTGATTATTTAAGAGAGCTGACATCTATTTAATAAAGCCGCCTACGGCCTCAAACACCGCAAAAATACAGGTTCAGAATTAGGAGCATGACTTTTCCACAAGTGCCGGCGGGATCTCTAGGAGTAATCGCCGGGTGCCTTTGGTGTTGCGGAGGTACGGTTGGTGATTTTCTCGACGTATGACCACACGAAGTTATTCGATAGGGTTTACTCGGTGGGGGGAGCAGTAAAAGAAGAGTTTACAGTCGTAGTAATTCTTTCTGAAGCCAAGCCTGGGTCTCGTTGGATTTGTGGACTGGCGCCAAGTATTGCTGCCTCACCCAAGGTGTGCCAGCGGTTACATGATTGCACCATGTGATCATCACACCTTTCACATCCAGGTACATTTTTTCAATCCGACTTCGAAGATGTGAGGTGGCATGATGTGGCCCTCACTTGAAACCACACCAAAAACCATAACCGTGGCCGAAAACCTTTTTTTATACCTTGCACATCCCTGCTATCCGGGTTTGCATTTTGAGGGTGCTGGCAATGGTCCTGTTGTCATAACTTTGATCGATAGAGCTCATGAGTTGTATAGCAGCACATCTCCGATCTCGCTCGTTGAACATCGTATTACTATTAGACATGATAGAATGTCCCTATAGCTTTTGGGATCTGTACACAACTGACCAACTACAACGAAAAAGAACACCGGTTTTCATCAAACGGAAATGGAATTATGTCGTCTTTTCTAGGGCGACAATTTTTCGTATCCCAATCTCTACTACCCTCGCTAAGTAGAATATGTCATGGCAGATAAAGTTCTGCTACACCCCCATTCTGCTGCATGCTATGTAACCTGAATTAAATCTCACCCCGGATCACTTTATTCTCATTGCTGGCAGGGGATATGTCAAACAAACGCCAGTAATGTGGGTAAGATGATTAAGACTTGACTCTCAAAATCGTTGTCCCCCCCATCCGATTAAGTACGGCATAATCACGTTGAGACACTGGTTCCCCTCAGATTACCGAAGTTTAGCAACGTTAAGCCTGACCATTACTTAAAGGAGTGACCAATTTGAGAATTCCAGGCGCTGTATGTAGGAAGACGTCGATACCCCCTGTAAGAGTTGCATCATCTGGTCTAACCTAATTAATAGTCTTGTAAAACAAACCTATAAATACAACATTGCGGCAATGGGACAGGGGATTGGTTATATGTCATGAGTTATGAAGCAGCCAAGGAAATATTAGATTTCCCAGACTCGGAGTAGCCGTATTACCGATCCATCTTAAAGTGGATTAATCAGCGTTAAACCGCTTTAAAACTAGGCTTCCACTTGCCACTTTTGTCATTGTTCTATTAATCAGAGCAAGAAACTAATCAATATGAGTTCCCATATATCAATAACGATCCTCTGAGATTAAGCTTTAACAATACTTGTAATGAAGATCTCAAACAAGTTCTGTTATTGAATATGCCATGAATATTGGTTGTCGAAATATTGAAACAATAAAAAATCATTTACATACGTTTTTATTTATGGTGGATCGGAAATCCGTTGCTAAGGTCGCTGGAAAAAATGATGATATCTTTCTCTCGACCCAGTAGATATCGACCTGTCGATGTTATTATCTTCGTATATAGGAGCACATTACTTATAAGGATGCATTATTGCTGTCACATCTAGGCAGGAGCTGCTAGGAATACCTTATCCTGTTTCCTTGACAGAGTTAAGATTAGACTTCGAAGTCTAGTGGGGGATGCGCTTTTACTTTCCAGCAACATATTTCTCACACAAGAGATGTTGCGAGCCTGTCTCTGTTTTATCGTTATTTTCATGGCGAGTGCTCGTTTGAGCTCCAATCTATGGTCTCTCCTCGCCAAACATTAACGAGAAACACTCGTTTGGCTGTAAACACTATAAACAATGTCCCCATTCTTTATCTGTGTCTAAACCTTAACGCAGATTCCATGAACAAATACTTTATTAGAACTGCACACCCGTGGAACTCTTTTCAGCTGAGTACAATAAGTCCATTGTAAACAAGATCTTGATGAGCCATTCTCGTTAAGTAATCCAATTTACCATTTTACACTTTTAACGATTACTATATTATCCTTTTGACTACTTTACCCCTTATCGTCGAGTAGCGTTTGAGACTTGATAAGTGGCGGTTTCTTTGTTGCAGCAGCAGCAGCAGCAAAAACAACAACAACAAAGAATGTAAACAATATACTGCCTGAAAGAGTAATTTTAAAGCAAATTATCTCGTTTTCAACATGTTTAATTTCACTTACTATATTTCATATATATTCGGAATTTATTACATTTAATTTGTTAATGTGTTTTGTATAATGTGATATGGTGGAGAAAATTTCGTACTTAGTGATCTGGCAAAGCCGGAAAGTAGACAACCGAAGCAGAAAAACTGAAGCTGGTCTGCAGGACACTATGTATACAAATGTAAGCCAATTTGGGTATATTTTATTTGTTTGAAAATATATGCTGTTTTATACTAATTGCCAGAAAATTTTAACCATAGCATATTATTATTATCTTCAAAAAGATAGCAAATTTTTCATGAAGGCATAATCTATATGGGTCGTCTAGGCCCCTACACGTGGTAGCTTGTCTTATTATTTTCCATTCGACTACCGGCGAATGTCCGCTTTCATTGAGTTCCCAGTATTTATTTGGTAGCGTTGTTTTTATACGGTGTTTTTATTGTTGATTATGCCTTCATGAAAAATTTGCTATCCTGTACTTTAAAGAACCCCAACATCTATTAAACTGTAGAAGAGAAATAGCGAACAACTGTATTCACAAGATAACATTTACTCTAGGATAGCGATACAAAATAGTCTTAAACCTAACAAAAACGATAGAAAATAAACAAATAAGTAAATTAAATAAACATGAATATACATAAACGATCACACACATATGTATGTATATATATGAATATATATATATATATATATATATATATGCATATATGTATGTACATATATATATATTTATATATAAACTAACATAAAAAACCCTAACTTAGATGTAAAACAGGTCAAGAAACAAGATATTCAGGCTAAATAGAGCACACACAAACGAACAGGTCAACCAGAGGTCAGATATGCCTTTCTCCGATAACTGCATGTTCATTGGCTGATAGGAAGGGCGCGGTGGATACTAGAAATAATAATAAGGGTATTATATTAGAGTAGTGCAAGAAGTGATAATTACTGCTGCACACATTTCTCGACCTCAGTAAACTAAGCCAAACATTGGTTTGGGAGATAGCGTTATTCCCTTCGCCTGTTAACAATGTTCATTATAAAAAGGAAGTGAATCGTGATACTGATGAAACCGCTTTAGCATGTTTGCCAGAAATAAACACGATAAAAGTATTCAAGCGACAGCAAGTTTGAAATATATATATATATATATATATATATATATATATATATATATATATAGAGAGAGAGAGAGAGAGAGAGAGAGAGAGACAGAGAGACACAATATTTTATGTATGAAAATATTATGTACATGTTTTTAGTATTTATTTTGAAAGTGCTCGATGCGTAAGTGTAAGCGACGCAGTAAGTTTATAAAATATATATGAAATTTAATCTATACAGCATTTTTTACATTTCCTCCTTCTATATGATTATATCCGAAAATAAAATCCCACGATAAGGTTTTTAAGAATTAAGAAAAAGTTCGACGTTTGCCCGTTTTTGTGCATAAATAAAAAATGGTTGATGGGTAATTTTTACTCTTGAAAAAACTGAAATAAGGCGGAGAAAACATCAATGTTCTAGTTCTTACGACTGTCAATTTAAAAACTATATATATATATATATATATATATATATATATATATATATATATATATATATACGTTTGTATGTGTATATGTAGACGTTTTCTTGCATGTTTGGAAATTAATTTTCTGTATTCATCTAATTTTATTATTCAATATATTATCCATCTATCTTACGTATGTGTTCTATTTTCCTCTTTGAGTTTTTCTACGCAGTTTTTATTCTCTCTGTTTTTCGCTTCATCCACTATTCTCTATTTCGTTCTATTTCCCCTATTGTTCCATATTCCCTTATATTAACGCATCTCAACTCCATGCATTGGTTCTCATCCTTCAGTGTTATTACCGTAAACTTAACCAGGCTTTCTAAAAGGAAGCTTTCTCCATTCAAATTCTGCTCTATTTTATTCACGTCCACCGGGGATTCAGAAAGTAATTTACGCGTCGCTCTAAAAAAGAAAAACTTCGCACATCCACCGTCATGTTAGTGGAGAATTTTAACCTTTAGAATAAAAATAAAATCTGTTTTAAAGTTGGAATAGAATTCAAAGCAGGACACCGATCATTCTTTGACGCCTTTCACGGTACTTGAGAGAATGGCTGCCATATTCTTTTTATATGAGCGAGGAAGATATATTCTCCCAGTAACCGATTGACTATTCTCTTCTTTCTTCAAATCACATATGATGCTTAGGTTAAAATCTGTGGCATGAATTACTTATATCTGACTCAAATGCCTATGGGCGAACAATGGTCAAATAAATGGGGCTTATTGCTCTAGGTTTTAAGAGAAACCAGAATAGAAGTTCTAAGATGCGACCTGTTTATCTGTGCGTTTATAACTATGAATGCGTTTTTTTTTTAAAATAAACGACATTCTTCTAGCTATGCTAGGACGTATGCGAAACCCATTGAATGTGTCTGCACGTTTTTTGACATGCCATAACGTAATAGTTATGTTCTTTAGAAATTTATTAGGAATTTCGACAATTCTCTGAACTGAATGTGTAATAAAGCGTGATTGTAGCTTTAGATTATATATCTATCGAAAATCAAAAAAAAAACAAGCAAGACGCATATTATTATGACGTCTTTCGCTTTTTATTCGTTCTTTTAGAAGTAACTTTCGAGATAATGAGAATATTTCTAGTGAACGGTTTAACTAGAGAAATCAATTAGACAAATACTGTTATGATACGAATAAAATTTACGTTTCAGTTTCTTTTCGCTTCTTTAAAACTTTTATCTTAAAGGCATTTAACGTTAAGTTTAATACCGAGCAACGCACATACATCTTTTAGATTAAATTAAATCAAATATACTAATAATCAGGATATAATTAAATATTGCAAATAAGTTTAAGCTTATTATAAAAATATTCTATACATTTAAATGCGGTAAAATACATGATATTATTGGTATATTGTGTCGTGCTAAAAGGACAACGCTGAACAATATTTCTAATAAACAAATTTCAGAAAAATCAAACGGATATACAATTTCACGACTGGAACCAATTTTTATACTATCTTATTAGCATGAAAATAGAATAGATTAAAAATTAATAACTTAAACAAAAACATAGCTCGTATTTTCAACATCTAAAAATATCAGCTATCCCTCAAAATGTTATTCATTTATTTATTATCATTTTTAAGTTGTTTCACGACATTTCGGTCTATTCTTCCTCTGGTTTCCGTCAGGATGATACCGCGACGGGATAGGAACTCTGAATCTTCTAACTGCACCCTAAGCAATTACTGCCTTCCATAGTTGTTATCGTCTCAACATATTGGGACCAACTAATTCTCTGGTGGGCTTTTGGTAGGATTGAAACCGCTATCTTCAGAAAATGCTCACTCGGAACCGTAAACATTCAATATCTCTATACAACTGATAATAGTTGTATAAGTCAAATAATGAATATTTTACATGTACAAATATACACATATCTATATATTAAATGCATGAAATTATGTATATTTTTATTATAAAAACCAAAATAAAATTGGCTTTACTTTTGCTACAAGAACAAATCGTCTGTTTTTTGTAAGTGAGTAAATATGAGGTAGGATAGCAGAGAATTCGAACCTGCGAAGTTAGGATTGGAATTGAGAATTCCGATCATAAGTTAAAATAAATAATACAGACTGTTATTTAAAATGGAATGTAGAATTACCATTGTTTAGTTCACGTAAAATATTTAGATATCTGTTTATTGAAAAAAAGAATGTAATGATGAATTTTGTTTCTGTTAATGAAATGAAATTAAAATAAGAAATCTAGATCAGAACAATAGAAAATATTAAACATATTTGTAAGGTGTGTTAGGGAAATTAGGTTAGAGAAATCGGCTTTGTAGAAACGTGAGGAATAATGCATGCTTAGATCCGGAGGCATGTCAGGCCACGAGTCAGGTATGCACGTGTTGGTCACGCAATGACGTAATGAGTTTTCAATATAGTTAGATCTTGGCAGAGAGAAAGTCAGTCAGTCAGGAGAGAAGAGTGAAGTCAGTGAGTCAGAAACAGAGCTAGTATCGAACCTTGGAAGCGAAGATTAGAAGAAGAAAATCATGTAAATACTTTGAATTCCTTGATGCGAATCCATTGATCGGTCAAAGACATAAAAGGACGTCAACATCAGTTTGTAACAGCTGTCTTGCTGTTATGGTATTCAACAGAAAGATATTGTCAATTTATATTATAAGAACTTTGTGAAAATCATCATCTCAAAAATAGGTAAAAAAATAATATGTGTCAATGTTATAGAAACACTCCCATTCACAAAACTGTCAACAGTGAAATGTCAATATTACTATCAATCTCTCGGTCTATCTATATATCCATATCCCTTTCCCCAGTGTATTACATATTCTCAACGTCGGCACTGTATTAAATTGTACTATGCCCTCCTTTAAAATGTACCTCGACTCTCTTCTCTAATATGAATTCTCCACTATATGAACACTCAAGAACACTTAATATATAACACTTTTGGGATGTCTCTCCTATTTAAAATAGATAGAACAAAAAAAGCATTTAACAAAAACATGGGTCACGCTATCAAAATTTATACATATCAGCTGTGTTTCAAAATTCATAATCCTTAAATTGGTTACTTAGTGAATCCTCTATATGCACAAGTATAAACATGTCCGCATAATTAATTGCATTAAACTATGTACAGATTTTCCTCTAACGTTTAACTAATATTTTTTTTATTATTGATTGATTTTCGATATAATGATTCTGTATTAAGTTGTTTATTTTTAATAGGCACATTATATTTTTTGGACACTAAGCAAGTAAGTAAGGACTCAGTTAGCTATTGTGAATTTTTATAAGGGCCACATAAATACATAGCAGGTTAACCTAGACAAATGGAAAGGTACCCTAAAATTGATGATGTTATTTGAAGCGGAGAGAAAAGGTCAAAATCACAACACAAAACACATGGTCGAACGATCAAGATATGGACTTATACCACGCTTTCGAGTGTGTCAAACAAATGGTCCTCGTCAGTTGACCCTGGATGATATCCGATGCAAACGAGACTGCGAACAGAACACGGCCAATAATGAAGATTATCTTAGTGATATTGTCGATGCACTCTGTCCGTTGCGTCACACATTTATTAGTGGTAAGAAGTAAAAGCTGTAATAATTTTTCTAATACACACAAACATATATATGTATGTACACCACGCACACACATATACATATATGTGTGTATATGTGTGTGTATATATGTGTGTATCTATATATGTGTATATATATATAAAAATTAATAAATTCCACAGCCAAACAACGTCGCAGCCCACAACGCCATGGCAGTCAACGGAAGTAAAGACTCGAGTTTCGCTCTCACTTGGGCTCATTATTAGATACATCCGAACTCCGGATTCAAAACCCGAGCTTCTTTCATACGAGGCGAGCACTCTGCCAACGGAGCAAACGCTCCGCACACAAGAAATTCTATTAACTGACACAGATCAAGTAAACCGCGCCGAAATCCGACTGTAAAATGGACCTACTTCGTCTCGACATCCAACCAGCTAATAACACTAAGCCGATGTATCACAAGTAGGAGTTGGGGTTATTAGCTGTTACATCTCTTACATTCTGAAAAAATATATATTAGTGAGTCTCTGCATAAATGCAAAACCACCGCTAGATATTTATTAGTAGAAGTTCACAGTAAGCGAACACTCACTAATAGTCAAAAAGAAAACAAAGCAATACATATAGACATTAACACCATATATGTAGATTATATCTAAATAAGAAATTCGAATTCATAAATACAAATGTATGTAAAATGTATAAACCAGCTACATTCGCATCATAAATTTTACCTTAGGAAAACAAGACATAAACTATAATAAAAATAAACTAAAACAATTATGTGTTGTAGCCGAATGAAAATAGTAATTTCTCGTCGGACAAGAAAAACAAGCTCGCAATACAAATTAATTTTTAGAAATATGTAAAAAATATTATTTTATTTATTGCCTCGGGTTCGCGCCCCCAAGTGGTAGACGGAGGTGAAACAGCAGGAGGCGGATTCATCAGCGTATGTGTTTTTGTTGCTATCTGAGTGATTTGTTATTGTGTAGTGCCTGATCCAACAGATGTTTCAACCCGGACAGCTGTGGGACTGTGTCAATTACTTGACCTATTCACCCCCGAAAAACATATGTAGACTTAAAACAGCTTAATTTAGAAACGACGTTTTCGTTCTTTTTCGAACGAGTAATAGCCGTTGATTTACAAATGAGCATCATAGCGTTTCTCCTCATAACGTCTTATATCCTTTGAATTCTTATTCTCTCTTGGAATAAATAATATCGTTAGAATTCAAAATATTAGACAGTTAAAGACGCGTTTCTTCATTTTTATTTACTGTTAAATTTTTAATTTTTCGTTTATATGCGTATATTTACTCTGCGCATGTGTGTATGTGCGTACCTATATGTGTATATATTTAAAACTGACGTGGCAGCTTCTCATTGGCTATACCTAGTTGAAAACACTATCAATAATTCTCCCCACTCTTTATCTGTGCCTAAACCTAAATATAGATTCCATGATCAAAGCTTATTTCTTAGAACTGCACGCCTATGGAATTGCCTTCCGTTTTCCTGCTTTCCAGCTGTCTATAATATGATTGTCTTCAAGTCCACACGTGAACAAGTTTCTGATGAGCCGTTCCACTTAGGTTAACAAATTTACCGAACTTCCATTACTATCGATTACTATATTGTCCTTTTGACTACTGTACACTCTTTAACCCTTATCCTTGAATGGCCTATCGGCCTTGATAAGTGGTGATGCCTATGTAAAAAAAATCAAAAAAACCTCCTTCTCCCTCTCTTCCTCCTCCTCTTCCTCATTCCTTTTCTTTTCCCTTTTTTTCCGGTGTATGCTCATCACTTTCACTGCACCAATGAAACTAAAAGATCGGTCGAAAATTATGTACTTGTAAAAAAAGTGTTGTAATTTTTTTCATAATATTATTTTGTATTCCTGCACGTCACAAGTTGAAAAGAAATCAAGAAAAGTTATAGGCTTTTTTTTAATTTTCGTATTTTTTTTTATACATTTTCATATATATATATATATGCATAAAAGATAAAACATATATATGTATACATAGGATAGAACATATGTATACACACATTTATATATACATACATATATATATATATATATATATATGTATATATATATATATAGGCGTGTGTGTGTGTGTGTGTGTGCGTGCGTGTAGAAGGTATGCCATGACTTTTTTTTAACTTGCTTTTATCTGTTTCACTGCCAGTGCTTGACTTCTTTTGAGAATTGCGTTCTAGGAATTTTCTTTTCATAAGTTGAGTCGGTTTTTAACAGGTGCGGTTCTTAGTAAAAACTAAATATTATAAAACAATAAATGAAACGAATGCTATTTTTTTTTCAAGAAAGCAGAAGATTCTCCATTTATGTAGCTTCCTGGATCGCAAATAATAAAAATTGCCATTAACGAATTAGGATGTTCTGTTTGTTTGTTTATGTTTTATTTTTTTAAAAGTTATCCATTGGGTTTTCCTACATGAGAAACAATTTCTTTTCCGATGTCAACTTTGAAATTACTTTTTATTACTATTTTCTGTCAAAGCAATGAGTTATATTTTTTTAGTTTTGGAATGGGAATCTTTGTCAGATGATGGTCGGCAATAGTTTTTTTTCGTATCCGTGTTAAAAAGCATATTGTGAGCAATTCTATGTCATCTTGTCCCTTTCGATTTAAACAGGTGTTATATCAAATTAAATTTTATTTTCCAAATAGTACTAGTAAATTGCTTATCCCGTGTTTAAAATGAAATTGTAACCCCAGAACATTCTGCATACATGTACGGATTTTTTTTTATTGTAATCGTTGTAGTAGTAGTAGTAGTAGTAGTAGTAGTAGTAGTAGTAGTAGAACTACTGTCAACTTTGTGATATAGATCGTAGAATTGAATTCATTTGCAAAAGATCTAGCTAATTTGCATATTCTTTAAACATTCATCTATTAGTCTTATTTCGTTTTTTTTATGGGAGGATCATCTTTAGTTAACATGTAATTATATTTATGCAGATATTCTACATGATTTGCCCTTGCGTAAGATTAGCAAACACAAAACTCTTTCTATAGATAATTTTATGTATTCGTAGACATATTTGTTTAAAATATGTTACTTACCGAACACTTTTGTCAGGTTTTGGGAAATCCTTAGCTAAACGCTTTGATTTTGATTTTTGGTGATGGACAACTATTTATTTTTTGTTAAATATATGAATGATTCACAAACCTTAAATTCTCGTTCGCCGATTCGAAAAATCATAAATTCTCCCTTAAAACATTTCAGCTATTCTCATTGGCTTAGATCAGACCGATTCCTTATTCCAGATTATAATTCTATACACTTAAACGAACGTGCAAGAACTCTTCCAACATATCGTCATTAGATACACGATGCCAGTGTTTTACATAAAAAAAAAAAACACAATTACTTATTCGCTCGGAATTAATTGTTTTTCTTCTTCTTCTTCTTCTTCTTCTTCTTCTTCATGCATGAGGAGGTTGGGGCTTGGGCAATCCAACCACCACCACCACCACCACCACCACAACCACCATCACCGCCACCACCACCACCAACAACAACAACAACGACCGTATTTTAATATGTTTTCGAAGGGGTGCAATCTTCCACATGACACCGCCGGTTAGCGGTTACATACAGAAATCTGCATGAATCAAAACATCATATTTTAGCGAATTTTACGACTGAGCAATGTAGGGCGACCCGTTAATATATATATATATATATATATATATATATATATATATATATGTATATATATATATAATATATATATATATACTAGCGTTTTGAGCTATTTTATTTTATATATATATATATATATATATATATATATATATATATATATATATATATATATATATATATATACTAACGGGTCGCCCTACATTGCTATAAACGCTAGTATATATATATATATATATATATATATATATATATATATATATATATATATATATACTAGCATTTTGAGCCTGACTTGCCCAGGTGTTTGGAGGTGTATGTTGAGCAAAAAAAATGTTGGTAGCGGTAAGGCAGCCTCGAACCCGTACCGCAAAGGAGGAAAAGAACGGGGAGGAAACACAGACGTCTTTGCTGTTACGACCACCACCAAAACCGGAATCGATGTATGTTTACACTAAGGCTAGACAATGGAAAGGAGAGGATGACTTTCGTAAATATCGGTGCGAAAAAAGACCCCTCCTCTAAAAAGTGCCCAGTTGAAGGCGAAAATATGAATCATTTTAACCAATTTTTTCGATATTTGTCGTCTAAAGACTCGAGCTTTAAAATGATTCTGATTTTGCAAACATCCGTCGCCTCGGTCTTTTAGGACACATGCAAACATACATACATATATACATTTATATATTGGTAAATAAAAATTTTCGACGCAAGCCGATGAAAAAGCTTGCCCTATCTCTGAACACTCTTTCTGTAAAATTTCAAATGTTTAGACCAGAAATTGTCTGAGTAATTTGGTAGAGACCGCAGAGGTCAATTTTTAAAAATTTTGACCCCTTAACAGTTATCGTTTGGGGCTAAAATCAAGTTATAAAGTTAGATCCATGTCCAATTAACCTATATCTAAAATGTCAAGTGTTTAGACCCAAAATTGTCGGAGGAGTTTGGTAGAGTTCTCAAAGGTCAAATAGTTGAACTGTGTCCCCTTAACAGCCTAATTTCTGGCCGAAAATTGATTACAAAGATTTTCCTACATCGCAGTACCCTGTATATCAAAATTAGAGTCGGTAGACTGAAAATTGAGAGTTATTGCGTAGGGAAATGTACACATACAGACACACACAAAGTCACGTTCTATTTTATATATATTCTAGCATTTAAGCCCGGCAGTGCCCGGGAGTTTGGATGTGGCTGTTGAACAAAATAAAAAAGCAAAAAAATAAAAAGTGGTAGTAGCAAGGCAGGCTCGAACCCGTACCGCGAAGGAGGAAAAGAACGGGGGGGGGAAACCTAACGTCTATGCTGTTACGACCACCGCAAACCGGAGGCGATATGTTTTTAAATTAAGGCTAGACAATCTAAAGGAGAGGATAAATTAAAAAAATATCGGTTAAAAAAGTTACCCCCCCTCTGTAGAAAAGTGCTTAGTTGAAGGTGAAGATATTAATATTTTTAGCCAATTTTTCGATATTTGTCGTATGAAAGGTCGGACTTTTAAACGATATTGATCTTAGTAAACTCCGTCGCCTCTGTTAAAGGTCTTAGGCAGACATGCAAACATAATACATACATACATTTATATATTGGAAAATAAAAATTTTCGACCCAAACCGATTAAAAAGCTTGCCCTATCTCTGAATACTCTTTATGTAAAATTTAAAATGTTTAGACCAGAAATTGTCTGAGTAATTTGGAAGAGACCGCAGAGGTCATTTTCTTTAACTTTGACCCCTTTTTGATCTCTTAACAGTTATTGTTTGGTGCTCAAATCAAGTTATTAAGTTAGATCCATGTCCAAGGAACCTATATCTTACATTTCAAGCGTTTGGATCCAAAATTGTCGGAGGAGTTTGGTAGAGTTCTCAAAAGTCAAATCGTTGAATTTTGACCCCTTAATCGCCAAATTTCTGGCCGAAAACCGATCACATAGATTTTCCCAAATCTCAGTACCGTGTATATCAAATTTCGAGTTTGTAGAGTAAAAATTGACAGAGTTATTGCGTAAAGAAATGTACATACATAAACAGACAGATACACAGACCTACAGATACACAGACACGTGCACTTATGTATATATATATATATATATATATATATATATATATATATATATATATATATATATATATAGGTTTCCTTTGCCTTTCCTGTAAGTTTTTAAGAAATAAATTTAGTCAAACTGTTTTCTGCCCATTTAAAACTTGTTTAGTATTGTAAAACATTTCACACGTATTAGCAGCAAATAAAACACTAATTAATTCAACCAATCAGTGGGAAAGTTGTTAACAAGATTTTGACTGCTAAAAGCATTTTAAAAAGAAAAACAGTCAAATCTATTTACGATTGGAAAATGTCTGGAAGATCGTTTACGAATACAATACGTTTCATTTGATCTGATTTCAATGACTGCTTACTGGAAATGATAGAGATTGGCTATTTATTTTGTAATTAGAGACATAGGAAATACGAGGAAATCTCTACCATTCACTGAGATCGTTAACCAATTTACTCTGAATGTTTGGAGGAATGTTTATCAAAACAACGTCCAGTGTATCTGAAAGAAAGAGAAAAAAGCATGAATATGCTGTAGGCTGTGATAAAAGAAGGGAAATACCACGAAAAATAAGGAAAGTGAAATATAAAGTAGAGATAGGAGGTGCCTCAATAAGTTTTCAGACATTTTTTTTTCATATCGGCACATTTATTCATAGTATACATATGAAACTGTGGCCCTATTCGAAGTAACCTCATCCGGCTGCAATGCACTTGTTGTACCGTTCCATTAACTTTTGAAAGGCCCTGTAGCAGTCCTCTTGTGTGAACCTTTCAATGGCCCTTATCACAGCCTCCTCTCATCTTCTCAATCAAAAGTCACAGGGAGACAGGTCTGGGCTATAGTGACGTTTATGAATGTCTTGATGCTCATGACAACGTCTTTCTTTCTTATCTTTTTGAACACCGTTTGAACAAACCTCGCCCAAATGTTCCGCATTTTCAATTCCTCACAAATAATTATACGTACAGTTCCCACACTGATATTAAACGGTTCACATATTGTTTCTATAGACACGAAGCGGTCTTTACTCATATAATTCTTTATTTGGCCAATCAACACTGGTATTCTGACTTATGTACTCCTCCGACACCTCTCATCATTCCTCAAAGACTTCCTGCATTAGTTGAATATCTAATGCCACTCTGAAATTCATACAAGATAGTCCAAAAGCAGTTTAAATATTCCATACGTTTCTTTGGAATGTTTTAGAAGTTTAAAACATAGTTTTATTGCTTATCGTTCTGCCAAAGTTTCCTCGTGACCAGATTGCATCTTTAAAATTCACCTGATGTGATTATCACGATTTATTAGAGTGTATTCCAATTCCTGCTGTACCTGCTCATTTAAACCTGAAATTATAAAACATTTGTCAGTCATCGCATAAGATGTATACCAATAACATACTGAATATTCTAATCTACGGCAATTTAAGATACCTAAACAAAGTATCAGGAACCTTTTTGAAGTAACCTCGTAGATGATAAAAAAAAATAATAATAAAACAAAAACTCCAGAGATAAATATTTAAAGGAAAGCAAATGGTTGGTTGTTTTTGTTTTACGGCATATAAATCCTTTTCAGGTTATTTAATGGCGAAACCAGTGATTTTTGAAGAAAAATTGTTTTAATAGAATATTTTTTTCAAGTCGGTTTCTATTTAACCAATAGTTGGGACCCTAAGAGGTACTACCACTCCGTGTCAGAGTGAATCTGGGAGCAATGGCAATTAAGTGGTGGCTCCACTCTCCACAAAGCCCGCAAGGTGGGGCCTTACCATCGGATATAGTTTAAGGTCATATCCAAGACCGGGGAACACAAATCAAAACAAGTAAAAATATACATAAGAGAAAATATATAAAAAAATGTTATACTAATACTTGTAAAACTACTCAAACCCGGACCTTATGTGCCACAATAAATAATATGATTTTTATGAATTACTCTACTCTAAATGGTGTCTGTGTTAATTGAGGCGTAATCGAATGATTTTTTACAAATTAAATTCTACTTAAGTGCTATTTCGGTTTATCAAACAGGTTAATATGGCTGACTGGAGACTCCCAACTCAGATGTTGAGACCCTTAAATGGGGAGGGTGACCTAATTAAATGGCTGGAAAAACTAAAGATGCTGGCAAGGTTGCAAAAAATATGTGGTTACCCTGCTGCCGCTCTACTTAGAGGGGGAAGACCTCACTATTTACCAGCAGATGCGCGATGAAGATAAGGCAGACCTTGCCTCAGTGGAGCAAAGGCTGAAGTTGGCTTTCGCTGAGAGTCTATTTGAAGCACTCGGCAAGCTTGCAAGTTCTAGGTGGACTGGCGAGTCTGTTGACGTCTTTGCTGCGGGGATCAGGAAACTGGCAGGATTGACTGGTTATGTGGGGAGGAGCCTGGAGATGACGCTAAAGCTATACACAGTGGACGGCTTCCTAGAAGAAATCTCCGCGAATATGCAGAGAATCATTGAGATTAATACAATGGAAGTGGACGATCTCTTGGTCCACGCCAGAGTCCTAGTCAAGAATGTCAAGGGCCCAAACGTGGCTGCAGCTGTGAGTGGAAATAAGTGCATGAGGCCCCACTTGAATTACGAGAGACAGGCAGCGAGGCGAAAGGAGGGAAGATCTGCCATCAAGTGCTTCCGATGCCATGGACTTCACCTACTTAAGGGCTGCAAAGAGCCGAAACCGGGGGTCACCTGTTACCGATGAGGACGAGTGGGGCACATTAGCCGCTATTGCGTTGCTACACGGGACAAGGAAAACGAGTAAAGGGGAGCCATTACGCCAGTGGTGCCCCTTTCTATGTAGAAATGGCGCACAACGAAATGTTGCCTCAGTTACCGGTAGTAGTCAATGGGACGAGAGCCATGACCCTTGTTGACTCAGGCTGCACCACGACATTGGTAACGAAGAATGTCGCTAAATCATGGAGCAGAGCCAGGAGTATTAAGACCGTGGATGGCAGATAGGTGAAATAACTAGGAGAGACAACAGCGGAAGTACTGGTGCAAGGTGTGACTATTGGACTACAAGCCCTTGTGTTGGATAGTCTGGTTAGTGATGTTGATCTGGTTTTAGTCGTAAGTGCGATCAACCAACTGGGGGACGCTACGTTGAGAGGGGGCCAAGTAACTGTCGGACGCCTTGGCGCAGTAGAAATGACAGGAGTGGAAGGTGATAGAAATATCAAAAACCGGAGGCTTGTTGCATTGAGGACGAGGATTTCCTGGCGAGGTTCGATGGTGAGAGGTGGACGGTGGGATGGAAATGGATCTCCGGGCCTTAGGAACTATGAAACAAAGTAAGCTGCTACGAGAAAACACTACGAGGAGACATAAGAAAAGGATTCGAAGAAAAAGTGGAGAAGTGGATAGAGGAGGGAATTCTGAAACCGTTGGCAGGGGATGATAAGAAGTACTACCATTACCCGCACTTGTTCAACCCACAAAGAACAAAGTTAGACCGGTACTGGATTTCAGAGAATTAAGACACTCTAAAATATCCACACTAACATACTGTACTTACAATACCCCTTATCCATGAGTGGCTTCCGGGCTTTGATAAGTTGTGACCACCTTGAAATGGAGGAGGATGGAGCAGGCTACTAAGATTGTTGACCTGAAGTCGGCTTATCTCCAGATCCATGTAGATGAAAATCTTTGGCAACATCATTTCTAAATCTAAAACTATGGCCGCATCATTGAAGGCTGCGCATAGCATTTTGTTTAACGATTACTTTCTGCAAAGAAGGAGGTTTCAATAGCAAGCGTTATATTGACATAGCAGGCTACACAGCGTTGCCGGGTCGTAAAATAGCTTTAAATATGATATTTTAATTTATGCATATTGTACTTATTAATATACTGCAAAGTTTTTATTGATTATTATATTGCACTCACTATATATATATATATATATATATATATATATATATATATATATATATATTAATGATGTAAAAAATATATATATATATATCTATTAATGATGTCAACAGTTAAAAAAAATGAATTCAGTGCCATCATCTGTAATCGAAACCAAAACATTAACTGTACCAGCTTTAATCATCAGTGTCTGAGCTACTGTCAGAAAAATAAAAAGAAAAGAATAAATATTAAGTGACATTAACCATTCTTAAACAGTCCTGTGATTTGCTCTTTTTAAACTGAATTGTTATTCAATTTTTACCCCCTTTGCAAATATTCTTTTTACTAAAAAATCGAAAGTGTTTTCGAGATTTACGTCCCCTTTTTTCCTAAGTTTGTAGTCTGCATAAAACGAACAAACAGTCAAGATAAGCATTCATACGTCTTTTCGATGTCTATATATTACTTTCGCTTGAAATTTGTTGGGCACAACATTTTTAGTTCAAAATATTTTTTGTGTATTCAGAGGTCGACAGCTATAATCCAAATATAAATGACCATATTTCTGTGACGTCTTGAGTTAAAATACAAGAAAATTGTTTCTACGTACTATATTGACCTACGCCTTCTCAAGAGATCACGTGTCTATACCTCAACAGCTCTGTTTCCTCGTTTGTCCTGCGTGCCATTTTACTGTTTTGTATTCTGTGATGCCGCTGGATCATGCTTGTCGGGAGTGAAACTTCTGTAAGAATTGAAATTGATTTGACTTACCGAGAGTGGGTCGGAGGGAAGAAAAGACACTGATCTGCTGTTTGCCGTTACTGAGAAAGTGGGTGTCTATTTCCTACTAAGTTAAATAGACATTCTTATCTCGTTGGAATTCTCATCACTGAGAGTTAGTATGTATAAAAGGAGTTGTCTCACTACAGGTTAGTGATTAGTTAAGAAGCTAGTTACCGAGCTTGCTAGTCGGTTGGCGTCTCTTAGACTGATTGCCGCGTTACTGTTGTTCGGCAAACGTTACCTGTTAATTGTTACCTAGACAAGGAACGAAAAAACTGCTTGTAAGCAACGTCACCAGTTCGTTGCAAGCTCTTACTGCCTTTTCTTACTACCCCCCTCTGTTTGTTGGTGAAATAATCCCGACACTTTCTCTACGAAAACGATCTTCACTTTAAACGCACGTTGAAGGAATGACAACTAAAATAAATTCAGAAAAAGTGAAAAAAAATTAGACAAACGTCTGATAAATGAAACTGCTACGTAGTAAGTTGTGGCAACTTATTAAGGCTAAAATCTAGTAGAGGCCACGTGTTATTAGGATGAACTAAGAGAAAGTTTAAAAAGAAAACAGATATCAACATTGAGAAAACTGAAAGGAAGACAAACTAAAACAAACAAACACAAAAGAAGAAATCAGCATGAAAGGAAGAGAGAAGGAGTATATCTCAAATTTACAAACGGAAGGAAAGTAAAGCAAAAAATATATTATCGTTGAATTATGAAAATGGCGTCGAAGATTCGGCGATTAATCTGACAGAATAAACATTGTCAACTAAGAAAAAGTTTATGATTTTTTCGATAAGACACGTATCGCACGAATCACCTTCCAGTTGCGCATCCGTTAAAATATTGATAACACGGAAATGTTGAAAGTGGAAACAAAAATGTGTATGAGCTTATCGTTCGGCATCCACTGCGCAATCTCATCTTGCATTCTTGGATTTTGGTCCGTTTGTTTGGCTGCATCAAAACATAAACAACTGAGATAATCTCAATCCAACCGGCTCGCTATAAAACTTTGACCTTTCTAAAGAAAAGTTCTATTAATAGAGCTGTCAAAATATACATGTGGAAGTTTTCGCAGATTATTTCGTTGTTATCAACGAGCTTAAAATATTCATGAGCAGTTATCATTTTCTGAAACGATAGCTGCAGTAAGGGCGGTTTATTAAATATCCGAAGAGAATCTGGAGTCGTCTCGAAGATTTCACATATAATAATTTATATCACATTTTGATTCTGAGACGAAGATTGATAAGATAAACCATAATATCCAAACAACGGATATATATAGTCACAATTAATCTATATATCTATCTATCTATCTATCTATCCCCTTTCTCTCCATCTCTTTCTCTCTCTCTCTCTCTCTCTCTCTCTCTATATATATATATATATATATATATATATATATATATATATATATATATATATATATATATACTCATGAGTAAAAAAAATTTAAAAAATAGGCCAAGAGTGAAAGAAGAAGCAATCGATTTTTCAATATTTTTCTATGAATTTTTGTTAACTTTAACTGAAAATTTCTATTCTACTGATCATTATTATTGTAGCATATAATAATAATAAGTAGAAAAATTAATCCTAAAAATGGTAAGACCGCATCTTTGCGAGAATATAAAAACACGTATTGCAGGATTAAGGCAGTCCAAAATTACTTACAAACAGATTTTTTTATATTTTAAGAAAAGAAAATCTGAAAACATCTCTTTCTGCAGGAAAGCGAATATGCCAAAGGTTTGAAGTCGAATGCTTTGTAAAAGGGAACACTGGATCTGGTGCTCTGGAGTATTCACTTTGAAGGACGACCACCGACTTAAATTAACTGTATAAAGGATTGAAAGAAAACTTATGTTGGCCATAGCAAAGAATTCAAAATTGGGGCAGGAAATTCTCTTTCTAGAAATACAATATACGAATGTAAGAAATGGGGGTTTCTTCTAAAATTCGTGGAAAGAGGACATTTTTATCTAAGACAAACATCAATGATATAAAGAGATTTTTTCTCATGTTATGGCAAGAAAGATACAGACTGGTTCAGGAATGTTTTCTGGTCAGGTGAATCAAGATTTTGTCTTGTTATTGATGCTCTCGATGCTCCCGAATGGCGCAATCGAAGAACTTGAGAAAGATTCTCACCAAGTTGCATAGAAACTATAGATAAACGCGGGAATAGAGGGATATTGATATGGGGAAGTTTTACGGCAGCAGGAGTTCGATGTGACGAGTTAATCAATGCAAATGAATACATTCGAATATTATAAACAGGACTGTTACATAATATCCAGAAGCTAGGAATATCTCAGAATATTTTTCAACATGATAATGCTCCTGCACACACTGCTAAAGTTTGAATAAACGGTTTTCTGATAATTCAATTAATGTGATATTTTATTCAGGTAAAATCCCCGACTAAAGCCCAGTAATATTTAGTCCATAATATCTCGTGCATTGGTCGAAGAACTTTTTCGAACAATGACAAACTGTGGGTGCAAAGCGAATAGAATAGCATCTCCTCTCCACAGTGTTCCACTTTGGTTGATAGCATGTATAGAAGGATTGATCTTTTAAAGACATCAAAAGGGAATGCGATTCTATCTTAAGCATTTATTAAAGTAAATATCTTGTTCTGTGTTATTAGTCTTGTTTAAGTTTCCTTGCTCAATTGTTTTTTTTTTGTTCAATACAGCTTTTAGTGCAATAAAATGTATAAAATTTGTTTGGCTCATTTTTTTTTCGCTGACGAGTGTATATATAAATAAAAATATACCTCGATCTTCTTACATTAGGCACTCTTAACAACCTCGTTAACTTCATGAGTTATTTCTCTTGAATCCCTATTATTTACTATATACAAACAAAGGTAAAACTTAACCGTTGAAAAAGATCACATGGATCTTATGTTTCGTAGTGGCATCATGTCACGAGGAATAAAAGAACAAAAAACGGTATCAATTTTGACGATGACGCTATAACGTTGAAAAGTTTAATCTAGAATAAGTCTTACAATTAATGTCAATGAACACATAACTTGGTTTTATATATTTCTCTCTTACTTTCTATCTCTTTCATTCTCTTTTGCTCTCTCTCTATATATATATAATTATAAATATTAGCACGATTACTTGATGATGCTCGTTCTTGTAGTGTGATCAACAAATGTTTGAATTTTCGATTCTTTTATTGAATTCGAAAGTGAAATTGCCCATTTGTCAATCAAATAGATCGATTGCCTGCTCGACTTGAGGGACCACTGCAGTGCACCCGGGGGAAACTACACGAACCTGTTCGCAGTTACGTAGTCCAGAGTACGCTGTAGTCTACATTGCACTGTACAAAACATACGGTTGATTTGATAAAATTAATTTTATAAAAAGGCTTGAATTAAAGTATAAAATGCAAAAGTTAAGTATTATGCATCAATTGTGCTCTAAATGTAAACATTATTTTCGAACGTCATCCTGTCTTATTAATGAACCTTCTTGCTTTTGTATGACATACCTTTCTGCTTGTGCGATAACAAAACTCTTTGTAATTTAAGACGGTAGAAGAACGTAAACTTTGGTAAAAAATCTTTACTCGTTTACAGCGTTTTTGCTTGAGATTTCAAAAAATCAGTCCGGCCGCTTCGGAATCAATAAGGAACAAACTTACAGATTCAGAAACAATGAAAAGGTGCTTTGTATATACAAGCACACATAGAAATAGAGATAATTGCTTGTATTAATATTTCCAATGCCAATTTAAACCAGTATGATCTAATCGTGCTCTAAACATTAACATTCACTTCGAACGAGCCTCTGTTATATCAAATAATCTACTCTTAATTTATATGCCAGGCTCTATTGCTTGTGCAGTGGTGAAACTTCTAAATTGTACCTTTGATGTTTAACTGTACCAGTATTAAATTTGGTATAGAGATCGAACCGATCATTCTTTTAATCAGATTTTTCAATAACCTGTTTTTGATACTTACCATACGCCTCCCATAAGATACGCATCGAAGCACATTCCTAAGGATATGAAGTACGTTTTGGGAAAAAATTAATTTTCATTTAATTTTACCACAATGTACTTCATATTCATAGGAATATATATATATATATATATATATATATATATATATATATATAATTGAAAGGTAATAAGTAAGCACATGAAAGTTCATGAATACTATTGTAGGGCAAAAAATGTCTATTTTTATTACCGTTAAATCTGCTTAGTTACACATGTTTAAACATCGGAATCGATTAAACGATCCGATAATTTCATCAGACCCTACAGATTTGAAAAGTTTATATGTGTGTGTGTGTTTGTGTGTGTGTATATATATATATGCATACATTATCTGTAGAAATATGTGCATAAATAAATAGTAATAGTGTGCATTTTAAAACAAAAATGCTTTACGATATTCAAATTTAACACTAGAATTATCAGTAAAGACTTGTCGTGTAGTACATGTGATACGCAATAAAACTCTGTCGGAAGAAACACTTTCCCGACATTTAAGACATCGCTGACAAAAATTACAAATTTCTTGAGATTTCCTAAAATCATGACCAACTAAACGAAAGCATATGACTTTCTGTGAATGAATAAAAAGTAACGTTAAAAATTCAGAGATTACCGCGAAAGATTCCTCGAGTTAGACAAGATAGATCCGTAAGAAAGTCGGATCTTACATCGACCGAAACGTTGTGAAAACAGCTTCACGGTGCGAATAGTTTCCCGCATAATTCTAATAATATACTTGCCTAAATGTATGACTCACTTGTATGTAAACTCGAGACGGGCCATACTAAATTAGTTAAGAGAAATGTTTTTAAATCTGTATGTGACTTGCCATTATGGATTTTAAACAAATTGATATGTATAAACCCTGTATAAAAACAAATACAAATAATTCACGCATGTCTACTAAATTTTATACGCTTGGTCTATTATGAAATTAACACATTTATGTTGATATACAAGCCTGTATATACGCCTCGTTGAAGCTAATAGTGAACTACATATACGATAGGTGTTCACTAATTAATGTTAATAACCACCATCTTATAGATAAACGACACTGAACACAGTTGTTCGCTTTTCTCTAGGAAGGAAGCGTTAATAGTTACGCGTTTCTCCCATCGTTTAATGCAATTCTAAAATGTTATTTGAAGAGCCACAGCGGTTTGTTTTCCAACCACAATGACGCGTCATCTTGAGAACGCTTTTCTTTAAAAAAAAAACAAAAAAAAAACACTTCATAGTTTGACTAGAGATAAAAATAGGATTTTGTAGCAATACGCTGTTGCTTCTGATCTAGCGAAACGCACTGTCTATATCGAGACGTGATTTTGCAGGGAAGGATGCATTACTGATCTTGTTCCATCTCTTAATTTTGATAGCTTCCTCACAAAGGAAACGTTAATAGGACACTTGGTGATACTTTGCCAAACAATTTGTCATCAATATTTGGTCTTGATGTCCGGAAACTATCATTAACTTTCCAGAAATAGAGTACGGCATTGACATGATAAGTCCAATTACTTCCACAACATTGACTTAGCTTTTGTCTCTAAATCATAGAGGCATATTTTATCCAGTGTTATCAAATCATTTTAAATACTTTGGGTCATCTTGTAGGCAAATTTATACTGGATTACTCGATGTGTTTTCGCTTCTGTAAAGGTTTCAGCAATCTGAAAATCTGCCTGGCATACATATTATGCATATGTAAATTACCCTAAATTAGAGTAATAACAAAACATATATATATATATATATACATATATATATATATATATATATATATATATATATATATATATCGTGTTCTTTCTTCAGCTGTTTGGTAAAATTTACCTGTCAATCTATAAAAGCAGCAACCTAACTTTGATTTACAGATGCCTCATCAATCTTGGTCTGGAACCTATTTCCACATACTTCTGGATACATTTTACATTAAGCTGCTGCATTTTCAAGGTCATGTTTTGAGGCATCATGGTCATACGGTTCTTTCATTTTTATTTTAGCGTTCGTCATAAAAAAACTGTTCTGTGGAACTTACATATATTTCCTACTAATAGACTATTTCAATCTAAATAAATTCCGGAACACTAAGCCATATAGTGTCAGTCGACATCTGGTTGACCAAGCTACCCACCTAGTGTATGCTTTGCAGTACATGTTGTTTAGCGTTCTGTTTCTTGCAACTTTAAATAGGATTATAACAGTGGCGACGCCTTATTTTGAACTCAAACATGACAGCCGGATTTAAAATATTCCATGCATTTAAAAGAACTTACGACAGAAAGTTTAATTAAACCAAGCAAGTTTTCAGAAAACCGGTGAATAGAGAAAAAGAGAAACGTGCGAGAACTAAATAAGACGCGTTTGAATTGTAAACTCATGGATGATAAGTAGAATTATATATTTTCACCTTTATTTGCTTGATAGGGTTCGACATTCTGTCGCATTCGTGAATAGAAAAGAAAAAGAAATACGTGTCTCAGAGAACTTATGTTTTGCTTACTAAAACGGTTTTCGGGTATATTTCCTTTCGATCAACATTGTTTCTGCACTATAAAAAACACTTGCTTTAAAAGAAAATTAAAGTTTTCTCTTCTATGGAAAAATACATTCACTATGAATTTAAACCTATGGTCAACGTTTATTTGCAACATTATTATATTAGGAAAAAATTACCGCTCCCTATTTCTCCCAGTTGTTCTAAAAATACTAAAACCTTGTTAATATTAACACGTGTGTGCTAATTTCCGTAAATTCAGTATTCATGCGAAATTGGACGTCTTACAAAGTAAATTGGAACAAATATAAAAACTGAAAATCGAAGAACAACAACATCAACAATTATTTCAACACCAGAAGCGCCCAGATAAGAGACAACAAGGAAACTAATATGGCTAAAGGCTCAGCAATATGAAAATCGAAAATTAGGATTCGGATACTAATAAAATTAGAAAATGAGTCAAACCTAACCCTACAAAAATTGATGGAAGACTACCAGAAAATGGAAATTATTAGAAAAAAGATTCGGTGGATATCAGGCTGGACCCGTGCAGATAAAAAAAGCTGACAGACAATGAAAAACACGTAAGAATTTGAACACAAGTTAGGGAAAAGTACACACATATCGACACATAGGTAAGAAAGGATTTGAGGAATGAAAATTCCCATTTCCGTGGAATTAATGTGGTGATTTGCATTGGGTTAAAACTTGTCCATATCCTCAATAAAATGTTTAATACATAAAAGATTAGCACACAATGTTACTCATTGCAGGAATTAAAGTAAAGTAAATACAAAATCCGAGTGTGTTTGTCGGAAACTGAAAATAATGAAGAAAATTTGCAAAAGTTTGGACTATAAAAATGAATGATTAAGAAATCAAATTGCAACACCATTCGGGCTCAGACTTTTCGATAGCAAATTTAAATACCGGAAACAAATTGAATAAGCTGAGAACACGCAGAATAGCAAATACTGCTAACCTATACTATTACCAATAGACTATTCCAAGCTCAACAATACGAAAGACTAAGCCGTAATGTATCAGTCGATATGTGGTGGACGAATCTAGATTATTCTATCGCTAGGAGGAACATCCCACCTATTGTATGTTGCTACTTTATTTTGGCGTTATGTTTTTCTTTGCAAAACTTACCGGAGCTAAAACAAATACAAAAAAGCTAATCAAAGCGTTGCATTTAACAATTTTCAGTTTCAATTTAACTCATTGCTTACCCTAGTAAATCAGAAACGAGAATTATTTCACGGCTGTAATGTCACCTGACTTATAAGATAAAAAAAAAAAATTTCACTTGCAAATTTCAGCTTGTTCGGCAGTGAATGTGCGCTAAAGGTATGTTTTAATGAATATATTTAGCGAGATAGAAAAAATACGACAGTTTTATTTACAAGAAATTTTACGGTGTGCGATAATTTCAAGTGTTTGTTTACTGCTTAATAAATACATAAAAGAAACACTTTTGGGGGTACAATTAGAGGGAAACAAGTTACTAGGATCCACCACACTTTTAAAAAGGCATGCGCCAAAAACACTTGCAGAAGCATTATAGATCCCTTCGAATAATAAAAAGAAGTATTTCTCACTTTCTGACATTTCACTGAAGGTGTTGCGAAAATTTCAAACATTAATTAGAAAAGAATTTCAATATTATTTATGACTATTTTTTTTATTATAAATGATTACATTTTTCATTATAAATAACTAAACATTAAAAAGAGCCATTGCAGAACAAGCAGTGTTCACATGTAAAAAACATCTCTATAAAATTCCTCTTATCAATGTGTTACATATATTTAAATTTATTAATATATATATATACACACACACACACAAACACTCACACACTCTACACTCACATTTACCCTCTTCCTCCCTAGAAGTAAAAAGTTATTTCAGAAGTCATCGTTAGCCTCGATAGAAAACATTATAAAATTTCACGTCACGGTCAATTCATTGTCATAATAATTGCTGCAATTCAAGTTTTGACGTTTTCTTTATTATTCACATCCACTGTCAACAAATACTTCAGTAGTTTTATAATGAAGGAAAAAGATTCTATTTTGTCATTGGTTTAAGATTATTGTTACAAGATTTGCTTCACGCCAAAGTTTTTTTTTTACAAAGTGGTCACCACTTATCAAGGCCCGGAAGCCACTTGGGGATAAAGGTTATTGCGTCTACAGTACGATACTATTGATATTTGATAAAGTGTTTTACTTTAGGGGCGTTTCATCAGGAATTTGTTTTTGTTGAACTTGAAGACATCCAATTTGTAGTCAGGTGGGTAACAGGCAGACCGAACAGAGTACCACAGGCGCACACCTGTAAGAAAGCAGCTTTGTTCACTGAATCTAAGTTTTGGTTTTGGCACAGATAAAGAGTGGGAAAAGTTTTTGACAGTGGTTACAGCTAGATAAGTGTTTTTCGTGAACGATCGGCGAGGTGGAACCAGGGATTGGAGCTCAGACGAGCACCTGCCATTGAAGTAACGATAAAACAAAGACAGGCTTACAACGTCTCTCCTTTGGGAGAGAGGTTGCAGGAAAGAGAAAAAACATTCCCTACTAAACCACGACACCTATTTTGTACTCTGTCAAGGCAGGAAAGAGTGTGTTTAGCAACTCCTGCCCAGATGTGGCAACAGTACTCCATCGTTGGACGTACTTGGCTTTTATATAATTAGAGAATTGCATCAGCAATGTGATATCTTCTGGAGAGGAAGAAGAATCCTACCATTTTTCCAGCTACCTTGTCAATAGACTTGATGTACGGGTTCCATTTCAGGTCAGGAGTAAAGATCAAGCCCAGAAGCTTATCAAAACATGGAGCTTCCCCTAGTTGAAAGCCATCCAGTTCAATTGATGCCAGATGGGGATCAGAGCGTTGATGATGTAAAGATAGGAGCTTGGTTTTAGATGCATAAAAAGTAACCAGCCACCTCTTCCCCCACTGTACCACACGCTCAAGATTAGAGGAGAGAGAATCAGAGAAAACTTTGTCATTTATAACCTTTGATGTGTTGCCATAGATGGTCGTGTCATCAGCATAGATGTCAACGAATGATGTAAACATGTGTTTTGGGAAATCATTGATGTATGTCAGGAAGAAAGTTGGGGTCAGGATGGTCCCCTGAGGGACTCCAGCATAAATACTGAGGGCCTCTGATTTCTGCCCATAAAACATTACTCTTATGATCCTATTAGAGAGAAATGATTTAATGATCGAGAAACCATTTCCAGTTATACCGAAGCTGGACATCTTTTAAATTAGGCGCTTATTATATTAAAATTCCCCAACATCCCCCCAAACTTCGATAAAAGGCGCAAAAAGGGCAACTATTCTGATGTGTTTTGGTTCAGAGATAGGTCACCAGTAAACATTTTATGCAGTGCAAGATCTGCATTTAAGGATACATGGGTCAAACTTTATCTTGCACAGATCACGCTCGAAAATCTACTTAAAGTTTGGAGGCGGTATCTATTAACTTGCCCCAACCGTATTTGTGTAAATAAAAAACATAATTTTGAACTCATGAGTGTTCGTTTCCTCCTTTCTCCTTCTATTTTTTATACCCTCGCTAATTATTTAGGGGTTCTGACCACGTTTGACAACGATATTCACCTACGTTTCAGACCTTCTCTTTAGAAAAGTGTCAGCCGAGAGACGTCTCGATAAAGTTTATTTATACCGCACTCCTTATTTACCTCTCGTTGTATAAGGTATGCTTTTTTAAACACTAAACAAGACCAAACGAGAAACAAATTTAATTCTTCTTTTTTAATAATATAATATTAAGCGATAAAAAGTAAACTCTAAAGCAGGAACAAACATACTTTTCTAAAGCCTGATTGTCACAGCTGGTAAATTTCAAAAATGCAATCTGGATGTGCGGATACATTAGAAGAATTATATGCAATACAACGTTTTTTTTAAATTCTGTTTTAAATTTGGCAAAATAGAGAAACGTATGGAATACTTCAGACTATTTTTGAATCGAGAATCAATTCTTGATGACATATAAGATTAAGGAAAGGCAGTGAAACTGTGAGGGTTAGAAGAGGTGTGGGATGTGTAAGGAATGCAGAACACAAGAGTTAAATGGCCAAATACAGAATTTTATAAAGAAAGACCGTGTGTGTCGGCACACTTTTTTTGGAAACTGTACAGACAATTGACGAAATGAAAGAGGCTGCGACGAAGCCTTTCATGGCGCCTTCAAGAAGATACTTCTTCCAAGGGGACACGATTTTCATGTGTTAGATCAATAAAATTGTCTATACGAAAAAGCCTTGAAATTTATTTAAAATATCTCGTATATATATATATACATGTGTAAATTTACTTTCTTGTATAGTGCATATATATATATATATATATATATATATATATATATATTCACGTGCGTGTGTTTGTGATATAAAGGCTAAATGATTCGGATATAATTAGATATATATGCATTAAGATCAAAACCATAATGCATAACAAACGTGATAAATAGATATATGAAGCATACACACTACATAAAATGCACGTATACCTGACTATCTTCCCTATAGTCTAACATACAACCACACGCACACACACCATATATATGTGTTTATATATATATATATATATATATATAAGCACACACATCTATATATGTATATATAAACACGTATATATATATATTTATTTATATATGAATGTGTGTGTGCCTGTGTCTGTTAGAATATATTAGAGAAACATATCTATCTAGATACGGATCTATATAGGGAGGTTTATAGATAGGTAGATAAATATACAAAATAATAGATAGATAAACACCTACTAATAAAAAAGCAAACAAAACAAACATCAATAAATCATAATGACACACACGACATAAAATATATGAATAGAAACACCAACATAGCTCGATGCACATTCATAAGCACTTCCCAGACGTATTATAAAATCTTGATCACGAATCGCTAATATCATGCAATACAGACTACACACACTAATACACACTTATCAACCCACATTAAAGCAAACAAACGGACAAAGAAAAATAAATACAAACACCAACAACTGTGCACACACCCATCTCAGACAGAAGAAAAATATATTCTTTTCCAATAAGAGTATTGTATAGCACCCATAACGGTTAATTACTGATTTGGCAAGTAATTCCTTTAAATGTGTTATTGTCATTAGTATTTCTCACGTGACTAAGTTGCAAGGAGGGATACATACAGAAAGACAAAGAAAAGGAGAGAAAGGGTGTATAAAGAGAGGAGAGAAATCTAGAGATACGGAGAGGCAGAGAAGCAGGAAGAATGAAATCTTGCGAGTGATAACAAAGGAAATATTTTGGAAGACACTTAAAGCACATAAAGTTTGAAATAGAATTACGATAATCTGTAACAAGCTATGTTTTTACATGAATTAAGTTACATATTTTCGTTGTAAAATGTGAAACGTAAACTAAAATATACTCCCTTGACGTTTGCATTAAGATAAAACTTTCTTATTTGCTTAATCGCAAAATAGTACAATTGCGTTTTGGGGTCCTCGTCAGAACCGGACGTCTATCTGATAGAAATATATAGCAAACACCGGCAAATGATTTGGAAGATAGGCAGCAAAACAGGCAAATTCTGAAATAAAATAGAGTAAGTAGATAAAAATGCTTCCGTTTAAAGAATGGTTGTGTAATGATATCGATGCGTCAACAGTGTAAAACAATAAAATTGTTGCCATAAAGGAAACAACACTACAGCTTTATTTTAAAACTTTTATTAAAAATCAGTGTAGGTAAGTTAATTATGTCGTTGAGTTGATATTTATTCAATATGACCGCCTTCCGCTTCAATCACAGCCTCAATACGGGTTCGGAACTCAGAGCATGCCTTTTCCACAAGCTTAGGCGGGAGCTCAGCGTATAGCAGCGATTAAGCTGGCTTTAATATCGTGGGAGTTTATGTTGGTGATGTTTTCGACGCATGACCAAACAAAGTAGTACATTAGGGAGAGGTCAGAAAAGGGGCGGGGCCAGTGAGAAAAGGGTACAGAGTCGTAGAACTCCTTCTGAAGCCAAGCCTGCTCCCATATCACGGATTTGTCTGTGACAACCTGATTGCACCTGGGGATCATCACACTCTTCAGCACATCCGGGTACACTTCGGTGTTGAGTTTAAGCCGACATCGAAGATGTCTTGTGACATGATGTGACCCTCACTTAAAACTACAGCAAATACCATATCCTAAACCGGAAACTTAGTTTTCATAACACTAGATCCGTCTATGTTATTCGTGGCAATCTAGTTATATATTTCGAGATAGGCTGGCAATGGTTCTGTTATTATTACTTGGAGCGGTAGAGAGCATGAGTTGTACAGTGGCACGTCTCCGATATCGCTCGTTGAACATTGTGTCACTTTCAGACATGATAGAAAACTCTTATAGCTCCTTGGATTTGTAAACAACTGACCAACTAGTCTGTAACAATAAAAGAAACCCGGTTTTCATCAAAAGGAAATGGAATCATGTCGTCTTTTGTAGGGCGAGAATTTTCCTGTCCTATTCTGTACATTCGCACCAAATGTTTATAAAAGGGATCTCTTTATACCTTCGACATGGTTGCTAGATTAAGTATAATTATACACACACACACACCCACACACACACACATATATATATATATATATTATTATATATATGATGGTATATTATTTTCTAATAAGAAAAGTCCATATTATTATCGAAACTGTGTTTATATGTTTCTCCCAACGTTTCCAAATCCAGAAAACATGCTTATATATTAATAGATGCGTCAAATCACACACATGTGTGAGTATATGAGTTTTCACGGATTTGTTTATATGTGTTGCCATGAAATACATATGCCGACCAGTCTCAGGATCAACCAGCTATATAATATCATTCCAAAGAAATTTAATATCTAGACGTATGTAACCATTCTATATTTCGGATCACTTGCTGGCGTAAGAGTTAATCCCCAAAGGTGTAAAGTATAAAGATGACGACTTTGTCTGACGAGTACCGATCTTTCATTCAGAAAAGTGAAGTTATACAAGGCTTAAAGTTCACCGTGTGTAGATCGATAACTGTCAAGCGCACACGCGTCACAAAACTTTCTTAGCCACAGTATGAGAGTCTCTACAAGAAAATGTACTTTGATTATCAATGCCATATGTTCTATGTTTGTGAATGTAGAAGCACATCTACTCTGTTTGGTAATTTAGAGGCATAGATTTATATGACGGTATTTCAAGTTTTAATATTTTGGAATCCAGCAATTCGCCAGGTTATCTAATTTGCATAATAGTTGTTAAAATTCACTTCTATGTATTATTAATTTACTAGCTTTTTTAAAATTAACTAAATGTTTTAATTCTTGATATAACAGATAGTTTTTTATTAAGCATAGAGTTTTATTTTTTGGACAAAAGGTTTGTAATTCTTTTCAAAAGTTGCGATCAAATTCTAAGTTTATAAAGGTGTTTACATACATATAGTTAAGGTGAATTAAATATTTCTCTTCTTCTTTATTAATTGCACGTATTTTTACGTGATAAATATATTTGAATGAAAATCTTTAAAATGTAATGTTATATCTATTTCTATAGAGTATTCTGACACATCTGTTTCTCATTTACAAGAAAGTTGTGAACGGAATGATGATAATCGAATAACCAACCGTGAAAAGGACTTTCAATACTTGCATAAGTTTAAAACTATTGTTTTATAAAACAATATTTAAAGAAAAATATCGAAGTCATATCCATTTTATAAAAAATGGTTAGTTTAATTAGAAAAAAATATAAAAGAAAATTTACGTAGAAATTACTGAAGTACGCGATTTTCCGTTCGATTCGCGATTATATACTTCTTAGTATTTTTATTACATTGACACACCAAATAATCCACAGTTGCCACTTTGATGTAGGAGCCTACTATCAGGGGCATAAATTAAAGGCATAGAAGTTGAGGTATGTGTTGAGCAAAAAAAAAGTGGTAGTAGGCAGTCAGGATTGAACCCGTACAACCATGGAGGAAAAGAACGTGAAAAATAACGTGACGTCTTTACTGTTGCGTCCATAGCCAAACCGTGAGTGGTGAAGGTTTAAATTAAGGCTAGTAAATCGAGAAGAGGGGATGACTTTCGAATATATCGGCAAAAAGGCGACCCTTCCTTCTCTAAAAGTGCCCAGTTGAGGGTGCAAGAATGAAGGTTTTTAGCCAACTTTTCTGATATTTATCATCCTAATGATCGAGCCTCAAAACGCTACCGATCTCGTGAAAATCCGTTGCCTCTGTTGAAAGTTTGAGCCAAACATACACACATACATACATACATACATACATACATACATACATACATACATAAATGCACACATACATTTATCAGAGAGGTGAGATTTATATTATACATTGTTTAGACGTACGGCAACTGGGAACAGACTGGATTCTTCTCTTGTTTAAGAATAGGGGTTAATTATATTAAGTATTCATCCATTAATAGCATCTGATCTGATTTTCATGAGACGACCATCACGCTATACCCTTTCAAAGATATATCCATATAATGCCCTCCCATCCCCTCCCTTGCTTTATCTAATTTATGATATATACGTTCAAAGATTACAATTACAATATCGTTTGTTGAACGAGTTTGTCTAAATCTATATTGATGGTTTGAGAGAAGTTTAACAATTGTAAGCTGATGGATGAGAGCTTGATTAATTATGGACTCAAATATTTTGGAAAAAAGACGGAGGAGTCGAATTGGCGATAATTTAATGAGGCAGTTCTCTCGCCAGAATTCTTGTAAACTGGCACCATGGAAGCAGTTTTCCAGCAGTCTAAAAGCATGATTCTTTGGGCATTTGTTGAAGAGTTTGGAGAGAACTGGAACAACATCAGCGGGGCATTTATTAATAGTACAACCGAGATGTGAGCAGGTCCACATTCCCTTGAGGTGTTAAGCTTTTTTATGATATCATGTATTTAAGAATGGATTGATTTTCAGATCACCTAGTGTGGTTTCTGTCCGCAAAGGAAAATCAGGAAGGGAGTGGTTTGCTAGGTTCAAAGAAAATTTTGGAGCAAATTGACGGGCAAGCATGTTCGCTTTCAAGATTGCTGTGCAAAAAAGCTCATGATTGTTGCATAGTGGAGTAATTTCTGATTGTTCATTATTTAATAAACTGTTGTAGATTTTCAGGAAATCACTAGTTCCTAAGTTCAACACTTCAATGCGTTTTCTGGTGGTTTCGGTACAATCCCTCTTAGCTGTCGCTACGTCTTTCTTACAATTATTTTTACTGGAATTATGCCGGATAAATCTGCGACATAATTGTTATTGTATTGTAATAATACATTAATATTGTATTTTGGTTTAGATTTAAATCCGTTTCAAGTGACTTTTTCTAATCCAAATTAATACCAAATAATGCGCCTGCTCCTCTTAATAATGAACTTATATTATCGTACGTTAATTGAAGGGGATATCCCTTATTTTAGACTTTAGAAGCAATAAGAACTTTATTTGAATATGATACTGAATATATCTGGATTTTATATTTTTTCTGGATAAAAGAGAGCAGAACTATATGATACCTATTATATCCCCATAAAGCAGGGCGCTAATAAATCCTGTTTTGAACCCAAGCGCATGGCTACCCATTATTGTGTGATTGATTCGTTGATATTACCAGATTGCCTATCTGGGAGAGTGAAGCCTCTGATATAAACCTATGGTTTCTATTCTATGACATTGCGCAAACACACTGGGGGAAGCATGCATGGTTATTTATGGTTGGTTGGTTGTTTTTTTACGGCATATTAACCCTTTTCATTTTTTGCTGAATCTGGTGATTTTGAAGAGCGATTTTTTTAATATAGTGTTTTTGTTTTTCAAGTCGGTTTCTATTTAACCCATAGTTGGGATCCTAACAGGTACTACCACTCCGGGTCAGAGTGGACCTAAGAGCAATGGCAATTAAAGGGTGGCTCTACACTCCCTAAGGCCTGCAAGCTGGGGCATCACCATCGGATATAGTTTAAGGTAATATCCAGGACCGCATGGTGGTTTACCTTCCAAGAGCTGTTGACATTAACGAATTTCCCAGTTTGCAAATCTATACCACCTAATGAGTAGATAAGAACTGCCCAATTGCTATAGTTATCCTTTCTTTGCAAGGTTTGTTACCATTTTTTTAAGATTCGTTTGAAATACTGTGCCTGAACTTGATTCCTTATTAGAAAAACGAACCCCAACTTCCCATTTCCTGGAAATTTCTCCCACAACCAGAAAAAATTACTTTGCTAGCATGCTACTCATGTCCATCTGATTGTAAAGTTGTTGCAAAATGTACTTACATTTAAGTTCCCATCTTTATAATATATGCTAATATATACTGAATAAAATTAAAATACAGATTTCCATCTTTATAATATATGCTAATATATATTGAATAAAATTAAAATACAGATTTCCAAAAAATCCATAAAAAGACATCGCTAAAGTACTGACCACAAGTTGAAAACAAATAGAAATCTAGCTTAATACAACGCGTAGTCGTGGTTTTAATTAATTACTTGCTTACTAAGTATTTGAAAGATATTAATTACTTGCTTACTAAGTATTTGAAAGATATTAATTATTCACATAAACTTGTTTCCTTCTCTTAATTACTGCTACATCCTCACTTTTTTGAAAATCATGAATCTTGTTCATGTCGAAATAAAAGCCATATACTGGTTGTGTGCATATGATTACTAAAATATGATACTAAAATAACTGGCACAAATTGTTTCCAAAATTTTGCGTTAAAAGGGATTATTACTTTGGCTACAAGACGATAGCCTGTGTCTACCTTGCACGATAAACAGTATTCCGGATCCGTATACTATTAAACTTTACCAAAATCCCTTTACATCCTAGTGTATATTAATATCGTATTCTTATTAGTTCCATCGTCTACTTTGTTCCAATTGGACAACTAAACAATTGCTCTTTTTCCCAGGCTGCTACAAAATCACATACTCTGTACGTACCTTGAGAGAGGGGTCTAGATTCCGGTCATAAAATTTATAAGGCCATTATAAAAATCGATAAATGCTAAACATCTATAGATGACTAAAAAAAGATACTTATTAGCCATAAATTGTACTTAGATTTAAAGTCATGTATATTAAATAGCAACTTAATAATTTATTTTTCTTAGATGCGTGAAAGTACTTGCGATTGTCTTTACATAAAGACTAACACCAAATGTACATTTCGAATCGTACTCTAAACGTTTATCCTATTACGCAGCGAAATTTACGAAGTAGCAATGAACCGATGAAACAATCTAGTGTATATATATATATATATATATATATATATATATATATATATATAAAGTAAACGAGTGTGTCTGTGTGTCTGTGTGTATACATTTTCCTAAGCAATAACTCTGTCAACTTTCAGTCTACAGACTCGATATTTGATACTACTGTAGACTTCAGAATTTTTTTCAATCTACTTTCGACCAGAAATTTGGCTTTTAAGCGGTTAAAGTTCAACGATTTGTCCTTTGAAAACTCTACTAAACTACTCCGCCAATTTTTGGTCTAAACACTTAAAATTTTAGATATAGGTTCCTTGGACATTGATCTAATATAATAACTTAATTGAAGCCCAAAACAATAAAAGTTAAGGGGTCATAATAGGGGTCAAAGTTTAAAAAATTGACCGCTTTTTTTGCTCGTCATACACCTCTAAACATCCGGCAACGCCGGGCTGAAATGCTAGTATATATATATATGTATAGTAAGTCATAAAAATATATATGACAATAAAGCTACACAGAACATTCTTTGTGTCCCAGTATTTGTTTTAGAGTGTTGTTTGCATTCGGTGTTTTTTTTTTAATTTGAGCGTACTTTTGTGGTCATAATATCGGGCTGCTTAGGAAAGGAGTGGTTTAAACTAGTAAGCTTATTGGCTCAATAGAATGCGCATATATAAAAATGCGAGACAACCGAAACTCTTCGCATAAGCCTGACGAATCCAAACGTTGATGATGGCGCAATATTATGTGTTGCTTGATTAATTTTTAGGACTTACTACTTAGCTCTCCTTATGTATTGAGCACTGTTAGAGTAAATACAGTTTACGCATAAAATTATACTTTAGTATATTTATTTATGTGATAAAATGAGTAGTCATATATATATATATATATATATATATATATATATATACCAATTGAATAATACTAAGCGCATTACCAATTTTTTCAGTTTTTGAGATATGTATCCCAGTTTAACCATATATTATTAAAGAACAAACATTTGACAACAGAGAGAAACTAAAATACTTTTGTAAAATATTGTTTTCTTTATTTTGTTCTTTTAGCATCTATATCAATCTTTATAAGATGAAAATAGACAAAAGGGAGTAAGTAATGTGTATGACAGACGGAAATCCATTAAAATGTCTTTTGACCGACGATTTTCAAAGTTAAACGTCGGCAACGGCGAGGGGCAATATAGTTAAAAACGACTTTTAAAAAGACGATAAATTACTAGTGAGCGTAGGAAAAATTAGTTTGGGGGAAAGAAGAAAAAGATAAACTCTCAAAGAAAATCCATCAATTCTAAATAAGTTCTATATTATTTGTTTACACGAGACAAATGGCGAAAATGAATAGATAATAGTAATAATAATGAAAGTAATTTTTTTAGCGCGCTTTGTAAATGTTAGAGGATATTTAATCCGTGTAGCCTCAAGCAGAGATCTATCACTGCAATAAATGTTTACTAATACACGACCGAGTGTGACCAATTTCTTTTGTGCCTACGAATAGAATATTTTAGAAGTGTATTTTAGTTTTTTTCTTGTCGATGTTTGAATGATATATTGGTAAACTGCTGAATAAGTCCTATAAAACACACACGCACATATATATATATATATATATATATATATATATATACTCGGGTTTATATTCAAAAGTAATGGACTAATGAATTCAACGAGGTTGTTAGATAGTGCTCAATAAAAAGAGCTGATAATCTTAAGCTCTTAAAGGAAATTGTCAAATTACTTCTGTAGTGTACCAAGCAACTATTTCTACTAAGGAAAATCCTAATGAAAAAAAAATTACATAGGAATGACAAATAACAATTTTAAAGAAAGATTTACCGGTCACAAGTGCTCTTTTGAAAATAATGAGTACAAAAATAAAACTTCCTTGTCTAAATATTACAATGAACTAGTAGAGCAAGGTTACTACCCAATAGTAAATTGGAAAATTTTAAAGAAAGCTAAAACCTGTTCATCTTTAAACTCACCTTGCTACCTATGTCTTTATGAGAAATTATTTATACTTACTTTTAGAAAAAGAGATAAATTATTAAATAAGAAGCACGAAAATTCAATTAATTGCAAACATTATAAAAAGCATCTCTTAAGTAATTTAGTTTAGATATAAAATTTAAATAAATTTAAAATTGTCGCTGATTTCTATAATTTATTAAAATATTATTTATATACTTTCTCCTCGCCTGATTTCATTCTTTACTTCCTCTATCTTATATACTTGCGTGTCTATGTGTATATGTATGTGTCTATGTTTTATGTTATGACCGTGTGTACTTAGATTTATATATTTCTATATTATTTTGTATACCCTCCCATATTTATTCAATCCATTTGTATGCTTTTATGTGTGTATGCATCTATCTGTACTCTTACCAAATAATTTGTATTCATATGTATTTCTATATATATATAGTTTATGTAAATTATACATATTTATGTGTGCATACATATATGTGTGTGTGCGTTGTTGTATATTAGTATATGACTGTGTGCATTTATTTGTGTATTTTTGTATGTATGTTTATATATATATATATATATATATATATGTTTATTTGTATGTCTGTTGGTTCTCTGTGGGTATACACATATATATTTTATTATTTTTAATTTTGTTACTATCTACCTGTATGTCGCTACTTTTGAGTATTTTGTTGATTTAATTTCTTCTTTTGCCTGAATATATTTATATATTTATATGTAAGTGTACTTGTTTCTATGTTTTTAGTAATACTGTCTTGAATGTATTAATTTGTGATTTAATATGACTTTATATTTATACTTAACTAGCTAAAACTTTCAATTTAATAGTTTAGAGTTACACCTTTACTTATATGCTTGTGTATATGTGTGTGTGTATGTATATGTATGTCTATGTATATATATATGCATATATATGTATATATGTGTATGTGTATGTGTATGTATGTGTATGTGTATGTATATATATATGTATTGTATTTTTTTATATACATAAATATTAGTAGATTATTATTTATAATTATTAGTCCTATTTAATTTATTTAATCCCCTCTCATGGCTAAATATGTTATATTAAAATGATAATAAATATTAATTTTATTCTGTTTTTTTTTATTATTGTTACTACTATTATTTTTATTATTACTATTATTATTATTAATAATAATTTTAATATCGTTTTATCATTATTATTTTTTTCTTTTATTTATATATTTATTAAATAAAAACGCGGAAAATTTAAACTTATATCATTTAGTATAAAGGGCTTAATTAATTGTAGACGTATGTTTGAACTGCGTTGATATTACTCGTGGACGCATGTGAGATGATAAATATGTTGGTTGGATACATTCGCTGTCTTTTTTGACATGTTCATTTCTAACGCTTAGATTGTATTTTCTGTTTGTATTTGTAATAACGTCTCATTACTGAAGTGTATAATTGTTCATAAATTGGTTGACACGCAGATCTTTTTCTTTTTTCTTTTTCTATATACTGTCAAATTCTTACTTTCTCTCTTTCTCTCTTTAACTAGATCTCATCATTCTTTATTTTCCCTTCTCGTCCTTATTCTCTTTATAATAACCATTTATATCTTTTTTCTTTTCCTCTCCATATTATATATATATTCTTTCTCTCTATTTTCTTTCTCTATTTATTTTTTTTTCTCTATTTCTTTTTTTAATCACTCTCTCTCTCCATTATAATCTTTTAACTTTATTTAAATTGCCCCTCCCTCTTTACATCTTATAATTTAAGTTCTGGGTTTTAGGTTTTTTTAATCCCAACTTTTAAAGAGTTCCTACCTAAAATAAAAATCCATTATTCTATTGAACTTTTGAATAGTCAAGTCGCTGCCTGATGATATCTGTTGTTTGATTGAAACAAGTGGCTATTTGTAGCAGCGGGATGTGAGCATGTTTATATTACAATAAACAAGTATATATATATACACATATATATATATATTTCCGTGGGAATATGATTTTTTCAATCATATTTCACCTTTTTATACACTAATCTTTAATTTACGAAGCTCAGTGTAAATGCAAAATGTCTATATTCCAAATTTTATCAGGTTAATTTCGTCCTTTAATAACGTTGACATTTGTAATTCTTCAACATCATGCCATTTGGAATATAGTCTTTTGTCATTTCTTTGGTATATATTTTTATAAGCGTATGTATATAAATATATATATATATGTATATATATATATATATTTGTTACTTAAATTTAAAAGTATATATATATATATATATATATATAAAGTGCTTGTGTATACATTTACTTGTTGTTGTACACTCATATGTAATGGAATGAGTACTCTCAAACACGGTGAAATATTCATATACCTGTTTATTCTAGCTGCCAAATTACACAACGTAGCAAAACAACAAGTAACAGACATCATATTTCTAGTGCCAATTTATCACCGTTTTTTATTACTTTTATCAATCTCTACTATCTTTATCTCTTGAATGTTTGCTTCTTTTCACAGGAATTCTTTTTATTTTTTAGCCTTTGTTTTTCCTTTTATATCTGTTAGAACATTTATCTGTCAGCATCATTATATCAAACAACTGTTTGAATTCTTCTATAAGCTATTCCGAGTTGATGGTATTGATGTTTATCAATCCATTACAGATGATCAGGAAAAGAAACTTACACTCTTTAGAAAGAAAAAAAAACTATATAATAATTGACATATACTTAAAATATAAACGAAAGCAGACTGGTTTTCGTCTTGTATTCAACTCATCTCTTCTATTACAGTGCATTGTGTGCCATTTCCCACCTGTACCACATTCATTGTAATTTACACTAGTGAAATGAGGCGATATAGAATTGTGTAAGATCTTAGTCAAGTCGAGTGAGTTGTCGGAGAGCACTTCTATGTTTGCTTGGAGACGGAATACAATGATGTCTTCTTTCAGATGTATGCCTCCGCACAGTTAACTCCTCAAATTTCAACGATTCGATTATTACGTATTATTATGTATCTATATTCATGTGCTGTGTCTATATAATTATGCCAGGTGCCTGTCTTTGTGTGTGCACATGTGTGTATACAATCATGTGTGTGTGTGTGTGTGTGTATGTGTCACATATAAGGAGATCTTAAGACACGTACCTTTAATCTCCTTTCAGTGCCCCCTTGCGACGAATCATACATGCTCCCAACAACACGACTTTGCTATTAATGTTTATCTTGGATTTCCCTAGCTTTCTGAGAGACCTCTGCATCGCTGAATCGATTTAGATGTTTTCTTTTTTCCGTTTTCTCATCTTTAATTCAAATTATTTTGATCTGAATGACGGATTCTATTCTCTAAAAAAAACGCTCTGACTGTCTTATTGCGATTCCACAAAACTCACGTTTTATATATTGAGGTGTATGTATGAGGTAATAACGTCCTATTAACACAACGTGCACACAAAATGCATTGGCCGTATTCCAGACCCCTGAAAGAAGGCAGATGCCATGGTTTGGAATACTGTTCCATTGTTATATCGGACGGGGCTCATATTGGGGATATATATACGGAGACATATAATAACGTATAATAACAATTCTTATGCGAAGACATTTTATATATATATATATATTATATCATGATGATGAGTGTGACAATGCTTGGAGGTTTCATATTAAGATAGACTGCGAGATATATGGTACAAGAGTTCATATACAAATATAGAGAGGAGGGGAATACACATAACTTGGAAGGGTTTACACAAGAGTTCGTTATAGATGATGTTAAAACACATTTAACTTTTTGTTGTAAGGAATGACGAGACGATCAGTTACAAGAAAAATGGTGATTTCTTTATTCATCCAATCGGCCGGGCGATGACGCCAGGAATCTAAACTTGGTTCTACATGGTCTAATCTTCTACCCTTCGCTTCTAAGGGGCTCTCATCTCCAACTGACTATCTCTCATCGACTTCAAACCTTAAGATTCCTATATTAAGAAAACTCATTTGCTTATGACGTCAGAAGTGTGTTTTCAAACGTGACTAATTTTCAGACTGCTTTAGATATGTTTGTCCAAATCCACTTTTGGCTACAAAAGAATCTCCAATTCTAATATCTAACCTATTTCAAACAATATATATTGTTCATTTTTTCACTGAAATATTTAATATTCAGATTTCTAAAAGAATGGGCAATCGACTCTTTTTCTTGCATAAACAATATTTTACTATTTCTAATAGAATTAACAATGGACTTAATTTCTAACATTCCATTCTCTATTATCATTAACACTTGCCTACAGGGTTCGATTCTAGCCTTATTCTAATACCATCTTCTTACTTACATAAAAGGGGCAGCCCTTCATATTACACAATGAGTTTGAAGCCTGTAAATCCTAACAATTAGACCTGTCTGCACTGAACTTGAAGTTAGTTAGTTTTGCATTGAACAAATGATATGGTATTGATAACATTCTTTTAATTGCCTTTTCCATTATTCAGATACAATCAATTCGCAATTTTAATTCTCCGGCTTATATTTTATGTTTTTCTTTGTATTAAAAGTGCGCACATAAAATATTAGTTTTCTAAGTTTTTAAAATAAGATTTATTATTTGTTTAAATTAAATTTTTAATTCGGAAAATCATTATGAAAAAGTCACTTTTTAATAGTTAGGTGATTCTCACTTGACAAAGATCTACGGCCATGAAATCCACCAAAGGCAGTTTGATATCCTTTACTCTTTACATATATTGCATATTTGAAATGGTTCTGACATTAAGCTATATCAAATACAAAGCAAACATCTGTTGAACATTCTTCTTGCCAGCTAACACTGAGATATTTTAAAAATTACACTTTAAAATATGTTTTCACTAGGGTCTAACAAATTTATATTACTTGACCGCGAAGAGAATCACAAATTAATCATATTTTGTTTGCCCATATCGTTTTACACATCTACATCGTAGTATAATTTTATTTTATTCTCACACTCATATTTCTCTCTCTCTCCCTTTTAGAGGAATATAAATTTCTAGAGTAAAAATAATCATCACTGGCTTCGTCAATTTGACACGGACTGACATTTCTCTTATTTTCCAACCAACATTTCATACTCGTTCAATAGCTAACAAATGTATGATATAGAGTCTCGTGGATTTAGATGATCGGATCTAAAAAGATAGGATTTTATTTATACTATCAGCAATAGAGTAGATAGGGATAACTCTTAAATGGAATATAAGTAATTAACGTTTGTAACAAAGTCTTCTAATGTAGTAGGAACAATTTAAAAAATACCAATCTATTTTTTTTTATTTTGCATGAATGAATCAAAGGGGATTGCAGCCTGCATTGTAATAATAACTTAACTTATGCTGCAAGTTTCATATCTATTTTGCAGACGTTGACGGGATGAGTCTGTAAAAAGCAGATATCGGTCATTAAATTCCTGAGAAGAATGCATTGAAGAAAAAAGAACGTAAAATTCAGGAACTCAACGAGTCAGTTGTAATTTAAGAAAAGTAGAGATCTTTATAGTCAGAACGAGTTTCCGATGATACAGAACGTTTCAGACGTGCATAAACAGTCATAGTTCATCTCTTATAATAGTCTGTTGAGAATAGATATGACTTTGCAGGAGAAAACATTCTGAAACACAAAATGGTCGCTTGTTTAAATGGTACTACTTGTGCTTTTGTAGTGTACAATATTTTACGTTAAAAGTAATATGGCGATTACTTGAGGAACGATTCCCGTATATCTAAAGTAAATACAGACCTGATCATCTTACACTAGATTATGTTGCCTAGTAAAGAAATTGAGCTCATATATATATATATATATATATATATATATATATATACATAATGTTAAAAGTCAACGGATGCTTCTAGGATAGTGATTTAAAGGTTATGAGGGCATGAAAAACGTTGTTGGTTTTAGTATTTAATATTTTTATTAAATATTTATTTATTTATTTAATAAAAAGTACCAAAATTTCGATACTTTTTTGTGACCAAGAGCGGAAATCCGTTACAAATATAAAAAAAATGACAGTAAATACAAAACGTAACATCGTTTTTAATGCTTCACACACCCCTCATTACCTTTAAATCACTATACATATATATATATATATGTATATATATATATATATACATATATATATATATATATGTATATATATATATATAACTACTTCATTTAATAACGTAAATTTATACACGAAATCATTATTTCATGCGTAAATTAAAGTATTTACTTTACCAATGCTTAATACATAGGTATTAAGTTATATATATGGGAATTAAGCTACACAGATTATTCCGCGTTTCATCTACGCTAGTATTTATCAGGCTATAAACGCACCTTCTATTGAGTTTTTAGTTAGCCAATCAGATTCCTAGTTTCTAATCACTTACACAATATTTTTATTAAAAATAACCTAAGGTTATCATACAGCTGCTGCGAAAATTTAGAGATTATAATTAAAGCACATAATAATCAAACATTGAATAAAACCAATAGAAACAACAAAATAAACAATAAAAAGTTGCCATTATGACAACAATAAATCTAACACAAAGAACACAAATAACTCGTAATAATGATAATAATAATATGTGTTTTGAAGTTTGTTTCTATTATAATAATAATAATAATAATAATAATAATAATAATAATAGAAACAAACTTCAAAACAAAGACACCCATAGTAGAAATAAAAATAAAATACTAATAATCAACAAGATAAATGCAACTATAGAGCTCGCACACTTTGCCCACTTTAATATAAATATCTAACTAAAAGCATAGTTCACCACGCCACAATATTTGCAACAGAATTCCCGAGTAACACGAAATATTACTTAGGTATGACTTCTTTAAATTTCAAAACACGATATTATGACCACAAAAGTACGTTAAAAAAACTAAAAAAAAAACAAAAACAAATAAAAACAACACTAGCAAACAAATACCGAGAACTCAAAGAAAAACGATTTTCGCAGTTAGTCGAATAGAAAATAGTAAGAGAAGCAAACACATGTACAGACCAAGAAAGTCCTTGTAGATTATGCCTTTATGAAAAATTTGCTACCCTATACGTTAAAGAACCCCAGGATCTATTTAACTGTAGAGAAATAGCGAACAACTATGTACACAGGATAAACTATACTCTAAGATAGCGATACAAAATAATTTTAAAATTAATAATAAAAATATAATAAATAAATTATACATATACATAAGTTATTATGCATATATATATATATATATATATATATATATATATATATATATATATATATACATATATATATACCATAATAAAATAACACGCATTTAACTACACCTAGGTTAAAAATAGGTCAACTCACTTAATATCTACGCTCCCCGCTAATAAAAGCGCACACAAATAAAGGGGTGGACCCAAGGTTAATGAGCCTTTGCCCTGTAAGTGCCTGCCTATTGACTGATATAGAAAGGGGTGGTGGAAACTAGAAAACTGATTGGCTAAAACCCATAGAAGGTGCGTTTATAAAAACGCGAGACAAGCACAACACTTCACATAAGCCTGACGAATACTTGCGTGGTAAAATGCGGAATATACTGTGTAGCTTAATTGCCATTTATGTTTTTATAACTATATATATATATATATATATATATATATATATATATATATATATATATATATATATATATATATATACACAGTGTTCAATCAAAAAAGAAAACACAAATCCGGAGCAGAGTACTTCTGCCTTTTTAACGTTTTGAATTTATAGAAAGAAAGAAAAAAGATGCTCCATGCCCAGCCATGGTTCCTTACTAGATAAAACAATGTTGAAGAACAAAACGTTGCGTTTGTGCAGCTCTTCAATATGGTTACTTTAAGAAATAATAAGAGGCTTTATATTACGAAGATCCGCTCATATAGTTCTAGACTATACTCCCTAGTAAAAGTAATGGCGTTACATATATAAAAATTGATCTCGCGCGCATATAGTATCTAATGCAGATAATGCGACAGAATGTAAACATGTGCACGTCTCTCTGCGTTTAATCTGAGTGAAATGACTTCCGACTTTTTCGTGGCACACTTTACACTTATAAATATATATATATATATATATATATATATATATATATATATATATATATATATATATCATCGTCAACATGTATCTTCTTCATCAATGCAGAGATGGGATTTATCCCAAATGACAAACACAAAAATCAAAAGAAAACGGTTAGATACCTTTTTACTCAATCGCCAACTAAATAAGTCAAGTCAATATAAGTGAAAACCTATGATGAAGTGTTGATTTTAAAACTAATCTTCATCTAACGCGTAATTTTGTCTTAATTTGCAATAATAAAAGCAAGTGGTTTTAACGAAGAATTAATTACATATATAAACGATAATTGCTGAACATCAACCAAATAAATATACCTTTTATCTGTGTATCAATCTATCTCTTACTTTTGTGTCTACCTGCTCCTCCATTTTCCCCGTCACTCTCTCTCTCTCTCTCATATATATATATATATATATATATATATATATATATATATATATATATATATATATATATATATGTGTGTGTGTGTGTGTGTGTGTGTGTGTACATATATATATGTATATTTATATTTACATATACACATATATTTATCTATATAAATATATCTTCTCTTCTATTCTATTCTATCTATATAAATAAAATGAACTCATTTTTTCCCGTCTGATTTTGACATAAATAGGATTAAAAATCAAGATATGTCATGCAAATATAATATGCACAAACGGCAGAACAATATCTGAGGTGTGTTATAGGCTTATTATTTCTCAAATTCCTCGATAATCTTAGATTTCTATACTTTTTCTGCTGAGAAGTCACGGCCAAAATCGGTGAAGATGAATGGAAGTGGTAAAATATTTTCTCTCTAATAAATTCCTCCTCCCCCTGCCACCACTTAACACCGTTTGGGGATCGTTCACAAGGAACAGTTGAGAAGAGAACACCGGTTTGGCTTCGTAGTTCTTTCATGTGAATTTATTTAAAATCACTAAACTAAGCTGCAGTGCTCTGTGGCTTAGTGGTTAGCGTGCTGGACAATTCACATTATATTTTCACGTTCGCGCCGACCTACCGTAGTCGTTTTTTTTTACCTAAACAACTGGAATGGACTTTTCTTGGTGGCCGAACTGTTAATGTTGCAGATGTTTTTTGTTTTTTTTTCACACTTTATTTTCCTACTTTTACTCATGACTCCGAGTTTGATCATTCCTACTTACCTACCATAACATTTTTTAAAACTCCCTCCCTTCCCGGAAACAAACACTCGGGCAACGCCGGGTACCCCCGCTAGTATGAAATAAAATGAAATTTTTATCTTTTAATAATATTATTGGCATTATTTTCCCTTTTCCTTGTACCTATTTGTGAATTATTCCACGGATTTCGGACTTTTGTAATTATTTTGGACCATCTTCTTATTACTCGATTCTCTTGGATTTTACTTGTGCGAATGGAAATTTAACTTTCTGAGATTTTCCGACATTGGATGCTTTACCTATCACCAGACTAACCATTCACGTGATATCACTTTTTTTCGGCACCCCATTTTCTCTGCTTCACTTTTTGTTATCAAGTAAGATCTTTGACTTACTTGTAGTTTAATCAAATACTTTTGCAAGCAAAATCCGATCTCGTATTTTTCTAAATTCTACCCTCTGATGAGAAGGAATGTATTTATTCGAAACTCTGCGGATTAAAGACTATCCACTTATTTTGTGCTTCTTTTTTTAAATTAAATATGTTTTTAACTCTTTTTCAAAGTGTTTTAAACATGTTTTATTAACTATTTGTTCTTATATATAAACATATATGTATTTAAAATACTTATACATAAACATATATGTATATAAAATAGGTATATATAAACCTCTATCTATATAAAATATATTTATATAGATATATATGTATATAAAATACTGAACTGCTCAATCAATAAGTACATGACGAAAATCACTCAGTTTGATTAACATATGCATGTAGGTGAACTTTCGTCCAAATATGACACCTGCACATGCGAAACGTGTGTTTAAACATACTTTTATGAAAGTTTACGCCAATTTACATCCACATTTTTAAGAGTATTTTTTTAGATCAACAGCAATACAAGCAAATGGTTTATATGAAGAATTAATTCAATATGTAAACAACAACAACAAATATATATATATACACACATATATATATATCTAAGAAATAAATATATCTATTTATCTGTATCTATCAATCTGTCACTCACAACTCTTTTTCTGCCTCGCTCTCTCTCGTCTTTCTTTCTTTCTCTTTTTATATATATATATATATATATATATATATATAACTATATATATGAAGAACGGAAATACTCAGTCAATAAGAACATGACAAAAATCACTCGGATTGATTGCTTTACCTGTGCATGAAGGTGCAGCTTCGTCCAAATATGACACGTGTACCTTTCACAGGTTTGTTTGAAAATAACTTTTAAGAAAGCAAAAGCCAGTGAACATCTGCATTTTAACGAGTTATTTTGTTTAAATAAACAAAAATAATAGTGGTTTTTATCAAGAATAAATTAAATATGTAAACGGTAGTTGCTGCATATATCTGATAAATATATCTATTTATCGATCTATCTCTCACTACAATTTTTCACTCGCTCTCTCGCTATTCCCCCTATCCCTCTCTCTCTCCATTCCTTATGAAATACTGAACTCCTACCTCAATAAGTACATGACTAAATAACTCGTGTTGATTGCTTAACATATGCATGTATATGCAGCTTCGTCGAAATACGACACGTGCACATGTGAGACGTATTTTTTAAAAGTACTTTTAAGACAGTTAAAATCACACTTTATCCAGATTTGTATGATAATTTTCTCTAAATTTATGACAATAAAAGCTAGCGGTTTTACCGAAGACTTAATTAAATATTTAAACGGTAATTACTATATATATATATATATATATATATATATATATATATATATATATATATATATATATATATATATAGTAATTACCGTTTAAATAGTTAAGTCATATATATATATATATATATATATATATATATATATATATATATATATATATATATTATTCCATAGAAAGTAAATATGTCAGAAAGTGTAACAAGGTTTTATAACTGGGGTAAGGTTACACAATAACACCTTAACTTTAATCCTTATTCACGTTAGCTTTTATTTATTTTTTGAGTTGAATAATGTTGCGTCGAATAAATTCACCTCATAAATTCACTTTTTTATTAAAGTGAAATCCTCCCCCCAAAATGTCGAAACTTTAGACAATTCTCGACAGAAATTTTGCATAACTCTGTTTTTTCCTTCTTCACTTGCACGTGGCAATCTTTCGAAAATAGATTAATAATAAAAAATAAGAACGTTACTTATTATCCTGTCAAAAGAAGGAAAAACATCCTGCTTACGTGATTACGTGCCTTTTTAAAAACATATATATAACCGTTTTATTTTAATTTATATATTTATTTAAGCTTTTTTTCTATGTTCTCGAAGAAATTCAGTTTATTATAACTCTTTCTGCTTGTTCTTTACATTACAATAGTACAACCCTGAATTCTATGTCGAAATACTACACCGAAACGAAGAAAAGGGCGCCTTTTTCTTCTTATTCATATTCATATCAATTCTTTGCTTTAAAAAACTAAAGTAATTACGTGTTTACTTTTTAATATCCTATTTTGCTGTTTCGGATTATTTTATTAAAGTAAGTAAAGCTTCATTATTTTTCAAAACTGTTTATGTTTCTTTGTTTTTCGCTATTTCATTGATATTATTTAGTAAGAGTGTTTAGCAGAAAAACCAACAAAAGACTACTCGAAAAAATAAATATACAAAAAATAAATGTTACCATAGTCAATAAACGTTCAGTTCATGTTTTTTTTTTTACTTTTGAAATAGTTTTTAATGCTCTTTACTTGAAATAATTTCAGCGAACCGAAATTAAAACGAAATTGTAGGCGATAACTACTTAAATGAATTTTTATATAAACTACACATGCCATATCGAATATTCCGCAAGCACAAAATAACGGAAAACATTAAAATATGTTTATAAATATTCCTTACGTGAACGGTACTCTCTTAAATTGTTAACACAGAATGCTCAGGTGCCCCCTTCTTCTTTATGAACTACCGTTCTGCCAGACCAAACACACCCCCCCCACACACACACACAGACGTTCAGCTTTATATATATATATATATGTATATATATATATATATATATACATATATATATATATATATATATATATTGAAAATAAAATGCTTCGTTTATTGATCGTACAAAAATACTTCATTATGCTCTGGAATTATCTATTCTCGTTTGGTTTTTGGATTTTTATTCATTTTTATAAACAGTCTACCAATATTTTTTCCCATTTTCTGACAACTGTCATAAAATGTCGTTTCCTACAAAGCTGAAACCTGCAAATGCTTAACTTTGCTATGCATATTAATCTGCTAACATATGTCTTTCCTTTGAAGACAAGAAGTTCGCATTCTTTGGGACTCCGTGGAATAAAGATTTATTAATAATATTTGTTGGAGGTATTCCGTCGAAAAATAAATTTTATATGTAATTTTCGTTGACAATTACAATTTATACTTCTGCTAATCTACACCAGTTCTATAAGTTTATACCATCCCCAAAAATAACTAAACAAAAAAAAATGTTTTTGTAAGCCGCTTGTAAGAACTTACTGACAGTATTATTTTTGCTATTTGATGAGGTGGAAACTATTTTTTTATTTTATGAAAAGTATTTGTTTTATTTACTACGAGCGGGGGGTACCCGGCGTTGCCCGGCGTTGTCCGGCGCTGTCCGGCGTTGCCCGGCATTGCCCTGATTTTTAGAGGCGTGTGTGGTTGGGAAATGATAAAATGAAAACAAAGCGAAGTCATAACCCTGTTTGAATATTATAAAAACAATGTTAAAACTATTAAAAATAATCGTGTAAAAAAACAATTAAAAAAATGAACGTGATGTAATACAAACGGTCCGCCGGTACCCGTATGTTTGAAAAATCCCCCAAAAGTTTGATGTGGGGGGAGGGGGTCGAACTGGAATCATTGAGGCGAAAGCGCCCCAAAAAAGTGATGAATTAACTAAAAAGTGAATTATATCCATTCCGCAATGACGTTTGTTTTGGTTTAGTTTCAGTAGTCACAGCACACTTGAATTCTAAATGAATATTTTTGTTTTCTCGAAATGTTGAGTTGCAAGTACTAATAAATAAAGGTCATAGTTAGATTTCACGTTTAGAGGAAGTAAAATCCGGTTAGTCTCGCAGATTTCGTCCTGCAATAACGAAAAAAAAGCAAAAAGAAAACAATAATAGTAATCGCGTTTTCTCGTTTTTTTCAAAAAAAAATATTTATTTATTTTATATTATTGAAAAAACAGAAAGCATAAATCAGGCAGGAAAAACTGAATAAGTAACCTTTACGATTCCAAACCGGTGTGTTTTCTCGTACTTTTCCTTGGTAACGCATCCGCTGAGGTGTAAATGGGGAGAGGGGAAGGAGGAATCTAATAGAGAGAAAAGATGCTGCAACTTTCATTGAATCTAAGCGATTTTGGCAGTGGACTTTCACCGGAAAAAATAGGAATGTACCATTGTCGAAGAACTATAGAGGTAATAGACTTATAGCAAACCTAAGATAATGTGCTACAGTCTGTAGGCATTAGATTTGCATGTTATGTCTTGATTTTTAATCCTATTAAGGTCAAAGTCGGAGGGGAAATCAGTTCATTTTATTCATATAGAGAATCAGAAGAGATTAAATGGGGTCAAATCGTTTTATTTTATAAGAAATTCTTGTCAATTAAAATATCCGCCAAGTATTCATGCGCCGTGTAAAACGAAACGTGACTACACGCTTGCGTGAGAAAGCGATCGCGCATCGCATAAACGAAAGCGGTTAAATAGCGTAAAGTATTCCAAGAGCCCAGTTCATGCAAACGGTAAATTTACGACTGGTTTGATTATCAGCAACCGCGAATACCCATAGTAAACCAGATTAGAGTGACCCATGTTCTATTGTAGCATAACGTAATATTTACAAATTAAAATTAAACTTTAGAAAGAAAAATGTTGTTTTACCGAAGAGAATTTTTTTTTTTTTTAGTTTTCACCGAAATTTAAAACGTTTTATCTTAAGTGAACATTGAAATATTACATCCAAATTTATGAAATAAAGATAGTGAAAAAATGCAATCAAGAAAGTGAGAAAAAGATTGTCTGTTTGGATATCAGGAAAATATCCGGAGGGCTGGTGGGTA
>NC_136511.1:33016220-33036220 GCF_053919585.1 Euprymna scolopes
AGGCCTTAAAACCATTTAACCGGTAAATCCTAGTTCTAAATCTAACTGAAACCACACACAATAGCAGTTACTTTTCTTTTGAATTTGCTTTAATTTCTACGATTTAAACTATTTTAAAGTCTCTTTAATTACATTAAATTCCTAAATTGCCAGTTAAAAAAACTTTAAAATTGCTTGAAAATGTTAATCAATAATTTGAAGATCATGCAAATAACATTTTTAGCCTGGTAAAAATGGGCGAAAATTATGGCCGTAACTTGTAATAATTTAACTTGTAATAATTTAACTTATAATAAGTGCCTTCGTCAGGAGTCGCACTTCTTTGTTTACAAACTCTTCGACAGAAGTGACATCAGACAAATTTAAGGTATGGATGACCAATAACGTACATTTGGTAAATTGTACGTAGTTTCCGCCTGAACATTTTCCTTTAAACTGACGATATTTATGTATTTTCAGGTATCCTGAAAACGATTATCACATTTAAAATTTCAGCAAATAAGTAGCCTTTGAAGTATTTAGAAACGTAATTCCTCACGTTAAAAATGGTGAGCATGGTTGTACGCGCAAGCGCGCATATTTCTACTATAGTTAATATACTCACTATTCAATATCTAGCCATAACATATATAGGTCTATCGGCTCACGGAAAATCTAGTGCGTGTATATATATATATATATATATATATATATATATATATATATATATATATATACATATAAAGCTGAATGTGTGTGTGTGTGTGTGTGTGTGTGTGTGTGTGTGTGTGTGTGTGGTCACGAATAGACTTCTATATGCTTGACTATTTAAAAAAAAATTGATTACATATAATGATAGAAGATGTATCGAGATACAGGAATGGGTACGTTTTATCTGGCAGAACGGTGCGTCATTAAAATTGTGGGGTATTCGTACGCGCCTGGCCCACAAAGTATGGAAATAAAAAAATGTAAAAATTAAAAAAAAAAAAAAACGTTTACAAGTGTTTTTGATATAGATGTACATAAGAATACTTTGATAAGTATGTTTTAACTTAAATTGGGATGGTATAATAAGATTGGGGGGTCTACGTTCGCGGCTGGCCTACATAGAATTGAAATAGGCACAAACTTTAATAAACGCTTTTCATATCTATCTGCGTAAGTATACTTTGATAATTATGTTTCAGTTTGAAGAAATATGGTATAATAAAATTATGGGGTGTTCGATCGCACCTGACCTCTATAGAATGGAAATATGTCACAAAGTTTAACAAGTTTTTTTTTTAATATAGATCCATAGAATATTGTGATAAATGTTTCAGTGTGAACAGGTATGGTCTAATAAATTATGGGATTATCTATTTCATTTTTACTTTCATCATATTTTGCATTGATTTTTATACCGCCAAATTCAACCGAAATTTACAACCCTTTCTTTTCATAACCTATCATACTTTTATAAATCAGAGTCCATTTTCTGTCGGGTGTTTTTGAACGACGGGTACTTTTGCTAGTATATATATATATATATATATATATATATATATATATATGATTTTCAGAATGTGAGAGATTGTATATATAATAAATTCCACAGCCAAACAACGTCGTAGCCCACAAGAGCTAGGAAAGTCAAAGAACCGGAATCCAAGACTCGAGTTTTGTCTTCATTTGGGCTCATTAGTTAGACACATCCGAACTCAGGATTCGAAACCCGAGCCTCTTGCATGCAAGGCAAGCACTCTACCAACTGAGCAAACACCCTGCACGCAAGAATTTCTATTAACTAACACAGATCAAGCAAACCGCGCCGAAATCCGACTGTGAAATGAACCTACTTCGTCTCAACAAGGGATGCGGTCATCCAACCAGCTAATAACCCCAAGCGTCCCTTGTTGAGACAGGCCCAAGTACGGACATGGAGTCTATATCGTAATACCCCCAATGTCTAGGGATTCTAAATTAGAATAAGGTGACCAGCCCTTTTTGTGCTTTAAACTAACTTTACAACATAGCGTTAGCTTCCTGTATTTTCTCTCTCGCCCTCCACCAACTCAAGACTGTACTGTAATCAATTATGTCTCTGACAGCAGAGATATAGCACTTTCCCTTGACACTAGCGCCCAAATACATGTATTTACTGACTTTAACGCACACCACAGAAATTGGCTTGGCTTTTCTAACTACACTGACACAGCTGGTAGCGTCATCCATAACATTGCTATATCCCATTTCCTGACACAGACAGTGATATTCCCAACCGGCCCCCCAGTTCGCCAGAACCAGCAAGCCTCATTTTGGATCTATTTCTTACAACTGTTCCTGATGATTGTGTAACAAATGCTCATTACCCACACGGGAATGCTGATCACGCTGTGATAATGATAAACACTACTCTAAACTCTCGACTCCAAGTTGAAGAGCCATTGTTCAAAACGAGAAGATCCTACAATAAGGCTGACTGGGATGCCATTAGAGATCACATCAGAGACGCCCCATGGGGAAATATCTTTTCTCTTCCAACAGAACAGACTACTGAATGAGACATTGAAGCACATGTTCCTACACGAAGTTCTATAGTAAACCCTACTCTCCCAATGGTTTAGTTCTACATGTGCAACTGCCATTGCTCAGAGGCAACATGCATACCGTAGATTTATCCGGTATAAGTCCTGTACAAACAGACAAAAGTATATAGAAGCTAAAAATAATTGCAAGAAAGAAGTAGCAACAGCTAAGAGTAAATATACTGAAACAATCAGGAAACGCATTGAAGCGTAAAAATTAGGAATTCGTGATTTCTGGAAAATCTACAATAGTGTAGTGAATAATGGGCGATGGACAATACCCCCACTATCAAACAATCATTAGGTTGTTTGCACAGCAACTGAGAAAGCTAACATGCTTGCCCATCAGTCTGCCTTAAACTCTACCTTGTACCCAGCAAGCTATTCCCTCCCTGATTTTCCTCTGCCCACAGAAACTACGCTAGATGATCTGAAGAACACTACTTCTCAAGTACATGAAATTATGAAAAAACTAGACACCGCAAAAGCATGTGAATCTGGCCTCATCCCGGCTATGCTATTAAAAAAATGATTCGCTATTGTCGCTCCTTTTCTCTCTAAACTCTTTAATAAATGCCTTAACGAATCTTGCTTTCCTAGCTGTTGGAAAACTGCTTCTGCAGTACCAGTTTACAAAAATTCTGTCCAAAGAACTGACCCATTAAAGTATCGCCCAATTAGCCTCCTCCATTTTTTCGCCAAAATAATCAAGCTATAGTCCACCACCTTACAGCTGCTAAATTCCTGTCAGACCACCAATATGGATGTAGGCAAGCCCGTTCTACTGCAGATATTCTAACTGTAGTCTCTGAACGTTGGTAAGGCAGGAGAGAGGATGGCAGTAGCCCCAGATATATCTTAGACTTTTGACAGGTAATGGCACGATGGTCTTCTGATGATCATAAAATCCTATGGTATTACTGGACAAATGCTTCTTAAATGAGCGAAAAATCCAGGTTGTCCTCGATAGGCGTACGTCCAAAAAATTTGATATAAATGCGTGTGTGCTTCAGGGATCGATCCTTGGTCCTTTGTTATTTCTGATATTCATAAATGATTACCTGATACTAGTGTCTCGCTCTTGGATAGAGCCCAAAAGAGAGTCGCCAACCTAATAGGTCCAAAACTGTTATCTTAACTTCAGCTCCTGTCTCAACGACGAAATGTTGCACCCCTCTGCTTGGTAAAAGTGTGGATGATCTGACAAACTACAAACCATGTACCCCCTCGACGAAAATACCCCAGACAAACCCAAGAAGCAGCGAAGTCCCACCCTACACAGTTGAGATCCCTAGAGGTAAGAAAACATTTTACTCTAATAGCGTATTCCCCAGAACGGCAGCACTTTGGAATTATCTTCCGGTTTCCTTCATCCCCAACTGTACTAACATGCAAGTTCAAGTGTAATGTGATCAGAAATGTTGCTGCTAAACTATCTGCAACTTAAATCCCTGATAGTAGCCCCCTACATCATAGTGCCAAAGTGCCTTGTATGGAGTGAAAATGTAAAATAAAAATCTGATAGTCTTGGGTTATTTTGATGAAAAGGAATCAGTTTGAATCATAAAACCTCGAAATCTTCCAAAATTAAGTGCTCAACATACATTAAGTAGAATAGCCTGTACGGGAGAAATCGATGCGTTTAAAGGAAAGGGACATTGTCAACAGACTACACTTCCTACTGTTGCACATCTAGCTAGGCTTAATCAATCAGTCAACAAAGACTCAGAACTAGGAGTGTTACTTCTCCACCTAATTGTGCCAGTGTTATCCATGATTGACCATGGAGAAGCTGTAAACTGGCAGCTAATCAAAGATCCAGAATTCGAAAAATCAATGCACAAAGTTGAACTGGGAGTATGTAACGCATTTTCTCTGGTAGTGAAGAATTCTCTTGGCAACAATAAAGCAAGAAACTACGTGAAAATTGTCAACGAATATACTTAGATATTTCAGAAATATGGGCGGCAACACGAGCGTTAGGTTGCGCTACCTATTTTCACATATAAATCATTTTTTTTAGAAGTGATGAACAGGGGATGAGATTCTTTCAGAACGTGACATAGGTTGAGACAAGAAATCAGGGACGCTGGGACAATTGTGGTGGCTGTCTACTGTTGAAATCTGAAAAGAGGCTTTCCTGTCACTGAGGATTTCATATGTTCGAAACAACAAAAGTTAAACTCATGAAGTTTGAACAATGGTGCATTTACATGCAGTTTACGTAGACAAAACATTCAGTTTTCAGTAATCGATGTTTTTATAAGTTAATCGATATATGTTGGCAAATACATTCTATCATAAAACATATTTATGATCATTTGAAAAAATGATCAGCTGATATGAATCAATATGCTCTATTTGCAGTTCTCGCTGTCCCTTTCTTCCTGTCCTCGATTCGCGTAACTGAGACGAACAGCACGAAATCTCTTTCACCAAGCAAATGAAAGAATGATCCCCACACACAAAAGTCCGATGTGTTTTATCACCGCGGGGGCGCCAACTCATGCAAATCAGTACCAACCGGATATCCCGTCCCATCACGCAGGCGCAGTGTCATTTGTGCATTGGACAAGACAACGAGCGGCTCGTCATACGTTGTCTACATGATAATGCTACAAATATTTGTCACAAGATCCGATTTGTTTAATTAATTTAGCAATCGTGCAAAGAATATATTAAATCAGTTGTAGAAAAAAAAATGTTACCCAGTGTTATCATTGATACAGAAAAGCTTAATCTCATTCAGGTTCCAGATGAGGTGATTACAGAAGAGAGGTTATTTTTTATATCACATTTGCATGTCGGCATATTGGTATAATTTGACAAACAGAGGGCGGTTGGGAATTCTTAATTAAACAGTTTTAACTTCCCCTATGCTTCGTATTTTCCTTCTTATATTTCCTCCTTTCCTCCTCTTTCTCTCTCTTTGCCGTTCTTTTTTCGACCATTAGCCAATTACTGGCACATACACTCTATGTTACGTAAAAAAACATATTCTGTTATTTGCCAATGGTTTTCTTTAATTCGTGACAGACTAAATTTTACACTACAACGGCAATCTTCTAAACTGTTTGCTGTCGTCTTTTCTTTTACCTAGACGAAGTTAAGAAAACAAACTTGACTATTCCTGTTTTTCTGTTTTTCACATTAGAGCGTGGGATGAAGACATCATTCCGTTGAAGAAAATAAAAACAAAATTATTCAGCGATCATTCACGTTAAAAAGAAGCGCGCACTTGTTCTAGGTAAACATCTTTATTTCTTGCAGCCAACGAATTGGGGTCAATAAATATTTATTGTTCTCTGATTGTTCAGTACTCTATTCATTTACAGCGAAATAAGCTTACAACGTCTGAGTCAGTCGAGAGAACATTCGGCACGGACAAAATAAATGACAGACGCTGACGATAATAATTTCCAAACTATTATGCGTGATTCTAAATTCTACACGCAATGGAACATAAATAAATTAAACGTGCATTGAAAAACAGCATGAGTAGCAAACAGTGCACGACATCCATAACACAGTTTATATAGCGAGCATCTACCTACCCGTTTTATTGTTTTCCCTAGGGTATATAAACTATGATACACCCGTTGTGATTGTCCGGATCCAAGAATGTTGAATATTTGTGGATACATCAATCATTCGAGCGTTGATATTTTGTTAAAAAAATTTAATGAACAAAATACCAGAAGAAAAGCACTGGGTGACGTGTTATTACACACAAGGAAGATATGCAGATTTATAAACATATTTTTCTCGTTAATCATCTCCAATTCCGTTAAAAATGCCACCATTTTCACGTCTATTTAGTGGAAAATGTCGACAGTAAATAACAGTTATCTCTACCAGAAAGCAATATGATTTCACTATAGTCCGTTTCTAGTGTCACTTATTACCTCTAGGTGTCACTCGGATTTTTTCATTAAAATAACGGCTGTCATTCTTTAAGTCCGGGTTAGATAATAATACATATATGTTATTCGGATTATTTGAACTACTGTACTAATCTTGAATATCAAAGTAAGTCAGGTGCACTTTGTCGAAATTAGGTATCCTCCTGTCCTCGAACTCTGGAATCTGCAGGTTAATTTAAACGGAATCCTTTATTTAATCAACGCACATTATCTTTGCTAACTATCCTACTATGAATTTCGACAGAAATTTCGAAGGCACCAAACGTAGTCTTGCTTTATAATTTTACGATCTTATGACTTAACAGTATAATCTTAATAACTCAAACAAGTAGAACTCGCAGAAATTCTACGGTTGTTGAGAATATCATCACATAAGCAAACAATAGAATGCCTTTCTATAGAATAATCAGTGCAATATGAGTTTCGGTTAGATCGTAAATTTAAAAATAAATATTTTTATAGACAAATATGGAGAACTGCTTGAGATATATTATTAAAAGAAAGAGAACTAGAGAGGGGCATTACTTTTTCTAGATATTATAATTTCATGAAAGGATTTGTAAATCAGTCATTAATAACAATGCCACCTACATTTCTTAATAGTAATAGTAATATGAATAATAATAATAATAATAATAATAATAATAATATATCTATATATGTGTGTGTATGTGTGTGTATGTGTGTGTGAGTGTGTGTATGTATGTGTGGGTGGGTGTGTTCTAAATATATACATTTTTTTATAATATATGAATTGAAATGACTCGAACACCATTGCCCTCGAACTTGATAATTTGTTTTACCCATAAGCGTGCCTTCTAAAAATAAGGAGTGCCTCTCTACACAAATGCAAGAAAGGAATGCATTTTCACTTACTCAGATTTGTGTAGAGAGAGGGAGAGAGTATTCACTTCTGAACAGATGGTTTTTTGAGAGAATTAATTACCAGATCCAACCGACTTTGTAATTTAAGTTAGTACATTTTGAGCTTTATTCTGCTCTGTGCTTCCATTGAACTATCTCATCGAAAGTATTCATATCAAGGATAAAATACAACTAAGATCAAAAATGTTATATATATATATATATATATATATATATGTGTGTGTGTGTGTGTGTTGTACTGTTTCGCTGTTTAATTGCTCATCAGTGCTGTTTAACGGCTCATCAGTGCGGCTAGACAGGCAACTGCCTCAAGCCAGGATCGAAATCTGACCGCCCTAATGACAGTCAAGGATTCTCACAATTACGCTATACGGCTGCTGCTGAATGGTTAATGAATAACGATGTTTTGACATCATCCAAATGCGTCCGCTCGATTTGTTTACACAAAGAGTGTCGCTTAATACCCTAATGGCTGTTTGTATATCACTTCCCAATATGCTTAACCCAACAAACAACAACATTATATATATATATATATATATATATATATATATATATATATATATATATATATATATATATATATATATATATTAGCAAAAGTACCCGTCGTTGACTGGGTTCAAAAGCAGTCTACAGAAAATAGACTCTGATTTATGAAAGTATGATAGGTTATGAAAAGGAAGAGTTGTAAAGAGATAGCTTCGAATATTGGGGTATCAAAATCTAAGCAAAATATGATGAAAGTAAAAATAAAATAGATAACCGTCATAATTTATTATACCATACCTGTTCACACTGAACCACTTGTCACAATTAAAAAATCTTGCTAAACTTTGTGACATATTTACATTCTATGGAGGTCAGGCGATAACGAACACGCCGCAATTTTATTATGCCATATTTCTTCAAACTGAAACATAATTATCAAAGTATACTTACGCAGATAGATATGAAAAGTCTCTATTAAAGTGTGTGCCTATCTCCATTCTATATACGCCAGGGTCGAACGTAGACCCCACAATTTTATAATAAGGTCCAAGTTATATATTGGGTAATCCTCATAGCTGTGTAGATAATTTATACAAGAACTTGCCCGATTCGGATATCGGATATCTACACAGCTATGCGGATTACCCAATATATAATTTGGACCTTATTACCAAACGGATGTAAAGAACGTATAACATGGATTTTACAAAGCTGGATCTAAAAAACGTTCATATCCTTTTTCTGCAAATCCTCCTGCTACAGGACTTCTGATAAATGCATTATTTTCACTTTGACTTTCCATGTCTCACTGACTTTAGCAAATAGGGTGCATACGTTTAAATGTATTTGCTAATATTTTCTCTCCTCTGATGAGATGGTAGACATCGAAACCCTATAGGTTAAGGAGATAAATTTTCTAAAGCATTCTTTATCTTGCTAAGAATAATACAAATTCTTTGATATGAAACTCAACCACTTCATTTCATTTCAATGAGAGTTTTTTGAAATTCATTGAATTACACTTTGATTTATTTGCTCTATCTTGCATATCGAGCAATTCTTGTTTAGATGGGATAACTTATAGAATATTACTGCCAGTAATATTTTGTAAACCTTACAATTTCACGTTTCCATGACAACTGATTGTTAAATAAAATCTATTCTGAAGTATGTATATATATATATATATATATATATATATATATATATATATATATATATAAAGTAATCCCCATCCACTCTTTCGCTGTTCAACAGCTCATCAGTGCGGCTGGACAAGCAACTACCTCAAGCCAGGATTTAAATCTGACCGCCCAAATGACAGTCAATGCATTTCAGCATTGTGATATACGGCTGCTGCTGTGTAGGTAATGAATTAATGATGTTTGACATCGTCCAAATTGCGTACGCTCGATTTGTTTACACAAAGAGTGTCGCTTAATACGCTAATGGCTGTTTGTATATCACTTCCCATTATGCTCAACCCAGGAAACAACAATATATATATATATATATATATATATATATATATATATATATATATATATATATATATATATATAAAATAAACAGTACAATTTAATTTACTAAAATGATCCTATATGGTAAAACTAAAGTATATTATAAATTATAAATATTAAAGAATTCATATTTATAAAGTAATCTCAACCAGATGTAAAAGCTCGATAAAACCAAATAGGAGATAGAGCTTATTATAGCTTATAATACTCTTTTTAACATGTTTTATTTACTGTTTGCCCCTATTATAAGCTCTATCTTCCATTTGGTTTTATCGAGCTTTTACATCTGGTTGAGATTACTTTATAAATATGAATTCTTTAATATTTATAATATAATTTAGTTTTACCATCTTGGATCATTTTGGTAAATTTAATTGTAATTTTTATTTTATTACAAGGTCCAGCCTGGTTGAGCTTTTTATTCTCTTCAGATATGTTTGAAAAGGAACACATTCCTCTGTTTGCCAAAAATATCCCTATTCCTACCCAACAAGAATATATCCACAAATTTGTTCTCGCTTTTAGCACTTGCATAAAAAATACAAGGTGGAAGGCTTATCACCATGACTTAAGCATTAACAATAAACTATTTCCTCTTAAAACCTCATCCAGAAATCTAAACAAATGAACTCCCTATCAACTCTCATAGAGAACAAAAGAAAATCAAAAGAATTGCTGCAAAATTTTACGGATTAAAAACCATTGCCAACCCGAATACAACCCTTACCTTGAGGAGTTTGAGAATTCCATATTAAATTCAGTCAAAAAATTAAATTTATGAAACAAAAACACAATTATAATCCGGTTACTCGAAAAATAAATAATTTTGCCGAAAAAGTTAAAAAGAATAAACATATATTCGTCCCTGATGATAAGACAAAAAATTATTATAAACTTGACTATCCTACATATAAAAGACTTTTGTATAAATAACTTAATAAATCAAATAGTCCCTCCTAAGACGTTATACATTTTTTTCCTCTCCTCCTTCCCTTATCTTTCTTATTATGTCTCAACAGTCGTGGGAAAAGCATATCTTATCTTTCTTTTATTAATATTATTGGAATTTCCCACTTTATTTTATTTGTACATATTTGTGAATTATTTCATGGATTTCGACCTTTTGGATTATGTTGGGCCATCTTCCAATTACGTAATTTCCTTTGATTTTACTTGTGCAAATGGAAACTCAATTAACTTTCTTGGAGTTATATTTTTGGATTTTACCATCATTGGATTATTTACCTTTCACCAGACTATCCATTTACGTGTAATCACCTTTTTCATCACCATATTCCCTCTGCTTCACTTTTTGTTATCAAGTAAGATCTTTGACTGAATTGCAGTTTCATCAAATACTTTTGTATGCAAAATCCGATCCCGCATTTTGCTAATTCCTATCCTCTGATGAGAAGGAAATTATTTCTTCGAAACTCCGCGGATTAAGGGCTATCCACTTATCAAGTGTTTCTCTTTCAGATTAAATATGTTTTTAACTCATTTCAAAGTGTTTTTAACATGTTTTATTAATATTTGCTCCTATATATATATATATATATATATATATATATATATATATATATATATATATATATATATATATATATAATTACAATAATTTCGTTATGTTTTATATATATATATATATATATATGTATATAAAACATAACGAAATTATTGTAATTGTCAAAGAAAAAATCGTACATATTTCAAGCAAGACTTCGAAGCTCTTTAGTTTAAAGCCAGATAACAGAAAATGAGCCATGCCGATATCTTCTAAGTAATAAGGAATGTGTTCCCATTGATAATGTTTATGGACATTACAATGATACAAAACTATATATAAAATTAATATGATCACGTAAAATACATTGACATAATCTAGGTTTGTGTGCAAAGAGGAAAGCATTTTTTATATTTTAGTCAATGAGCGTTTATAAAAACGCGATGTTTTCAACGCGGCTAGTATTATTAATACGAAAATAAAAAGTAAACTTTAAGCCTTGCGATGGTGAGGGGATGCGACATGCATCTATTGGTGGACATCAAGTGTTATGAAAATCTGTATGTGTTCATTTTCTTTATAAATGACGATGCAAGTTTTAGCAAAATCTTTTATTTGTTAAACAAAAACACTTTCGAAAATTGATAAAAGTGGCTTATTATATCGACTTGGAAATGTTGCGTGTTTATTATAATTATATGTTACAGTAAAATCGTCTGAATTTAACCTTAGTTGACACGAGAGGTAATGTGAAAATTTCATAGGAAATACCATTAACGTCCGTGTTTTTTTTTCATTACTAGCGTCAGTGGCCGGCGTTGCCCGGGGGTTTGGATGTGTGTGTGTGTGGAGCAAAAAAAATGGTAGTATGTAGGCAGGCTCGAACCTATACCGCGAAGTAAGAAAAGAACGTGAAAAAAACGCGACGTCTTTGCCGTTACGTCCATCGCAAGAGCGGAAATGGTGAAGGTTTACATTAAGGATAGTCAGTAGAAAAGCGGACGTTTGGTTTTCGAAAATATCAGCAGAAAAGAGCGGTCACTCCTTATAGACAAGAGCTCAGCTGAGTTTCAAGCCAATTCTTCGATATTTGTCGTCCGAAGGATCGTACTTCAAAACGATACCGATATCATAAAAATCCGTTGCCTCTGACGAAAGTTTTCGGCAAATATACTTACATACATCCATAGTAACAGACAGGTAAAATTTATATTATAGACTAGCCCGGGTACTCGACGTTGCCCGGGCATTCTAAATAAAAAATGTGGTAATAGGCATGGAGACTAAAATCCGTACAGCGAATGAGGAAAAGAACGTAAAAAATGACATCTTTGCCGTTGCGTCCATCGCCAAACCGAAAGTGGCGAAGGTTTAAATTACCGATCTCGTGAAAACCCGTCTCCTCTGTCAAAAGTTTGATGTAGACATACATACGCACTTACATATATACATACATACATGCATACATACATTAAAACAGATGGTGAGCTTTATATTATAATCTAGCCTGTATGATCGTGGTTGCCCGGGTGTTTCAAGGTGTGTGTTGCGCAAAAGCATAAAAAGTTGTACTAGGCAGAGAGACTCGAACCCGTAATTTTGTGGAGAGAGGTGTTAAAAAATAATAGTAGCGTGGTAGGGAATAACAGCAACAGTAGACAGTCAGAGTGAAGAGATGTGTTAAAGAAAGGTATAGTAGGAAGGCAGGCTCAAACCCATGACGCGAAGGCGGAAAAGAAAGTGAAAGAAAACATGACGTCCTAGCCATTGTCCCCATGCGCAACCGGAAGTCAAATTAACCGAAATCAATCAAACAGATGACTTGCTAATATATCGGCGACAAAAAATTGACCCCTTCATATACAAAACGATCGAGTTTAGGGTGAAAGAACTAAATTTTGTGGCTATTTTTTCGATATGTGTTGTCCGAGACGTCAGGCTCCAAAATGATACCGATCAGGCAAGGATCCGTCCCCTCTGTCGAATGCTTTTGCGAAACATACAAACATTATATATATATATATATATATATATATATATATATATATATATATAAAGAGAGAGAGGAAGAGAGAGATTTAAACAGATAGGTGAGAGTTTTATTATACACTAGCCTGGGTTCCCCATCTTGCCCAAAAAGAATGTAGGCAGCCAGGCTCGAACCCGTATCTCGAAGGAGGAAAAAAACGTGAACAAAAATGTGACGTCTCTGCTGTTGCATCCACCGCTAAACCGGAAGTTATCTCGGTTTAAATAAAGACTTTATTTTAAGACTAGAAAATCGAAAAGAGGGGATAACTTTCGAAAATATCGGCGAAAAAATCGACCCCCTTCTGCAGAAAAGTGCCTTGTTTAGGGTGAAGGAAGTAATGTCTTTGGTCAACTCTTCGATATTTTTCGTTCGAACTATCGAGCTTTAAAATTATACAGACTTCACGAAAATCTGTCGCCTCTGTCGAAAGTTTTAGGCAGATATACAAACATACATACACACATACATACACACATACATACATACATTCAAACAGGCAGGTGAGATAGATTTATATTAAAGATGTATCTATATTTGATCTTTGTTTTACTCAAAACAAAATACATCGACACTTGAAATATAAGGGACTACTACTTGAGATCGTGTCTAACGGTGGACTGCGGGGGTTCGATTAGGGATGTCTAGTCTGTTTATATTAAATTTTTACTCTTGGGGATTATTACAGTCAGGAAACCAAAACAATATGGAAATAGAAGTCTTACAATCCAAGGGAAGATACTATTAGGATAAAAGGCTTTCCGGCATGTAGTTCAAGGTGAAGGGGTAGATTTCTGCAACTTATCGAGTTCGTCAGGAGTTTTACATCGAAGGGACACAAGTGTTATTGATTCATCAGAGCACATTTTATTAAAATAATTGTAAAAAAACAGGAATGCGACATTCTGACTCGAGGACGGAGTTTTGAGCTTAGCCGTCAAAGCGGCATCTATTAGATGTGAGCCTCTTTTTTTGGACCCTGGCTAATAGTTAAAGCGATAAAGTATATGCACAAACCAACACGTTGCAACAATACACCATGCATGAGAGAATCGTCGTTTTGTAAAGATATAGGATGTTCTCTGCCCTGAGAAATTTTCTAGCCGGATAAAGAGAAACTACCATCTTTGTAGCAGCCGTGGCAATATTCTCATGTATTTGTTCTTATTCATATTGGATGTGAATGCTTTATTGAGAAGTTTAAATGATTGATTTTAATGTGTTATTTAGGCCAGGCAGAGGTTTGGACGGATTGAAACAGAAGCATTGTCAACGTAATATTTTATCACCAAATTCCGACTCCGACTCCTGCGGTTGTTTTCTAGTGTTTTTACCATTACCTTAGGCCTGAGTACATTCCCTGTCTAGTATATCTATTATGCAGTCTAGTGCTATCATCAAATATACACATCTAACGCACAGTCTTTTCAGGGATTATTAAAATAAATAATAAAGATGGAATGGCCGACGTCTATGGCGCACTTGCAATAATAAATATGTTGTGTAGATGTACGGCAATCGAGGACCTGTATTATATACTTTTTTTTAAATCAATTCAAATCAAATTATTTTTTTTTTTTACATTTCATAAAGTGAACTCCTAGATAGTTATGTGTTATTTTCGTATTTTCTTTTAGAGAAAAAATAACGCAAATCAGTAGTTTCCCTATTTATAAAATATAAGTGTTTGCATGACATAGAAAAACGCATATGTTTTTGTACGCATAATACGCAGTTTATTCTGGCTTCCTCACAAGCAACGCATCAAATCCATAAGTTATTTACAGCTACATGTTTTTCTATGTTCAGACAAAATATTTTTTATGTCGATTATTTTGCAGTTTTTTTTAAAGTAATGTGAACACTTTATTCCATATGTCTTTCCTGATACATATCAGGTTCAACTTCGCTTCTATTCGATGATATAACAAAAGCGAGTGTGTCAATTTAAGTATACATTGACCCAACGATATTCGATCTGCGTAAAACGCTAAAACCAATTAATCATTCCTTTTATATATGGATTTGCATCATGAAAAAGAAACTTTAACAATACATGTACTCTTTTCGGTCCGTCCTTCTCGACTTTGTTAACACCAAATTGCAAAACAACGTCTTCATAAATAATCAGATGCCGTCAACTGCGTTGGTATTTATTTGCTCCCCTGCTCTGCGTTTATCCGTCATAATACTCTCATAATATTGTTCCTCGTACAGCTAATAATATTACATTTACATATCAATCATTAAGACGAACAGACGTTAATCAAGGTAGAACGCAGAGACATTTTTTTTACACAAACGCGTACGTATGCATTTTTAAAAACCACGTACTTGTACATCTGTTGTCATTTATCGACCGTGAGCAATCAAAACAATTATAAATTGTTTACTGTACGTAGTCGTGTGTAGTCTTCATTTTTTTTTGTTACGTATTCTTCGTGAAGATTTTTGCATCCTCTAGTGGTTTTGTTTGGATGTCTAGCCCCAGAGTAACAAAATGCATGCATGGAAACAAGACGTACGGCATAATAACGTTAACATATTGGCTCTCATTAGATCATTTAAGTTAGGCTAGTTTGAGCCTGTTCAGTACAAGATGGTTGACCAATCTGGGAATTCCAAGTGATGTATGGGAGAGGACATCGACACTTACTTGCAAGAATTGTAAAAAGTCTAACGTCTTCATCTCCCCTAACGGACATATACATGCAGCTGGGGACCGCTTGTGAATTTCATACTCCCATTGAATTAAGCCGGTTAGTGCTGTTTCCATTTTTGTCCATGGAGTCACAAAGATACTTTTTGGCGGTTTTAAATATTTTTTTATGGGGATAAATGTTTATCCACACGGGGACATCAAAACCAATTTTACTAATAAAAGTAAAGCTAAATTTTATTGCTTCTTATTTAATTTACTCATTTAATCAGGAATTGGTCGAAAAACCCTTATAGTGTATGCATCTCTGCATCAGTTCCTTCCTCGCAGGAAACTGCGGCAGTGCCCTGTTGTAATCCTTGAACACGTGATTACTCTCCTAATTCAACACCTGATTCTCGCAAGTTTTGTCTACAGATCTGACCTCTAGAGCGTCGCATCTCTCACGAAAGGTGCACTCAATTTATCTCTGTTCGCCGTTAGGCTATCTTGACAAATAAGAAACGAAACCCACTCGAAATTCATAATAGTTAACATAATCTCTTCCCAGCGGCGTATAGTCTTCATATAAAATCACACTTAAATTCATTAACTCAAATCATCAAGGGATATTGAACATTGATAAACGGTGACAAATTAGTAAAGGCCTCGTGTTATAAAGTCCAAATACATATAAAGATTGTGGATATATCGACTGGTTATATATGCTTAAAAATTGGCTTACTTTTCTCTCAACGTAATAGTAAAGTTAAAGGTGGTGATTTAAATAATATTGCATATCAGTTCATTTGATGTCGTTTACACAAACGCACACATCATTATGTAATCTTCCTGCCTTCAAACACGGTTCTAATAATAAATATCTAGTGGAAAAGATAAAAATGCGCGTTATATATCTTCAGACGTGTTCAATTGTGTGTGGTAGAATTTCTCTTCTGCAGAGTTATTTCAAACGCTGATTCACATGTTCACTGAACTGACTCAACCTTGTTTAACATGAATAAGAAGTTTTATTTCAAAGCGATGTCGCCGGAGGAAAAAATAAACCTTCACACACACTATTAATATATAACGATAACAGATGTCTATTTATCTCATTCCGTTTCCTCCATTTTCGGTTGTTTCAGATCTGGCGGTTTGGATTTCCGTAAATTGAGATAAGAAGATGGCGTAGATATTCTGTCGAGGATACTAATTTCCGGTTCTGTAAATAATCTAATTTTATAAGATGACACAATAGATTTGCATAACTCTGCAATAACTGACACACGCACACACAACCCACACTTTTATGTATAAATATATATGCACACATATATGCATGTATATATATATATATATATATATATATATATATACAATTTCATGTTTCCATATAACATTTCATTTACTTATTTTCACTATTTATTTCAAGAATGCTCCAATACGTGAGTACAGCAATAGTAGTATATAACAAGTTTAAGTATATATATATATATATATATATATATATATATGTGTGTGTGTGTGTGTGTGTGTGTGTGTGTGTGTGTGTGTGCGTGTGTGTGTGATGATTTCTGAAGAGGGAGGGAGAAAGATGGAAGATTCTTTGTAGAGTTATTGCCATAAATTATTATTACATTACAGAGCTCTACTTACATATTTAGCAATGTTGAAGTAAACGTTTTAAATCAACACATCATATCTTGTCATAATATTTTATGTTCCCATATACATATATATATATATACATATATATATATATATATATATATATATATAAAGATAAAATCATGAATACTTACATAATTAAAAACAAATAATTCATCCTTTTTTATCGAGAACCAATCTTTTACTTATTATCCGTTTATAAAAATTGTATAGTAATATAAGCAATATACAAATGATCCATTGACTATGTAAATAAAAACTGAGGAAAACACAACCAACAGCTGGAATATGTAGATGTAGAATACACAAAAAATGAAGTCAAATAGAAAATATCATTTTGCAAGAGGAAACTTTTCTGAAGTTCGCAATTTATTCAACGTTAGTCTTGTACCGAGTTGAGTTAAATATATCATGCTGCTTATTTGGTTAATGTGCATAGAAATGCTGTCAAGGATGTTAGATACTTGAACTGCAATTAAATACTCATTTATTATGATATATCTCTAAGCCTCATTTACTGTTAGCGTGTGTTAGTATTACTGATAACAATATACACTTTTGCTATTATTATTATGTTATAAAGACCTGGGAAAACTGTCTCTCGTCGCTAGCACAGAAGTAATGCACAAGTCATGCACACTTTATAGGCAGACTGACGTATAGCCACACTCTTGATCTGTTCTGTTTATATACGGCATACTCAACGTTGACACACCGGTTAGCTAAATGTTACAAGGTTGAGCCTGGTTAGTTCTAGAATGTGTGACTATTTGATAAATCTGAGTACTGCATGCGGTCTCCGCTGTTTTTTCTACTGCTTGCTCAAGCAATACCGATTCAACATCTCTACTCACTGTGAAACGGCCTTGAGGCAATAAATGAAATAAATTTAAATACTACTCATTTCAGTAATGAATTCCAATTAAATAATATATACCATTCGGTATGAACCTGACCATGGAACTCAGAAATATGGAAATAAACGTGGATTTATAAGACCAACAATCCAACCTTAATCGCCTTTCGGCATAATGGATAAAGACGTTGGATCTCTACGGTTTCAGGTGAGCATTGTCTGAAGATAGCGGTTTCAATTCGACCCAAAAACGTGGTGAGATGACAACAACTATGGAAGGCAGTAATTGCTGAGGATGCAGTTTGGAGATTCGGAGTTCTTATCCCGTCGCGGTGACCACCTGACAAAGGATAGATGAATAGTTGGCGAAAATGTCGTAAAACAACAATAAAATATAAAAATGGGGATAATAGTCCGCAATAAATAAAATAAATTAATAAATAATACTCATCTCGATAATGGATTCAAATTAAAATAATATATAGCGAAACCCTTGCTTTCAAATTACAAGCGCAGCAACCCTAATGAATGCCCTGTTTACTCATTGTTGTTCAGAACAGAAAGGAGCTTTACATCTGTCCCATTTACTTTCGTTTCAATTTATAGTTTTGTTTGTGTCTTTTTTTTCAGATCCTTAGATTTACTAATGCCATAATTTATATTGAGAAAGTTTTGTGCAGGAAGTTTTATTTTCTTTTTGTTTTAATGTCTGCGGTGTTGATATAACTAAAGAATTGATTTATTTAGTGTGTGGAATTAAAGATAACCAACTGAGGGTCCTGGATATGACCTTAAACTATATCCAGCGATGAGGCCCCAGCTTGCGGGCTTTGGGAAGTGTGGAGCCACCCTTTAACTACCATTGCTCCCAGGTCCACTCTGACCCGGAGTGGTAGTACCTGTTAGGATCCCAACTATGGATTAAATAGAAACCGACTTGCAAACAACAAATATATTCTATTTAAAAAAAAATCCTCAAAATCTGAGGATTCGGCATAAAATAACCTGAAATAACCTACAGAAGGGGGTCGATATGCCGTAAAAGAAAAACAACCAACCAACCAACCGTAAACAACTGATATAACAACGTAAAAACGAAACTCGAAAATAGTTTGAATTTCATTAGTTCACGTAGGAGATATTTCTTTAATGGTTTCCAAAAATGAAGATAAGATTAACAATCTCCAGAGGAATGAATATTCAGATCTTTAAATAATTATATTCTATTTATTTGTGATAAATGCAAGTTGCATCTTTGCATGAGTTCTATCCGCAACACCTATGGTTTTGATAGTTTACTCGCATTTTCGTAAGGGTAATTTATTCTTAATTGTTAATAGATTTGAGGCAAAATCTATGGTGTTTTAAAAATAGAATGTCTGTTATTTTATCGTGATTTTAGCCTAATTTATTCGAGAGCCGATTTTTCTTAGTCTATATTTGCTAATCATCATAAATTAAGAAGTACTTTGTGATAAGTAAAAGGCTAAGCGAATAACGAGCTAACGAAGTAACAGATTAACGGACAAAAGCACAATTCCTTCCATAGCAGACCTGAAATACAAACAAGAAATACAATCACGTCTCGATATGGGTCCGGAATTGGAAACATGCATTTTCAGAAGCGTCGGCGGGATTTCGGCGGATGGCGGTCATTGGCTGACTTTAGTGTTGTGGGATGTCATGTTGCTAATGTTCTCCACGTATGACCAAGAATTAATCCATCGGAGGAAAGATGCCAGTGAGGGAAAGGTACAAAGTCGTAGCACTCCTGAAGTGAAGCCTTGGTCTCTTTGGACTTGTGGGCCGGCAACGAGTCCTTCTGCTACACTCATAGTCTACCAGCAGTCAGCTGATTACACTAGATGAACACCACACTTTTTAACACATCCAGATAAACTTTGGGAATAACTTTCAAGCCGACTTCGAAGAT
>NC_136511.1:33041220-33103720 GCF_053919585.1 Euprymna scolopes
TATTTAGTGTTTTATTCGAACACGTTTACAATCGATATAAACCCCGATCTTTTTCATGTTATCTTGTCTGAACTCTAGAGTGAACCGTGACGTCACGTTAAAAGTCTTATTTATAAACTAACTGACTGTCTGTCTGTCTCTTTCTCTATTTTTCAAACTCCATCTTTTCCGAGATATAATGTCGCACGAGGCGGCTTAAATATTTGCATTTTAATATGGACCGTATTTTATGGGTCTTTAGTCGATCAAAATAGTTGCTAATAGGTGAAAATTGAAAGAAATTACAACTTTGCTAGCGTACGGCATGATTACGATATTAGCTATGCCGTCTCTTTGCGTATGCACCGATTGACCTGACACGTCCTGGCACATAAAAGTACATATAGTTAATGCACATCGCTTTAAGAATGCATATCTTGATGGAGGTGTGGTAAGCGTTGAACGGTTATTAACAGTAGAATTGAAGTTTAGATGCCCAGAAATTATTTTTCTTATTAATTTTCATTTAATTCCAACATTCTGGCTACATCATGTTGTCATGTAATGGTTTTGCAATTCATGCATATGAAGCAAAATACTAAAAACTGTGTGACCTCTTAAAGCTGTGTAAATAAAGATTTTCACGACTTCCAAAGCGTGAGCAACCGACATAAAACTGGATATGAGAAAAGCAAGGTGTCTTAAGATTAAGTCCGACAACTTTGAGGCTTTGTCCTCGAGATTTATCTATAGACATGGCAAACACTAATTTTTATTGGAAAATTAATTTTTATTGGAAATTATGAACGCTTAAACTGAAATGACATGACAAAAGGAATAAGGGCACTCGAAGAATTAACACAGTTCAATCTTTAAAATTTCCAGTTATTGTAATGGTTTCCAGAATATTAGTTTTCAAAGATTTTATTGCTAACAGTGTATCATGACACAGTTTAGGTAGATCAGGATTTCTTAATAATATCACTGGAGCTCCTTCCTTCAGTATCACGTTATGATGTGGTATTCCTCGCTGTCTTAGTTGATTCTACAGGAAAATCTACTATCTGATCTTTATTAAGAACACACTTAATGAATTGATAACTTTTCTACAAGATTATAATTGATCAAATTAACAATATCATTTCTAAGAGACAATATTGCCCTTTACGTAGCCATCCAACATAGCGCAATTTTTAGCAATATCTGGGAAAGCGTTAGTCATAAGCTAACAAACTGAAGTTACTGTCTGGCCACATAGTAATTTTGTGCTATCGATGATCTTTAATCAATGTTAATGAACCAGTGCCAATGAAAAGCATCTGATTTGAGAAAATAGCTGCAGACTGATCATCAATTAAATGTGTCCTCAAAATAATATTTTCCAATCTGAAAACCAAAAACGTAGTTATCACACAGTATTTCAGAAGTGCTGCACTTTGATGTCACATTTTAAGTTGAAATAAATAATTCAGGAAATATCGAACGTTCAGTTCCCAAGGGCAGCAGCATTCTATTTTCTAGTTAAACTACTTATTGTAGATTTTAACGTTTTGTTAGCCATCTCTCTTTTTATCATTCTAAGAGTAACTCATAGTAATATCATAATCAAATATTAATAATGTAAAGCACTGGTGAAGGATGATTTCGGAATACGATGAAACAAGAATAGAAATATTTACAATAGTGTAATAACTTGGCAACTGCCGTTTGGCACTCCAACCGACAGTGAATATACACTTTAAAATATTGTTTTTGAGCAAATTAAAACTTTATTAAATCTTGTTTAAAATAATGGGCGCGAGAACTTCTGTTTATGTGTGAATAATTGCTTTTGTGTCAACCTTTCATTGGTTGATTTCAGTCTCGTGGTGGTTTTTGGATTGTAAATGTTGACTTTTATAGGTTTTCATATATGCTGGCTGACAACGAATATCACAGTTAAATTGGGGGCTGATAAGTCGTTTACTAGATATGAAAACATATCCAACTTCAAAGCTAATGCAATCCCTGGTAGCTATTTTGTTTTCACAATTGTGTAGATTGTAATGCGCATGCTTGTAACCAAAGCAAGGGACATAACAAAAATCTTTAACTCCCCAATGGAAAAATTGGCGTTTATTCCGAAAGCAGTTCTTAGCATCGAGATGTCGGAATTGTTTATTCCGAAAGTTGTTCTTCATATGGGGAGATTGCAGGTGTTTGTTCCGAAAGCTGTTCTTAACACCGTTAGGTGAGGGGTGTTTATTCCGAAAGCCGTTTTTATCATGAAGATGTTAGAAGTGTTTAGTCCAAAAACCGTTCTTAACATGTGGAGGTTGGGATGTTCATTCAGAATTGAAACGTTGTTCTGGTAACACCCGATGTAAAACCAGTAGTCGCAATAATCCAAATGATACAACTTATCAGTCTTTTGTATAGCCGAGTGTTTCATATTGGGGATCATATATCAAAAGATGGCGGAGACATGTAACGGGTACATGTAATACAAGAGTAATGAGGGAAAGAATACATTTATACCATTTTACTGTTCTGTAGATTCTAATAACACAGGAGGGGACAATCATTACTTATGATGGAGAGAAACATAACTTAGGATGGAGAGAGACATTACTTATGATGCGGGTCATACAAAGTTCATTAAGATGATTACTCACGTTACCTTTTGCTGTTGATTGACGACAAGATACAGTTTTACAAAAACATGATGATTACTTCTTTATTATCACAGTCGAATGATGATGACGTCAAGGAATTCAAAGTAGTTTTTACATGTTTAATGGTATACCCCTTCGCCTCTAAGGGGGGCCTCCTCATCAGCTCTATTCGGCTGACTGTGCTGACTTCGATCCGGATTCGACCTCCTCCGATTCTTATCTCTCTGACTCGCCTGAAACTAGCTGCTATATTGAAAGTTCATTTCTGCTATGACGTCAGTATGTGTGGTTCAAAACGTGACCCACTCCCATGGGGAACTCACGAGGCTGACATGTTCGCCAAACACACTTCTGCAACAAAGAATTCTCACTAACCTAGTTTTCAACATATTTACATTGCATTGTTCATTATTTTCTAGCTGACCTTATTTTAATTCAGTTTTCATAAAAGGAATTGACCAATTAAATTCTTTTTGCAAACAAACATATCTAAACTATTTTATATGAACTTGAACAATGCGAAATTGTAACATTCCATTTTCTGAATCTACTTCTGAGCCTTGCTTACAAAGTTCGAATCTCGGTCTATCCTAATCTCATTTTCACGTATCTATTGTTTTTCTTACTTACAAGAAAAGGGAACACTTTTTCTTGTAACAAATCTCCATCTTAAAAATCTATGAAAGATAAATAAATATTTATGAAAAAATAAAAAAATAATGTTTAAACTAGTTATTTGATTTACTCTACGTGTGTACAATATATCGTTGTAAATGTTAAAGAGCAGAAGTTTTCTAAATATCGAATATTAGCGTTGCTAATCGTACCTTCCGCTAGTCAAGAACATGTATCGACTCATATTCATGCGACAAGTTTCCTGTTTCAAATTAAAATCTACACCAGAAAAGTGTGATCAACATTGAGACAACTACAGAAAGACGTGTGCGTAATTACGAATGTTGTAAATATATGAATGTCAATCTCTTGCATGTGATTTAATATTCGCCTCAAAATACAAAACGTTATAATAGAAATGATGAATAAAAAAGTAAAAATAACACCGAAGCAAAAGATGGAAAGAAAATCGCACCAATTTTTAATAAAAATGCATCGAATTTTTCCACCAAACTCAAGGTGATATCAGAAAATCTTAAATCAAGCCGTGGACGATGTCTGTAAAGATTGAAAACATAACGAAAAAAAAAAACAAAACAATTTATGATTAATTAAAGAATACGGTCGGTCTTAATACCAAAGTTGATATCAACTTAGCATGAATTTGATAATAAAATTGGAAAAAAGTTATTGAAATAAAAATTTAAAGAAACATATTTTTTTCAAAAGTTGAAACGGTATTCACCAGTTGTCTCCATTTATGTTTTTGCTCACGTTCCCATACCATCCATATCGCTACTATTTGAGACCATGCCTAGTTGTTGGTTTACCTTACATTTAAACTTCTGTACATCAGTACAGGGAAGCAAGTAGCAGGAAAGGAATTCCAAAATGTAGCTGTTCGAGGCAAGGAAATATTAGAGTAGAAATCTTTCTTGCATTTATAGACCTCAATAGTGATGGTGTGTTATTTTGTTGCCAAGTGGGTTCTCCGGGGTTATTTTGTTGGGTTCTCCGGGGTTATTTGACAAAAAAAGATCTATCAGACACATAACTCTTTTTGAATCATATCTACGTAATTTTCGACGAAAAAGACAATTCAGTTGTATGTGTTACAAAACAAATACAAACACAAAGCATTCTTACTCGGCATATAACAGCATGAAAGTGATGGTGGCTAAGTTGTTAAAGACATGTATTCACAACTTGGGTTGCAAGTCCAAATGAATCCGTTCTACAGAAACACTTGCATTGGCGATGGTCGGATCGCACACATAAGTAGATATCATGGACACAAATGCCAGCATAATTATCTGGTTCATACGAAATAGTTGAACTAGGTAAAACAGAAACATCGACAACAACAGATCAAATAAATTGTACAACATTGACACCAGGTGGCTAATGATTATTCCTATTTAGTTCGTCCCGCAGAAACACTCTTACGTCTAGATTCTGTCAGCCTTCACCAACCTGATTTGTTTGTAGAAAGCATTCTATATAGAAACATACCGGGAAACGGAATGATAAAACTAACGATCTGCTTCATGCGAAACGAATAGATTACGATGAACAACAACTACAGCACAAAACTACAAACTTATATTCCTTGTATGCATATGCCATCTTAGAGAAACATGTTATTCCACATAAAAAATGATAATGCGTTTAAATGATAAATATTTAAAAAATACCTGGGCGCATCTCTATTAGAATCTCTGTTTTCAATTCAAAATCTGATTGACGTTCAAAACAAATTTAATTTTTGAGTTAAAGTTTTTCTCTTTTACACTTGCGCTCATCAGAAAAGATAATGTCTACAATGTTAAGATCTGTTATATGAATTACATGACATTTCAACGTTGATGAACTTAATATTCGCGTGTTTTTATAAAAAAAATCTACAATAACATACATTTTTCTAGAATTCTTTACTTGTTATAAACAGAATCAGTCAAATTGCAATTAAAAACTAAACATACATTATTGATTTAGTCCTAATTAAAACAAAGCCGTCTAGCGATAGAGAAATAACGATTCAAGTTGTTATTTCGCATGTAAAGACGGATATTACTCCCGACGCAATCCCCTACATTTATTAGAGCCAGGGACGTTCTATAATTGAGTACTGTTGCCCTATCTGGAAAAAAGCTGCTCGGAGTTAAAACCGTCTTCTAAATCTAATTTGCAATGTCCTTTGCTTCTCCCTCTAACCTCTTTCCCAGAGAATAGACTTTGTGAGCCTGTCTCTTCGCTATGGTTAATTGCCAAAATTCCCCAAATCGCCAGTCATTCACAAAAAGCGGTCGTCTCACTACAAATACTACTAACAATTTCCTCTTTCTATCTGTGGTTAAATATAAACAGAAATTACATGAAGCTTTTTCTAGAGCTGCCCGACTGTGGAACTCTGTTCCGCTGTCTTGCTCACCAGCTGACTACATCATGGTCGTCATTAATCAAATGTATTGTTTTATGTCCCGACTCCTGATATTGTAAATTCTACACAATTGCAACAACTAACGATCATTACGCTTTGGTTCAGTGACCAGTTTACACTTATTAGCAATTATCCATGAGTGGCCTTCAAACTTTGATAAGCGGGGACTGTCTTTAAAAGTATAATTACTTGTACGTAAGTATGTACACGGCACGCATTAATTAAATTGGCGGATCGAATATTTAAATATGACTATTATAGAGTGCATTCATCTCTCCACAGATTTGTAAATATCATCTAATAATTCGTAAATAATAAGTCGAATATTGTAAGCACTTTAAGCACTATTTAAATTGGCCTGCGCCACAGAGAATAGGGAAATAAGAAAGAAAGACGCAGCATGTGGGGAATAGCAGAAAAAAATCGTTGTCAGGTAACATAGTGGTGAGAAAAATTTAAATTGGTGTCGAGACGACAGAGTTTTGTTAACTGCATTGCAGACGAAATGAATATTAAACAACAACAACAAAAAACAAGATGATTCATACATTATTTGAAAAGTAATGTTAATAAATGCGTTTTGGTTCTAGGCAGAAAAAGAGGTCAGTCGGATTTATGTTTGATTTCTTGCTCTGTTGCGACGGAACCAGATGACTTGAGGTTCCGTGAGATGTGTGGACTCTAACGAACACGGTTAGAGTGCTATGGTCTTCACTCCATGGTTTCTGATTAGAGGATTTGTTTCATGTCACTATTAAGTTGAATTCTATTCACGCATAGTTTTTACATTGTGCAATACTGCGCTGGATTTAAATAAAAATATACTTGTGAAATATATATTTATATATATATATATATATATATATATATATATATATATATATATATATATATATATAGTAATTTATAAAATATATATGGCGATTAAGCTACACTGAACATTCTGCGTTTCATCCAACTATAGGATTCGTCAGGCGTATGACGAATCCTATAGTTGGATGAAACGCAGAATGTTCAGTGTAGCTTAATCGCCATATATATTTTATAAATTACTAACTAGCTCTACCTACGTATTGAGCACTTTTGAAGTAAATACTTAAAGTTTACGCATAAATCTATACTTTCGTATAGTAAATTTATGTGAATAAATGAAATAGTTATATATATATATATATATATATATATATATATATGCATATATGGAGGGTAATTGTAAAGCTGAATCCCTTGTTTATGAGGCCACGATAACGGACCAATTCACAAATATACCGGAAAAATATATAGATATGACAAAAGGCCAATTTAAACAAAGATACTACGCACATATGACCCCCTTTAGAGCTAAAACAAGGATGAATACAGCATTAGCTACCCGGGTGAGGGAACTTAAAGAAAAAATACATATTTTTCCATAAAATGGAGAAAAATAGAGCACAAACCAGCATATGCCCCGGAATTAAGTCAATACTAGCTCTGTAATGCAGAAAAATATTACATCCTACGGGCAATTCATGGCCCAAAAATTAAATGGTTAAATGTGAGGAGTGAAGCTTTAAAAAATTGCATACACAGAAGAAAGGGGCTCCTAATAAACTGGATCAAGGAAAAGAACAAAACTGAGATGTTGATTATATATATATATATATATATATATATATATATATATATATATATATATATGTAAGAGGAAAAAATTGTAAATACTAAAATGATTAGTCGGTAAACTTTAATTTAAATTGTAATTATAGATTTTAAATAAATGTATTATATATAATTTTTTAAAAATTATACTTTATAAATGTAATTTACAATCTATTTAAAATTTAAAACTATAGAAAAATATAATAATGTTAATATACTAGGAAAATCACTTCGATAGATAAATACTCACTTCTCCAAACCTTGAAAGAGTTTGGTTTTTTAAATAAAATTTTTAAACGTATTTCGAAATTTTTAAACGTTATTCGATATAATCAAACAAAAGATTAAAAGTTTTTAAAAAAATTGAAACGTATTTTATAAATTTTTAAACGTAATTCGATATAATTAAACCAATTTTAAGTTTTTAACCGATACCAATATAAATTTTAAGGTTTTTTATACATAAGAAAACTTAGATTTTTAAAGCAATTTGGGTTCAAATTAAAATCAATTTATATAATACACAAATAAATACAAATAATTTGCCGAATAGATTTTTTGAAAGAAATTAACACAATTTTTGTTTCCAAATGGAACTGATCTCGGCAAAAATCATAAAAAGGAATTATGTAAAATGGTGTTTTTCCACAATTATAATAAGTTCTAACAATGAAAAAATAGACAAAGAGATTTATTAAGGAGGTTTATTGACTAATCAAACCGTTGAAGAGAAGTTAGTTTGAAACTGAAGAAATATTGATGAATTTCCGTTAGAAGGTAAATGGTTCCGTTTAATATAGTATAATAATGTGAAGTAATAGATGATAATAGAACCAGAACATTTATTATGAGTCATTGGGTGTAGATTTAAAATAGGTTTAACAATCATAGTAAAGTTTTACAATACTAGCAGTTAATAATAATAAGAAACCCCATCATTTGCAAATTGGATGAAGCAATTAAGAAATAATAAAATTGAATACAACTTAAAAAAAATACTAGGAAGTGCTAGTAAATACCCTCCAAATTTGTCTGACCGATCCAACCTGTGCAATCTAGAATCATATCATACAATAGTATCTAAAGAACGCTTCCTTTACAAATGATAGGATATAATTGAAAACTATTTACATAGATCAAAGTATATCTTGTGTCGAAATAAACGTGATTAAGAAAACGGATTAGGTTTAAATACATAAAACTATCAAAATATGGAAATTTAAACATTTTCCTTTATAGAGATGACGGTATTGAATAAAATATAAAATTAGCAAATAAGGTAAAACAAACGGCACATCGTAAATAACAACAAAACAAATAAACACAATTTTATGAGAGAATTACAGCAAATTTTATAACTAGTTCTAATAAGATATATGTTTTGAATATGATAATATATTTTAGATAATATAGTATTAATTTAAAACCAACAATTTAGAGATATTAATTATTTTATAATTTATATGTCAATAATAAATTAAATATTAAATTTGCAGATGAAATATACGTGAAATAGTCTAGTCCTTATGATCGTGTTTAATATTAATTGCAAATAAAATATTCTTAATTATAATTAAAATAGAAAATAAATAGAACAGTGAAAAACATTACTAGTTTTGTTGTGATGACAATTTTAATGAATCATAATACAATACAGCAAAAGTCGAATTAAATTCTCGGATATTGTTAAAACATGATTGAATCATATTAGACTATACCAATTATAGAAAAGAGTATATTTTTTAATAAAACCTTCATAATAATTAAAATAAAAATATATAATAAATCAAATTAAAATATTAGTAATTAAGTAAGTACAATTTAATATTCAGTTGATATAGATATAAATATATAATAGCTAAAATTAAAAGAACCTTTCCGAATATTTTGAGGAAGTTGTCCTTTAATATTTCATTTGAAAATCTTAATTTCAGTACTACAGACCGGACAACAATTTTAACGATTTCCATATATTCAATGTTTTTTTCACACTGTATAAGGTGCTAACGCCTAATGTGACTGGAGGACTGGAAGCCTAATTATCTGTCGATCAATGAGTGGACGGATTTCTCGATCTTATCTTTAGTATTCCACAGAGCTTCCCGAGGTCGACGAGTGACCCGCGAATATATCAGAACGGAGATCACATAGGATAGGAATCATACGTTTCAACTGAAAGACGAAGGGTTTAGAAAAAATATTAATTATTCATCGTTCTCTAGTGTATGCGATTAGACAGCAGATGATAGGCAGAATAATTATGTTCAAAGATTTAGAAAAGAAATGCAGCAACGCACACATCAATGTCATTGCCTTTCTTTCTGCTTCTTTCTTTCTTTATAATATATATATATATATATATATATATATATATATATAATGAGAGAGAGAAAGAGAGAGACAGAGACAGAGAGACATAAAGGAGAACAACCGAGTTATGTGATCATCTACGTTTCGTCTTTATTTCAAAACATCCTCTGGATAAATGCAATTGAGAAAACAAAATTACCAGTACAAATATGTGAAAATTTTCCAAAACCTCAAAAGATGTCAGAAATTAAAAAAAAAGGTGAGGTTGGGGTGTTAAAGAGAGAGAGAGAGAGAGAGAGAGAGAGAGAGAAAGGGGGGAGATTTTTAATAACGTCATATAGCCGTTAATATATTTTAAAAAGTCACGCAGTTTATATTGTTTCTGGAAAAATATGTCCGTTAAAATTCCTATATAGGTTGGTAACTGAAATTAAATGAGTGTGTTTTTATGCAATTTATTAATCGAGATTATATGTATTAATTATTATAGGCGGCGTTTGTATGGTGTGAGAGGGTTAATCTGTGTCTAAAATTATGTTCTTTTAATAGAAGTTTACTTATTAATTGCGCAACATTATAGATACCTCCACGTTGTTAATTGTGCTTAAATTTGCAATAAGAGTTGATTTAATAGGTTTCCCGCGCGGTTTATTAAAAATTAATAAATAAAGTTAATTATTTTTGCTTGTTTGAAGTCAAGCGTATGAATATGCTGTAATGAATATATGGCAACAAGGATACTTAGTGAGAGTAAACCAGTGTTTGAGCAGGACCATTATATATATATATATATATATATATATATATATATATATATAATTTCTCTTTCAAAGTTTTGTTGCTCTGCTGCTACCCCTTTGAAATTCATGAGAAAAAATACAAAAAAATTTTAAGGAAGATATTGCAAGAATATGCTGATAAGAATAGACTGTTTAAATTGATCCCTGGTAAGAAGATTTTCACACAATGTCGAGAAGAAATGACATTCGTTGAGTTTTTTGATGCTGTTGAAGATGAAGATCAGCCACAATCAGCTTAAACGGAATGTTCGGACATTTTTATGGATAGTGAAACTGAGTTGCAGTTACTAAACGAATCACTTTCAGTTATTGGTGAATCGCCTGCCAAACGATACAAACTTGAAAAATTATAAAAAGAAAAAAAAAAAAGAAAAAGTCACAACAGTAATATCTGATATAATCGGTATAATTTCAAACATTTCTCATAAAGACCCAACTAGTGCAGAGCAACAAAATTTTCAAAGAGAAATTATTACTTAGTTGAAAGAGAAATTTGCTGCAAGTGAAAAAAGATCACAGAAAATTCAAATACTGACTGTATTTCCAAAAAGCTGGAGTTTAAGCAAATTACAAACAGAATTTGTCACTACATTGTACATGGCGAAACAAGCAAACAAACTTGTGAATGAGGAATGAATCTTATCTTTGCAAAACGCGGATTCCATGAACAAAGCTTCTTTCTTAGAACTGCACGCCTGTGGAACTCTGTTCCGTCTGCCTGCTTCCCACCAGACTACAACTTGAATGTCTTCAAGTCCAATGTTAACAAATTCCTAATGAACCCCCCCCCTTAAGTAAACACTTAATCAAATCTCCACACTAACGTAATGTACTTGCAATAACCCTTATCCCTGAGTGGCTTCCGGGCCTTGATAAGTGGTGATCACTGTGTAAAAAAATACACGAAAAACTAGATTTCCACAAGATCAATTAATAAAGGAAAGCAGTTTTACAAAAGTGAAGAAGTCAGTCGAGTTATGCCTGGAAAAATGATTACAAGACTGTCTTAAAGGATGGGGAACGGGTTCAGGAACAAAAAATATCTTGTTCTCAGTAACCTGAAAGAGGCATTTAAATTATTCACATCAAAGCACCAAGACAAAATAGGCTTCTTTAAATTCGCCGAGCTTAGGCCAAAAGAATGCGTGCTAGCAGATGGTGCCAGGACTCATACTGTTTGCATTTGCACAATCCATCAGAATATAAAGTTGATGATTACATGATCTCATCTGGCTAAACTGACTGACGAAAGTGGTCATTTGACAGATTACAAGCGATGCATACTTGCTGTTACATGCAATGAAGCATCGACAAATTGTTACTTGCTGATTGCTCATCTTGCAACAAACTGATGGATGATTTTGTTTTGTATATGCAAGAAATTTGTCAAAAAAAACCCAATTGATGATTTTGTATACAAACAGCGGTTATCAACTGATAGAACCATTCTACAAACTCTATCACAATCTACAGAGGAATTTATTAAAACTTTCCATGCAGGCCTTCAAAAATTGAAGAAGGATAATTTCATTGGCAAATCACACTCCAAATTTTGTTCTGATAGAAAAGGTTCTTTAAAGTTTGGTGAAGTCTTAGAAATAGCAGCTGTTTCTGAGAATTACTCGTTTATTTTGCAAGATTAAGCTCAAGGATTCCACTGGAATAATGATTCAACTACATTGCACCCATTCATCTGCTACTATAGACATATAATTGGCCTTGAACATATTAATTTATTTATAATAGCTGATTGTATTAAGCATAATACGATAGCTTCCTATTTGTTTCAAAGAAAGGTTATAGAAAAATTAAACGAAATTATAAATTTTAATGTACAAAAAATTATATATTACACATTACAAAACTTTTAAAAACTTTATGAATCTGTGCGATTATAGGAACCAAAAATTACATACTTTCATTCCTGTCTCTCAGAGAGAAGTGGAAATAAAAACAGTGTCAACACAAAAGAAAGGAAGAGTAGTTCGAATCATAAAACGGAACAATATGGAGTTCAAAGACATTAACGGATTTGTGACAGTACTTTATGAGAGGAATTGGTTGTTAGGATGTGTACTTGACAAAAATCCAGATAATAGACACTTTTACAATTAAATGAACACTCCCATCTTTCTGTTATTCATCACATCCGAATATATCAATTTTGAAATATTCTGATATTCTTAGCTCAGTTGATCCAATAACTGAAACAGGAATATCTTATAAACTTTCAAAAAATGAGATGAAAAATGCATCATATATTTTAGAAAGAAAGATTATGAGAGAAAAACCTAAATAAATACTTTGATGTTCATTATTATAAAAATGTTTCAGTAAAACATATTTTTCATTTTGAGATGTATCCTAACGAACACATGTTCTTGTGTATATAGTGTATACTTAAGACTAGCAAACACATGTTCTTGTGTATATAGTGTATACTTAAGACTGACGAACACATGTTCTTGTGTATATAGTGTATACTTAAGACTAACGAACACATGTTCTTGTGTATATAGTGTATACTTAAGACTAACGAACACATGTTCTTTTGTATATAGTGTATACTTAAGACTTCTAAAAATGTCAAAAAAACTGTTTATCATCGCCATCAAATGTTGTTTATTTTTTATACTATAAGCTAATTAAATCTCAACGTACTTTTTAGAAATTTTTATTACACCAATTCTATATCAAAATTTATGTTGTATAAGAAAAGTATGAAAGTCATAAAACAGTTTGATTTCACAACCAGAATTTGCATAAAATCCACATGTCAAGAATTTTTAAGAACTTGCATTTAAAAAAATTTTAATTGAAAAAAATTACCAATAAACAACAGAAACTGCCTTTTAGTAGATTTAGAATATTAATCATCGCGAAAGATGTGTTCACCATTGAGATCACATATGTTTTACCGTATAAGTTAATAAACCCTAAAAACTTTTCCAATTTTGTTTTTATTATATATCACTTTTTTCATAACAAAATCCCTGGTGCATTAAAAAAAAGGGCGATTATGAACACTATTTTTCAAATTGTATTTTCAGCTTAATTTAAAGTTTTACGATGTGTTCTTTTTTATTAAATTGGTAGATAAGAGTACACATTAGTTACAAAACAACCTCCTCTCCAGATGTTAAGAATGGCTTCCTAAATAACTGTTGTGGTGGCAACCACTTATTTGCATATGCGAATAACATAACACTATAAATGGCAAGCCTAGGTTGGCCTTGGGGTGTCTTACTCAAATGCCACCAGAAGTGACGCCGAAGAGCGTACATGTCCTCCCACCAAGACTCTCTGACTCGACACCGTCATTTGTACATATTGTAAATATACCTTTCCTTTAATACACTTATTATTGCGTTATCTTGTTGTTTGCGTCTTCATTGTATTTCCTTACTAATTATTGTTCAACCTTGCAACCACAACAATAACATTATTATTTCAGCATGGTTCAAAAAGTACACAAGTACCAAAAATGAAATGAAGAAAATTCAGTTTCATCAACAGACTTTTTTTTAATTTTTGACCATGCTCTTTTTGTAAACATTAATCAGGATTGAAATAGCTTTACAAAGATATCAAACTTGACCATATTGGGAAATATCAAAATGTTTTATATGAAATCGCAGGTACTACGTTCCGCCATTTTGCATTTGCCCCCTTCTTTAAAACGCTTGTAATGATAGTTCTACTGAAAGGCCCATCATGAAATTTAGAATATATACTGTCAGAAGATAGATCAATATTCGGTCAAAATTAAAAAGAAATTTAATGAAAGGTTTTTGAGATAATTCAGGTTAAACGTTAAGGTCAAGGTCAACTTTTTTAATTTTACCTTGAAAAAGAAGATTCCCTAATTTAAGTATAAATCTATCCAAGAAATTTAAAATGATATATGAATGAACTTTGTAGACCCATAAACAAGAGAGATATCGTCTTCTAAATTGGTCACTTCTTCATAAAAAATCACATTTTTGTAAAAGGTCAAGGTCATATCTCAGGAACCCCTTGACCTTGAGATGTTTAACAAGTGCCATTCAATTCCTTTCATGGAGATCTATAATCGTAACAATATGTTAAAAGATATCTTGAAAAAGAGTTAAAAACATATTTAATTTTAAAAAAGGAAGCACAAGATAAGTGGATGGTTCTTAATCCGCGGTGTTTCTTCCTTCTCATCAGAGGGCAGGAATTAGCAAAATGCAGGATCGGATTTTGCATATAAAAAATATTATAAGCTCTATTTCCTTTTCGGTTTTATTGAGCTTTTTTTATATCTGGCTGAGTTTATTTTACTTGTAAATATTAACTCTTTAATATTTATAATATATTTTAAGTTTATCATTTTGATTACCTTAGTAAACTTATTGTAACTTTTATTATATATATATATATATATATATATATATATACACACATATACATGTGTGCCTGTGTGTTTCTGTGTAAGTATATACAAAGAGAGAGGGAGAGTAAGAGAGGGGTTGTCTGAGAGAGGTCCGCCGATTAGTATAGGGGTATACATAACACACGCATACTCTGACTATTTAAAAAAAATTCTATAGATATAGGTTCCTATATATAGAGAGAGCGCTATATATATATATATATATATATATATATATATATATATATATATATATATATATATATAGTTGCAGTGTCGATCGGCCTGTGCGTGCGAATCTGGAAGCCAGGTTGTAGTTCCGGGTAATGTATTTATGTTGGCAAGACTGGAGATTTGGTGGCAATATACTCTCGAACCCACTATCACTTAAAACGAACTAAATTCCTTTAGTCAACTGTACGTCACTATGTAAATATTTAAACGGTATTGATAAAAGAAACACTATAAAAAGAACGTTATCTTTAAATAATAAACAATTATTATTTATTTAAAACAAAATATATCTCTCGAAGAGTTTAGTCTTTACCGCCTGGTTTATGTATAATAAAATGGGAAAAGCGTGATACATAACGAATGAATTTTGATATAAAATAATTGTAAATAATACTATGATATAAAATAATTGTATATAATACTATGATATAAAATAATTGTATATAATACTATGATATAAAATAATTATATATAATACTATGATATAAAATAATTGTATATAATACTATAAGATGAGGAGAACTATAGTTTTGCATCCCTGTAATGAATTTAATAGCATCAGGCGTTTGCATGTGCGAAATTTGATTGTTGGTTTTTTTCGGCGTGTAAACATTACTTATGAATAACACTATTACTAGCTTTCTAAGTAAAATTTGCAACGGGAATATTTCCAAGCATAAGATATACCCGGCGTTTCCCCGTATTAAACGTTACGTTTAATCACTATAAAATGAAATTTAATAAAAATCAAGGAAAAACAAGGAAGGAAACTGAGACGTCTGCATTCGAGTATGATGTTTTTTTTCTAAACAGTTCACGTTTGTACTTAATATTAAACTCGAGCTGAGGTCGAAATCCAAACCTAAAGACACTAAGTAAAGTATGATGAACTTTAGGCCAGTTTAGAACGATCATTAAAAAGGGTTTTCAAACCTACTTATTCTTATCTTTATGTGAACGATTCGATAATGCGTAGTCGTTAAACAGTTGGTAGACAAATAAAAATCCGATGATCTCCAAGTACCAATTTTTTTTATTTGAACTCTGTAGCAGCCCGATCTTCCGAAGTAAAACATATTAAAATGTTTTCCACATGTCCGAATACTCTATGTATTAAGTCTCAAGTCTGTAGATAAAATATTTGTTGATTATATAGGTTGAGAAGATTTCACACACACATTTCACTTTTATAGATTCATCACAGTGAAGCTTTCACAGTCGCGTACGTTCTAAAAGTGAGATTTAACTGTTTAGTGGAATACTTTCCCACATCTAGTGTTCTGATTTACAAAATCCAGGTTGTCCTCGACGGTCGAACATCTAAACAGTGTGATATAAATGCGGGAGTGCCTCAGGGGTCTATTCTTGGACCTCTATTGTTCCTGATATTCATAAATGACCTCCCCAACAAAACTGCCTCTGAGATGAGTATATATGCTGATAACACCACACTCTATAACAGGCATGACAGGAAAACAAATCAACCCATATCTAATGAAATGGCAAAAACACTAGAGGATGACATCCAATCTGTAGTGGAATGGGGACATAAATGGATGGTCACATTCAATGCTGCCAAAACCAAACTGGTTTCCTTCAATAACTACAAGAAACCTTCTCTGCCACCAATAGCAATGGCCAGTGACTCCCTGTCTGAGAGTACATCTTTGAAACCACTTGGCCTAACGTTTACAGGAAACATGAGTTGGAACAAGTATATTGAAAACATGGCCAGGGCCGCTGCTAAAAAGGTAGGCTCTTTCTACCGTGCTAGAAAACTACTGACACCTGAAAGTATCCTGTATCTCTATAAGGCCACCATTCGCCCATATATGGAGTATTGTTGTCACATCTAGGCTGGTGCGTCTACTACTAGTCTCTCACTCCTAGACAAGGTTCAAAAAAGAGTCGCCAATCTGATAGGCCCTGAATTGGCATCTAAGCTTCAGCCTCTGTCCAATCGACAGAACGTTGCGTCCATCTGCTTGTTCTACAAGTATTTTAATGGTGAATGCTCTGACGAACTGCAGACACTTGTGCCCCCACGACGCAGACACCCTCAACAAACCCGACAGGCAGCTAAATCCCACCCCACACAGTAGAGACCCCTAGATGTAAAAGATCTTTCTACTCCAGTAGTTTCTTCCCCAGAACCGCTAGACTCTGGAATTCCATTCCAGGATTCTGCTTCCCTAACTGTACTGACATGCAGAAGTTCAAGTGTAACGTGAACCGACATCTTGATGTCTAAATTCCTACATAGTGCCCCAGTAGTTGCTGACCCTGATAGTAGCCCCCTACACCAAAGTGTTTGGGGTGAAAATGTAATTATAAAAACCTATCGGGTTATTTGCTGGTATGTACATTGAGAAGACACGCTTGATAGAAGCTCAACAGAACAAATCACATTAACGTACCTGTAAAACAGGTACATGGATACGACATTGCGGCGATGTGACAGAGGTTGGTACTTCGTCGACAATGTAGTACCTATTCAATTGATTACTTTTTTCTATCCTACCTAATAGTAAGCGACACGTGATAGATGCATCAGTCCAGAAGTAAATTCTGCCTTTCTATATATATATATATATAACATAGTGATAAATAATTTTGATAACAAGGAAATGTGTCTAAAATCAACGTAAGTTAAATAAACAATTATAAGTTTGTTTTAGTTTTAACAACGTGAGCTATAAGGGAATCAACAGAATATCACATATATAAAAGTAATTAGAGTGTGTGTGTGTGTGAGAGAGAGAGAGATAGAAGGAGAGAGAGAGAAAGAGAGAGAGAGAGAGAGAGAGAGGGGGGCAATTTATTCCCTATTATTCGATATTTTAAATTTCACTCAAAGATAATATATGGAATCTTAATATTTGCCTAAAAACTTTAAAGTGAAAAAAAAATCATATTGAATCTGCGCGTGACAGCCAATGGAAAACTGACTAAGCACTTATGGAGGCATAAATTCGTCTATTTACAAATTAAGCATGACAGACCGCAAACATCGTAATTTAGCACTTTATTATCACGAACTTACGCGATGCTTTCAATAAATATCAAGACTATTTTGTACAGGGATTTATCTTTATCGTAGACGCTTGAAAATAAGGTATGTTATTGCTATACATCTTATAAGATGATTGACCAACATTGCTCATTTCATGTTCAAAGGAATAACTACAGCAGGAACTGCAATACACCCTACTAAAGCTTGATTGTCAAAGCTGGTGAATTTCAACAATGCAATCTGGATGTGAGAACACTTGTGAAAAACGAAATACAAAAATATTCGCTTTTAAAGTTGAAAAAAGCTCACAGAAATCAATTAGACGGAATTCGGACCATCTTGCATAAATCAAGAATCAGTTCCAGAGTCGAATAAGAGATTCAAGGAAGGCAGGGAGCCTCTGAAAGATGAGGAGAGGTGTGGGAGGAGTAATGAAATTCAAACACTGGAGTTGATTGGCCAAATACGGTTGGTTGGTTGTTTTTGTTTTACGGCATATCAACCCTTTTCGGGTTATTTAATGCCGAATCCAAAGATTTTGAAGAAAACAGTTTTAATAGAATATATTTGTTGTTTTCAAGTCGGTTTCTATTTAACCCATAGTTAGAACCCTAACAGGTATTACCACTCCGTGTCAGACTGGACCTGGGAGCAATGGTAATTAAAGGGTGGGTCCACACTCCCCAAAGCCCGCAAGCTAAAGCGTCACCACTGGATATAGTTTAATGTCATATCCAGGACCCCCATTGAGGGACTTTTACCCTCTGCAGGGGGGCAGTCAGTGTATTCTAATGTCCCACCGACAGGGTCGCCAAATAAGGAAATACATGGATAAAGACTGTCATGTATATAGAGACAATGAGCGGCAGTTTGTTTTCAGAGTGGGAACTACACAGTTTTATTCGCGAGGAACTGAAGATGCTGAAGATGTGCACAAAGTTTTCTCAAGGTTGCTCCTTTTTGTCACAGACTATTTAACTAAATTCCTCAATGTCACTATAATCCAGACTTTTTTCGCTGTGAATTTTTTTTTTATTCTTTAAGCTCAAAGAACATCTTAGACGCTGTCATAAGACGATGGAGAAGATGAAAGAGGTTCAAAGGAACGGCTGCAGCAGAACTTGGAATATACCCTGCAAAAGCCTGATTACCGGAGCTGGTGAATTTCAAAAGTGTAATCTTAACTCAAGATATATCTAAAACGTTGTCGTTATGAGACAATTAAGAAGATGAAAAAGGCTGTGACGAGTTTCATTAACACGTTCACGCAAGATGAATTCCATGGGGCGTTTCAGAAGTTGTTAGAACGGTACTAGTGAATTGCATCCAGAAAGAGGTTACTTCGGAGGGAACTAGAGTTTAATGTATGTATTTACAAAAGAACGCACTTATACTAAAATATCTGGAAGCTTATTTGAAGGACCACCTATTTTAAGATGAAGATGGTTGGACGTATCTTATAGAAATTCCGACAATTTAATGTGATTTTTTGAAATGTCAATATTACTTTGAAAAGAAAAGATTAATAGCTAATCGGATAAAACGTTTTGTAGCCACTTGGAACAATAAAATAATTACCATAGTAATGCGTTTTGCTCACAGCTGAAAAACCTAATTAACAAGTATAATTCTTCGATGTATAATGCAATTTTACGCAGCAACAAAAATACATGAAAAATAAAAATATGTAAGACGATATTCGCAAATTTTAATTTGTTTTAAAATTTAACAGAAATAGAATTTAGAGTTTGCAATAAACAGTTTTAAAAAATTTCCAGAAACATCTGTTAAAACTTTGTACTTTTGTTTTTCGCTTCTGAAAGAATTTAAATGTAAAAAAAAAGATCTTAGAAATATCAGTTTTAGTTTGAAAATATTGGTCTGCTTGTTTTTGGTAACTTATATCGATTATATTCAATCGGAATTCCGAGAATTGACTATTATAAAAAAAGGCCTTTTTGAATTTGGGACAGTAGCATTTTTGAAATTTACATCCGAAGTACACCATTTCGGTAAACGAAAACCTGACAGACGTCACGGTCGTAACGAGAAGTCAGGTGTGGCAGCAGAATGAAGAACGAAATGTTTTTGTTACAGAAAAAAAGAAGTTTTTCCTATCCTTTGTCTACTTTGCTACTGGGGCTGCAGCGATTTGAGTAATGTTACATAATATTTCCACGGCCTAATAGTTGAAATTAATGTTTATTACAATTCGGGTTTTTTCATAAATTAGGAAAGGTTATTTAGCAACGTTTACTCTCATGAACCATTTCACGTTTATGATGAACCTGTCTCAAGTTGACAATCATGTCAATTAATAACTTATTTTTTAACCCAATAAAAGCTTAGTTATTGCAACATGCGGTATAGCCTGCGTTATTCTTATTCTCGCCGGATTCCCTGAACAGAATACGTATTCATACAGACTCAGAAACATTTGGATACCACCTGATGTATATCTGCGCCTGTAATTGTGAAGCAAGTGTTGCGCACTCGTTAACCACATCTCTCTTTATTCGACACCGTCCGATTCTAATAGTAAGGAGACTTGACATCATATTGAAATACACAGAAAGCACAGACAGCACAAGTTATTACAAAATATTCATCATCTATTATTGGGCACGCTCAACTCTGGTGATCTAACTAAAACTAGATATCATTTTAACATAGATTTTGACTTTTGGCAAGGTATCCTGAATTATACGTAATATCCCCAATGTATTTTTTCAAATCATATGGATTGTGAATGTTCGCCCGATACACCCCCCCCCACACACACATATATATATATATATATATATATATATATATATGATTATTTATTTTGGAAAAAGAAATCCAGCAGAGTGCTCATTTAAAAGGAAAATCCGAAGATACCCCAAAAAATAAGAGTGTATTTATATTTTGTATTTTGTGTACAGAAAGTTGTTAGATGAGATAAGTCATTGGTACCGTCGGTTTCAAGCCCGATAATTAGGCCCGGAAGTTATAAAATAGATGAGTATTGGCTGAAGAGAGCTTGATATGGATATCTAAAACGCTCCTAATTATCGGGTTTGAAACCGACGGTTATCTAACAACTTTCTGTACAAAAATGCAATATATATATATATATATATATATATATATATATATATATATATATATATATATATTGATTGATTGACTTTTACTTTTTCTCTATCTCCATAAGCATTTACTCAATATATACATAAATAAGGAGTTCTTATTTTTCTTTTTTACTTAAATAAAAGGAAAAATTAAAATAAAATAACTCGACAAATTTATCCAAGCAGTCTTAAAGGTTAAAGTTTTTAAAGTGTATATATTTTTTTTAAATACAATCTTGAAATTTTCCCTGTTTTAAATTCCAATAACTTTGAATTTACTTATGACATTTTAGCTAATTGCGATATTCATTTGACCAGCTGGACTTTATTTTATGAAAAGAAAACGTTTTCGTACTGTTTTCACATTACCACGTAATGAATCTAAAATTCTGTATCCGGAAAAGAATATTGTCCCCCCCCTTGGGATACTTCATTAAACATAATTCGATTTTACCGTCAATGTTGGAATCTTCAACAAATCTGGAACCTAATAACACCATCGGTTTCTATTCAAGGATTACCATTTTAATCGGATACAAGAATCATATATCCTTTTTTTTTGTTTCAACTCATATTTCCTTTCTCTATGTCTCTTAAAAACGTAGAGAAACGTACGGAAAGCTTCAGACTGATTTTGGACCATCTGACATTAATTGATAATTGGTTTTCAAGTGACATTCAAGGAAAGTAGCGAGCCTATGAAGGATGATGAGAGGTTGGGGAGGAGTAAGAAAGTCAGAACACCAGAGTTTACTGGCCAAATAAAGTATTGCATGGATAAGGACCGTCGTGTGTCTATAGAAACAATAAGTGCACAGTTTGATGGCAATGAGGAAGCTGCACACGCAATTATTAGTAATGAATTAATGATGCAGGTGTGCGCGAAATTTGTCTAAATGTCGCTCTATTCTTGTTACTATTTGTTCACGAAATGCACTCAGACATAACCTTACCCTCATTAGTCGAGATTTTGCTTCCTGTGACTTTTGCTTATACACTGTGCTCAAGGAACACCTTTGAGGCTTTCGTTATAAGACCAATGAGAAGATGAAGGAGGCTGTGACGAGGGTCATTGAAACGTTCATAAAGGAGGATACTGAAGGATCTTCTAAACGGTACAAGTAAATTGAGGATATTAATTGAAGGGAACTAGTTTCATGCGTTTACTATGAATAAAATTGCTCATACTAAAGTGTCTGAAAAGTTATTGAACGCACTTCGTATTTTAGGATAAACGTATCTTAATTAAAATCCAACTATTTAATGTGAATTTTTAAAAATGCTTATATTACTATGTAAAAAAAAGCTAATCGGACAAAACGTTTCATAGACACTTGGTACAATAAAATAATTAACATATTTCGCTCAAAGGTAGAAAAAACTAATTTACAAGTAAAATTACTCGATTAATGAGGCGGTTTTACGCAGTAGCAGAAACACATGAACATTTTTAAAAACTTGTATAAAGGTATACACAAAAAAGCAATTTATTTTACAAATTAACACAAATAGAATTTTGAGGTTGCATTCAGCAATTGAAAGAAGTTTTAAGTTGATATTTTTGTTTTTTGTTTCTGGAAGAATTTATACATAAAAATAGAACTTGGAAATATTAGTGTGTTTTTAATGTTAACATCGATTTTATTCTATTTGAATTCAGTGAATTAACAATAAAATTGCGTGCAATGAAAATGTTTATTTTTTTATTTTTTTTTAATTTTGAAAATATTTCTTTCTTGGCATTTACATCCGGATTTCATAATTCCGGTAAACAATCTTACGTTTCACTTCTTAAAGTCATTATTATTGATATAGTTTATTGTATAATTTATTGTAAGAACATAGCTTCTGATGCTTCTGTCGCTGGAGCTTCTGAAACTATTTCTGTTTATTTACAACTTATTTATGGCCGATTTTCGGTAGGAAACCAATATTTATGGTTAAAAAAGTTGACAAAATCGCATAATGAAAGTGTCAAGGAAACGTGTTGCAGTTGGTTGTATAAATTTTGCAAGTTTTTAGGATATTAAATCTAGGACGAGAATATATTTAATTCATATTACCTCTCTATATCGGGAGAAGACGATTGGCAATTAATTTTAGGAGGTAGTTCTGGTTCAAAGTTACTCATGTGATACGCAGCTCCTTGGTTTGGTGTTGTAGGTTTTCCTGATTTCAGTTTGCGTATCCCCCCCAAATTCAATTAATAGTATAATTACTTCTAGAGGTAATACTTAATTATAAATAAGCGTACACCAAAACTTTGCGAATAAACTGCAATAGGGTTCGGGATTAAAGCAAATGAAAAATGTAAAAGTAATTTAAAATTCTAAAAAAATAGTAAAAAGTAAGACCTGCGTTAAATTTCCACTACCAATTGCAACAAGTTCTTTTTCGGGGATCAAGATTTGAACTGGACGGATACTGTATTTCTCACAGAGGAATATCTATTCCTTTGTTTGTTTTTATATTTTTGTACGGTTTAAGCCACAATTAGGACATCAAAAACTATGCAAAACATCTTCACACTTCGAACGTCAAGAGCTTTATCCTAATATATATTTGTCTTTGTTGTATTTTCATTTTTCTCCTTTGTTGTTTTCACTTGGCTATTTATATCTTTATATACTTTATTTTATGGTCTTTATTTTTTATATCCATTCAATTATATATATATATATATATATATATATATATATAACTGCTTCATTTACTCACATTAAGTATTTACTTAAAAGTGCTCAATACGTAGGTAGAGCTAGTTAGTAATTTATAAAATATATATGGCGATTAAGCTACACTGAATAATCCGCGTTTTATCCGCTCTAGGACTCTTCAGGCTTAATCGCATAAGCCTGAAGAGTCCTAGAGTGAATGAAACGCGGAATATTCAGTGTAGCTTAATCGCCATATATATTTTATAACTTACTATATATATATATATAAATATATATATATATATATATATAACTACTTCATTTACTCACACAAATTTAATATAAGAAAGTATAGATTTATGCGTAAACTTTAAGTATTTACTTCAAAAGCGCTCAATACGTTGGTAGAGCTAGTTAGTAATTTATAAAATATATATGGCGATTAAGCTACACTGAATATTCTGCGTTTCATCCACTGTAGGATTCGTCAGGCTTATGCGCGAATTTTGTGGTTGCTTCTGGTTTTTATATATTTTGAGGATTTCTAGTTAGCCAATCAGCTTTCTAGTATCCACCGCGCCCCCTCCTATCAGCCAATGGGCATGCATTTTATCGAACAAAGGATCTGTTTTAGAACTATGTTAGTGGTTTAAGGTAGATCTTTTCCCTCCTTTTTTATATATATATGAATATACCTATGTGTTCACACACACATGCACACACACACATATATATATATATACATATATGTGTGATCGTTTATATATATTCATGTTTATTTAATTTATTTATTTGTTTGTTTTCTATTGTTATTGTTAGTTTTAAAGCTATTTTGTATCGCTATCCTAGAGTAAGTTTTATTTTGTGAACACAGTTGTTTGCTATTTCTCGTCTACAGTTTAATAGATTTTGAGGTTCTTTAAAGTACAGGATAGCAACTTTTTCATGGAGGCATAATTTACATGGGTCGTCTAAATGTCTGCACGTGATAGCTTGTCTCATTATTTTCTTTCGACTACCGGCGAATGTCCGCTTTCTTTGAGTTCCCAGTATTTATTCACTAGTGTTGTTTTTATACGGTGTTTTTTTTACAACACTAGCGAATAATACCACAAAATTCGCGCATAAGCCTGACGAATCCTACCGTGGATGAAACGCAGAATATTCAGTGTAGCTTAATCGCCATATATATTTTATAAATTGTTATATATATATATATATATATATATATATATATATATATATATATATATATATATATATATATATATATATATATATGGGAGAGTTAATGAAGGGTGTAAGAAGGGTTATTAAAGAGGAGACGTATTGAGATAATGAAAGGCTTAACAAATTGTTTTGGAGCTTATATAGAAACCAATAAAGATAGAAAATGACCACATAAACTATATAGCAATATAATTATATTAGGGGTGTAGGGTAAGTGAATATTTATAGCATGGTATTTTGAAGCCTTATTCTTCTCATCAGAAGAGGACAGAAGATATTAGATGCATGATAGTTATGCGACGGCTATCCATAGTTATATTAGCAGCGAAATAAAATATTGAAGCTATTTGGAGAAATTAAATTGACCTCATACAAAAACTGGCAATCTGCTTACGCTGTGTTTAGGATATCTCGATACTTACCAAAAATGAAAACGATATCAAGAACCTGCAATCAGCTTTCCTAAATAACTCCGTGCTTAATTTCACTCATGAGTTACACGAGAACAATATAATTACTTATCTATATGTTTTTATAGATTGCAACAACTAATTCTCTACTGCCCCCAATATAAAACGAATAAGCAAAAACCTTCTACCCTAAATTATTAAAGCGAGTGCCCTATCGGTACAAAACGGATTTAATAAACAACTTACTAACCCGAGCTAACTTTATATCCTCTTTCCCAATAAGGTTAGAACGTGAATTCAACTATATTAAACAAATAAAAATAAATGGTGGATATCCCAACCATGTTACTGATGAACAAATTAGGAAATTCAAAAATATTAACAAGATCAACATATACAACTACTGCACATATAAAACTTTATTATAACAACCGATTCATTGTAATTATAAGATAGACGAAAAAGTATTAAAATATTATTATTAAACATGTGCAACCTATAGAATCAAATAAGAAATAAAATTAATCATTTGATAAATTTAAAACCTGTAACCTAATTATTACTATTTACTCCTCCCCTTGACTGAGTAGCTTGATAACACTTAGTTTATTAATTCCAATACGTTTTGGTATTTGTATCTCCGAAAAATAAGGTGACAATGTATACATAGGTTGGACTACCACCACTTTTCCGAGGAGACTAACCATGCATTGATCCGATAACATCACTATATTTTACCACTTGACTAACCAACATTCCGGTCTTCTGTCGCAATTAAAGAAAATTTTAGTTGACAACACATCTACACGTAAACAAACCAATACTACACTTGAAATACGAGAAACATTACTAATAAAATCTAAAAATAAAAACTACTTTGATTAAACTAAACTTTACAAATATAAATAACACCCTTAAGTGCTTTGAAGTTATTTATTAAAATATCTTCACAAACATTTCAGAATTATCTTACTTTCAACCAATGAACAAAAAAGGATAAAATTAATAAGTAAAATAAGAAAAAAATTACCATTGAAGAATAAAACGAATTTAAATTGTTAAGAACCAGTTTGTTTAATTAATACCTGACGATGAATCCTGGAAGATTGGAAAGTACTAGGCCTGATGATAAATATGGAGATTACATCAGCCAGTTTCAGCCAGTAGTGAAGACTGTCATTCAGAGGTTTGAAAAGATGGAAAATAGCATTAAGAGACAAACACGTCTAGTTTATTTAATGCCTATATATATATATATATATATATATATATATATATATATATATATATATAAGCTCTATTTCCTTTTCGGTTTTATTGAGCTTTTTACATTTGGCTGACTTTATTTTACTTGTAAATATTAACTCTTTAATATTTATAATGTATTTTAAGTTTACCATTTTGATTACCTTGGTAAACTTATGTAACTTTTATTTTATTATATATATATATATATATAAGTATATATATATGCATATAAGTAAATATATGTGCATATATATATTTACTTATATATGCATATATGTATATATATATATGAATATATATATGTATATATATGTATATATATGTATGTATATGTATATCTATATACGTATATATATATGTATATATATGTATATATATGTGTATATATATGTATACATGTATGTCTATATATATACATATATATATATATATATATATATATATATATATATACAGTACCACTATGAAACAGAACAGAACGCTTTCATAGAGGCACTGTTTTAATTCTCGTATGAATATAAACAAGTGCGTGTGGCTTATTTTATTTACTAAGAATGAATTAAGCAAAACAACCAATACTGTCGCATTTAATACGGGACGTTCAAGATAAGCAAAGTGAAAAATGTAACAGCAGCATCTTAAATCTATGACGTGACATTTGCAGAGACTGGAGAATAGATTATAGTCTCATTTTTTTTGTTGATCTCTAAAAAACAGAAGATTATAACATTAAATAAAAGTCATACGATTATAAATGTATTTAAAATGTCTATTTGTATATGTTCGTTGACTTTGTTTATATTACTTTTGAATTCTTCTCGAATTTCTATTATTAATCTGTAGAACAGGTGGAACTTGAGTTTATTTTCGTATTATATAAAAAAAAACTGTGGTTTATGCAGAGATAAAAAGATTTCGCGGCGGTTTGCGCAAGTAAAATTGTTTGTTTTTAAGCTAACAGCTGGAAATCGTTAAGCAAAACGTGTAATCATTCACGGTGTACAAATTCTGATTAAGATACGACCAGACATCTCTACGCAGGCTCTATTATTGGTCCGCTTGGTTATACTTTGGCGTTAGATAGAATCTCTATTGTTATAGACGCGCATTTAATTAAAACGATGCAATAAAGATACGTCCACTAATATGTATTAACGTTTACGTCCCATCGTAACACTTCAGTTTGCAATGTTATTTACATCGTTAAATACACAAGTCTGTACCCTTGCACGCAATATGGCGTTATGTAGAAAAATACCCAGGTGAGCTAAGCGAGAAAATACGTTCTTTTAATAAATAAGTAGAATTATTTCTTACAACAAACAGACATAGATCACTGGTCAATAGTTTTCTAAATATAAAGCCATCAGTTGTGTTTTCCGGGTTTCTTAACTTTCAGGTGCGGATTTCAACAACGGAAGGCGTGCTACCGTTGAGGCATACTTAAAACTACCATGTTTCAATTTGATTTCGTTTTCTCTCAAGTAATCTTTTATTATAAGCGGTTCAATTAAATTCCAGTCTAATATACTTTTCTCTAATCTCTAATTATCACCCCGTAAATCATTAAACAAATGCCTAAGTCGATTGAAACTAGACTTAGCAAACATTTTGCAGCAAATGCATGTTAAAGCAGTTACGCAATATTAAATATAAAGTGCCAAAAAAATGATTACCGTAATATAGATTAACAATAGATAAAAAAAACACCAATAATTGTAAGGGTTTCAAAAACATAAATGTATCTGTGTGTGTGTGTGTGTTTTACACGGTGGTCACCACTTATCAAGGCCCGGAAGCCACTCAGGGATAAGGATTATTGCAAGTACAGTACGTTAGTGTGGAGATTTGAAAGTGTTTACTTAAGGGGGCGGTTCATTAGGAATTCGTTAACGTTGGGCTTGAATACATCCAAGTTGTAATCAGGTGGGAAGCAGACAGACGGAACAGAGTTCCACAGGCGTGCAGTTCTAAGAAAGAAGCTTTGTTCATGGAATCCACGCTTTGATTTAGGCACATTTTGAGACCGATCAATAACCTGATGCTAAAATGAACTTAAAACGAAATCTCTAAATATCTTCGACAAATACTTCCCCTTTACTAATCCATTTAGAAACCATTCTACTACAAACACACAATTAACATTTCGTATATAAACCTTGCAATATTAGAATATATGCATTCGCCCGACTATAAAAACAATGACTGACCAAATGCATTGTTTAACGTGCTACAGCGTTTGGGAAATAAAAACTTAAATAGCAAAGACAAAACGTTTACGGGACCTTTTTGGATATTTAAACCTGAGCATAAAGACACGTTTAATAACAGAAAAAAAGCCGAATAAAAACAGCAATAGCGAACACTCACTAGGATCTCAAGCCATTGCATAAACCTATTAATACAACCCGTGTTAATTATGTCTGACTGAAAAACCAGTAAACACTTAACCGGTTTCAGTGAAATAGAAAACAGCTGAATACCACGGAATAACACACACACACACAAAGTCTGAGGAAGCTACAGACGACAAAAAAAACGAGCGGGTAGCTGAAACAATAATATAACTTAACAGAAAGATACGGTAATAAAAAATAAAACGTATATATATATATATATATATATATATATATATATATATATATATATATATATATATATATATGTCTGGGAAATTTTTTAACCTATATAAAAAACTTATTTAATTTTTATATATTTTATCATTCGTTGGAAAACTATTTAGTAAGTAAGTCATTTATTTACCTGCAATCAATGCACAAACTTGTTTTTTCGAACACATAGGAGTCATAATATTATTTACAGGCGCCATCATTCGTTAACCATGGATCATTATTTCCGATCTGTGTTGATCAAACATAACCTACCTTAATCAGAAGAACGGAAAAAATGTTCCGAATATTTTATCTAGTTTTATGGTTATGATTAATTAGCTTAGCCTATTCATGCTATCAAAAAATGCCTTTTTTGCATGTGACACATGTGTGTGTGTATGTGCGTGGTTGTGAGTGCGTGTTTGTGTGTGTTTGCTAATGCACTTACTGATCAGCGCTATTTTTTAATCGTATTTCCAAGTTTAATTAAAGTTTTATTATATGTTTTTTGATTCAATTGTAAGGTTAAAGTAGAGAATAGGTACAAAACACCCTCCCATCGCCAGGTTAAGTATGGATTTTTAAATAATAACGGATCAATAAGTGCATGAATACCTATATATATATATATATATATATATAATTTAAAGGAGATTAGAATAATAGTCTAAAGAGCTAAGTGTATTTTAATGTAATAGTGAAATTACTAGTTTAAGTAAAATACAGGAAATGCTCGTTGTAATTTAGATATATAATAAGCTCGATAGTTAAATGTCCTAGAGCTAATTCAATATTAAGTAATGTGATTTATAATTTAAAAATTTAAAAATTTTTTAAAAATTTAAAAATCAAAATTCAATTAAATTAAAAATCAGTTTCATAAGAAGGAACAACAACAAAGTCAATTATCTGTACGATCGTTTCGGAAATCCGTGCTTTTTATTTGTGGTATACATGAAGTCGCGTAGAACAATTATACATAGTTTTTTTGGTAAGCACGGTCTCCTCATCAGCAAATTTAGGAGGATTTCTATTGAATTGAAAAGACACCAAAAATAAACCTAGCATTAAAAGTAAGGCAGATGAATCTGAAAAATTGAAGTAAAAGGTTTGGATTTAAAATTTATAAGAAAATTAATAAGAAAATTGGTATAGGTTAGAGATAGAAATGAGTAGAAAAAAATATATTTTTTTGAATTTACATAATAAATTTGATTTAAAAATATATAGATATATAATTACCTTTTGGTTTTTCTATTTTTGAAATCAGGAACTGTATTTAAAGAAGTCATTTAGATGTTTGCTATAGCTTTTTATTTTATTGAATGATGAATTTTAAAAGGGCGACGCTCGTGCAGTAAATTGTTTCCGTTAGCGTATTTTAATTTAAAGACGCTACAGTTAATAACTATAGAGAGAGAGAGTATTCATTTTGCAAGTTTTTAAGGGGAGATAATTGTCATGGCTTTATTTATTATTTGATTTACGAGTCTAAGGGCGGTAATTGGTTTAACTTAATTTATTTAAAAAAAAATATTAATCTATATTTACTAATGAGTAATTTTTAATGATTTAAGGTGGTTTATATTTATTAAATTTAAACCAACGTTTATGATTACATGATAGAAGCTCATGTCTTGAATTTACTAGTTTGGTTGTGCTTTTTATATCTTCATATTTTAAAATTTTTAGGGTTTCTTTTGTACATAATGTACAATATTTATCTCCTGGTTTATATGATTTGCAAGTCTCAATTATTTGCCATTTTAAGTTGAAAGAAATATTGCTATTTTTAGTTGCCAAATATAGTTGGATAGAGTAGTTTGGTTTGATAGAGAGTTATTTTTAAAAGATTGTTTGTGCGTTGAAATTCTATGTTTTATTGGGCCAGATGTGGAACCAATATATATTACCTCTTGATTATTATGATTATTTTCCGTTAGGTCTATTGTTGGATTATAATGTGGTGGGTTGGTTAATAATTGATCGGTAGATTGATTTAAGTTGGTGTTATTATTTAATCTGGTAGTTGAGTTATGGCTGTTGATAGGTTCTTGTATATTTGGAGTTTTTGATACTGTGCAGCTATAGATAACATTTTTAATTTTACATGAGCCTTGTAGGGGACATTTATTTTTTCTTCTACAGTTACAGTCCGATGTATTTTGTATAGTTGCATTTTGTAGTTTATTAATTTTATTATTATTAGAGCTAATTATTTTCTGATGAAGGTTAGGCATAGTAGAGTAAGAGACTTTAATAGTGTTCTTATTGAAAATCTTATTATATCTATGGGGGGCTTTAAAGTTCTTATCTAATATTTTAAAAAATTCTCTAGCTATGTTTGTTTCTAGGTCTTTGGAATACGGGGGGTTGAACCATAGGATCTCCTTGTGTCTATTCTTACGTTTGCGGGTTTTAGTTTGTTGTTTATTTATATTATTATTTAATATTTGTAGTTTGGTTTTATCTTTTTTTGTCTCCTGGTTATTTTTCTTAACTCGTATACGGGAAGACATTGCCATATTATATGTTATTACGCTCTTAATAGGTTTATTTTTAATGCAGTTTATGTTTCTATCATTTTCATTTATGAATTTAATTTGTGAATTATATCCAGAGTTTTTAAGGGCTTCATTATAGTATTTTTCATTTTTGGTAAATATTGATTTAGTAGAAGACAGTCTAGAAATTCTTAGAGCGATATTGGGAACTATTGATTTTAATATTGATTTAGGGTGGTTTGATTGATTGTGGACATATAGAAGTGATTGGTTAGGTTTATGGTATGGTTCAAAGGTAGAATTTTCAAGATTTAAGGTTATGTCTAAGAAATTAACAATTTTTTTTATTAGGGTCGGTTTTTATACTAAGTCCATAATTTTTAAATAATTTATGTAGAGCTTTAATTGCATTTTCATAATTTTTATTAGTAGAATTTGTTATGAAAAGTGCATCATCTCTATATAGCCCTCCTTCAAGTTTGAATTGTTTATGGAGTATACAATGTATTTCATTTAAAAGGAAAAGGCCAACTAGATCAGTGACCTGAGTCGAGTCCGTCGATCCCATTAAAATGTTGAAGTGGTTAGGGGTATTTTTCCTGGTCCAATATTTATTATCAAATGTTATTAAAGACTGTCTAGCTATAAGTATTAGTTTAGTTTCGTCTTGAGTTATATTAGTTAATTTTCGTGCCATTAATAGAGATTTATTAAGTAGGATAGGTGATATAGATTGGTAATATGATTCAATGTCAAAAGAAAGAAATTTAATATTATTTTTATTTTGAATATTAGAAAACCAGTCGATTACTTGGTTTGAAGATTGCCATAGTGGGTATTTTATTATGGATTTAATTTTGGGGATAATTCTATCTAATATGTTTTTACTAACCAGTCCTATATCTGATTTCGAGGGGCAAATGAGTCTAATAGTAGGGTTGATATTGAAGCTGTGTTTGTGGTCTTTTAAAGTAAATCTCGGGGTACCTGGTACCATTATTTCTGTGTATTTATCTATTTTAAGTTTAGTAAAAATGTTTTTTGCATCATTATTTATTTTATTTAGTGCTGATTTATTAGTAGTTTTATAATTTGTATTAAGTTCTTTATATATTAGATTTTTATATTGTATATAGTCCATTGTGTAGAAATTTCCAGTTTTATCTGCCGGTACTATGAGTTTATTTTGGTGGCTTGTAGAAATAGATTTTGAAAATTTATTTATTTTTTTAAGTGTTGGAGTGATATATTTTTTATTTTTCTTAAATTTAATATTTTTAATCAGGTTGATCAAGTCATTTTCAAAATTTTCAGTGTCTATGTTTCTCTTAGGGTTTTTGTATGTTTTTAGTCTGTAGTATTTCGCTGCTTTTCTTTCTTCATTGTCTTGTCTGAGGATGGTTTCTTTTATTTCTCCAGGTTGGTGGTGTATTGGTTCTGTGGTTTCACTTTGGTAATTATAAAAATGGTAGGCTTTCCATCTCAAGTTCCTTATAAATGTATTTATACTTGTAATTAAGCTGGTTATAAAGGTGTCTTTAGGGGGTATGGGGATGCATTTAGTTGATAATTGTATGTCCTTCTTATGAAACATATCTACAATTACGTATATAAACTCAACCTGTTATAGGGAGCTAATAATTTAAAGGAGATTAGAATAATAGTCTAAAGAGCTAAGTGTATTTTAATGTAATAGTGAAATTACTAGTTTAATTAAAATACAGGAAATGCTCGTTGTAATTTAGATATATAATAAGCTCGATAGTTAAATGTCCTAGAGCTAATTCAACATTAAGTAATGTGATTTATAATTTAACAATTTAAAAAATTTTTTAAAATTTAAAAATCAAAATTTAATTAAATTAAAAATCAGTTTCATAAGAAGGAACAACAACAAAGTCAATTATCTGTACGATCGTTTCGGAAATCCGTGCTTTTTATTTGTGGTATACATGAAGTCACGTAGAACAATTATACATAGTTTTTTTGGTAAGCACGGTCTCCTCATCAGCAAATTTAGGAGGATTTCTATTGAATTGAAAAGACACCAAAAATAAACCTAGCATTAAAAGTAAGGCAGATGAATCTGAAAAATTGAAGTAAAAGGTTTGGATTTAAAATTTATAAGAAAATTAATAAGAAAATTGGTATAGGTTAGAGATAGAAATGAGTAGAAAAAAATATATTTTTTTGAATTTACATAATAAATTTGATTTAAAAATATATAGATATATAATTACCTTTTGTTTGTTTTTTTGGAATCTGGAACTGTATTTAAAGAAGTCATTTAGATGTTTGCTATAGCTTTTTATTTTATTGAATGATGAATTTTAAAAGGGCGACGCTCGTGCAGTAAATTGTTTCCGTTAGCGTATTTTAATTTAAAGACGCTACAGTTAATATCTATAGAGAGAGAGAGTATTCATTTTGCAAGTTTTCAAGGGGAGATAATTGTCATGGCTTTATTTATTATTTGATTTACGAGTCTAAGGGCGGTAATTGGTTTAACTTAGTTTATTTAAAAAAAATATTAATCTATATTTACTAATGAGTAATTTTTAATGATTTAAGGTGGTTTATATTTATTAAATTTAAACCAACGTTTATGATTACATGATAGAAGCTCATGTCTTGAATTTACTAGTTTGGTTGTGCTTTTTATATCTTCATATTTTAAAATTTTTAGGGTTTCTTTTGTACATAATGTACAAAATTTATCTCCTGGTTTATATGATTTGCAAGTCTCAATTATTTGCCATTTTCAATAGAAATCCTCCTAAATTTGCTGATGAGGAGACCGTGCTTACCAAAAAAACTATGTATAATTGTTCTAAGTGACTTCATGTATACCACAAATAAAAAGCACGGATTTCCGAAACGATCGTACAGATAATTGACTTTGTTGTTGTTCCTTCTTATGAAACTGATGTTTAATTTAATTAAATTTTGATTTTTAAATTTTTAAAATTTTTTTAAATTTTTAAATTATAAATCACATTACTTAATATATATATATATATATATATATATATATATATATATAAATATATATATATATTTATATATATATATGCATAAATAATGTAGTTTTAGATTTCCTTTGTTAATGTATTTAAAAAGCATCAGGATAACGAACAAATGCTTTATTTAACTGTTTAAATATTTTAATTTTATTAATAATCCTTATTACTAAGCTAGAAACTGAGGGTATAAAATCTATTCATTTTAAGGTAACGCGAGCTATTCTCAAAAACTCAGACAAGATGGTTTCGTAAAACATATATATAGCGCAGGTACTATTTGAAAGTGGAAGGATTTTCTTTTATCTATATTTATCATATATATATATATATATATATATATAAATATATATATATATGAATATATATATATATATATATATATATATATATATATATATATATATATACATATATATAGCAGGACCCCGGTATACGGAATTAAAAATTAGTAACAAAATACAATATAGTATATAATACATATGCATATAATCAAGTAACATTATAAATACCGTAAAACATCGTTCCCTGAAAAAAAAACCGTATCCTCGCGCTACCGTATCCCGGGGACCTACTGTACATATTTCCATATATACGATGAAGAAATATTTGAACAAAATTGGAATAATGTTAGTATTGTACATTTCTATATAGCAATATAACAACAATAAATAAAGAACGGTTTATATAGAGTTAAGCTACTACCTTGACATTTCGCCACACCTTTTATTTAATACTGGCAAGGTGACCGGAAGGTGCAGGGGATTGAATGATGATCAATAAATATTTCACATTCATTGTTATCGAAATCGATGAAATGGCCCAATTTTAAATCAAATCGATTTATTGTCTGCTTTAGTTCAGGGCCTATCGTTGTACATCGCGAGGAAGCTTCATATTTTTTTCGCGCAATTATTAGTTTATAATATATTGTAGCTTACATTGCACTTTATAAAACCTGCTGTTTATTTTATAAAATTACTAATGTAATATATAAAAAGGTATGCCTGTCTCTATATTTTCATACTCTATCTCTGCCGAAACTAAAAGTCGCATAACAGCGCTAGGGGCCTCAAATAATTGTTTTTTTACGGACCATTCTTGTATGGTTTTTAGCCGGTTAATATACTTTTTAAAGTGGTCAAAAATGGATCAAAATTGAAATCATTTTGTACATTTATCTTAGTTAATGTTTAATTTTCAATCAGTTCGCATCGTTGGAACAGATGTAACGTCACAAACTACAGTTCTACTTTCGATTTCCATTCTAAATGATGGCACCCAAATCTTTTTTTTTACTTTGGAGATCACGATTCTATAATTATATAAATGAAATATGGACAAATTTAAATATATCGAGTCTCGGGAAAAGCCGGGCGCCTATTCACTCGTTTTTTTATAATAGCTTGAATTAAAGTTTAACATTGAAAGGTCGAGCACCAGGCTCAATTGTGCTTTAAACAGAAGCATTCATTTGAAACGCGCCTCTATCATATCCAACACATTGAAGTTAATTTTATATGTCGAGCGTTTATGTCTGCGTGCTAATAAAACTTCTCAAATGCACTTAAAATGCAAAACTGTGTAAACTTTGGTCAAAATCAGATTATTTATTTTATCGATTATGTATACTTTTCGAATACATTACAATAAACATCTTACTTCAAACCACACCCATACACATAAACTACCTCTGTGTAAAATTTTATAAAAATCGGCCCATAAAGAACTCACGCACATACACAGCGATCTTTCTATATGATAGTAGAGATTATTAGAGGAAATGCTTTATTTTTAATCAGTATAACGTTTTAAACGTGCTCTTATGAATCTCCAAACATGTGTATATATATATTTATATGTGTGTGTATGTTGTGTGTGTTGATGTTTGTTGTGTGTGCATTAAATATATTACGTTTAAGGGGCATAAGTAATGCATAAGTTATCACGTATTATATTCTCTTAGTTTTGGATTAATTAATTGAGCTATATATATATATATATATATATATATATATATATATATATATAGAGAGAGAGAGAGAGAGAGAGAGAGAGATTTTACTTGTTCGAAGGGAAATTTAATGAACTTTCTTGGCTTCTGCATCTTTGGATTTTAGCCTCATTGGAAATTTTACCCTTCAGCCAACTATCCGTTCACATGAAATCACTTTTTTATTCATTCTATTCCATCTGCTTCACTTTTGGTTATCAAGTAAGATCTATAACTTGTAGTTTCATTTAAGACTTTGCAAGTAAAATCTGATCCCGCATTTTGCTAAATCCTACCCTCTGATCAAGAAGGATAGTATTTCTTGGAAACTCCGCGGATTAAGGACTATCAATTTATTTAGTGTTTCCTTTTTAAAATTAAATATGTTTAAACCCTTTTTCAAAGTGGTTTTTAACATGTTTTATTATTATGTTTTAGTTTATTAACTACCTGTTCATATTATAAGCTCTATCTCCTATTTAGTTTTATCGGGCTTTTATATCCGGTTGAGATTACTTTAGTTTTGCCAGCTTGGATAATTTTGGTAAACTTAACTGTAATTCTTATTTTATATATATATATATATATATATATATATATATATATATATATATATATATATATATATATATATATATACAAGCACACGCATTTCTTATTCACATGTACACAATAAATTAGAAGCAGAAGCGCATACATATACGCACGCATAAAATAGAAAGCGTGAAGATGAACGCCTCTTGTTCATACTTTGAATAGAAAACACATTTTTATTACTATTTCGGGGTTGCCTTTCAACTCGGCCATCCGTAAACATCAAGTTTGGTGTGTTTATTTATCTTCTCTTACTTTATATAAATAAACGCCTGAAAATATATTGAGGGACTCGATTGAAATATGAACATGTGTCTAGACTTACTCCAAGTAAACCTGCTAGCACCTATAACCAAATACTTATATTGGTATATGTTTTGGGTGGACTAAGCAAGCTTCTACTTAACGTAAGAGAGAAAATTCACATGCAGTTCCTAGGTGAAAAGTTATCATACTTTGCTTGGTATTCAGAATTTCTCAGTCATCTGGCACTGAGTAGACTCAATGTCGTTTACCTTTCGATGATATAACGAGAAAAGGTGTATTAATTTTATTCTCTCGTATATAGAAAAGAGGCCTTCCTTTTTCTGTTGTTCTTGGCCTTTTCTGGGATCAAGGTGTAGTATCTGTTCTCAGTATACTAGGCTTTCTCTTTTTCCAAAAACCAGCGACCGCTCACTTGTTATCAGACAAGTTTAAGGGTATTATTGTTTAGCTCCAAAGGATCGACCCCATTCTTTGGGTGAGTTCTCCTTAGAGCATTGTTTTGTTATTTGTTATCACTAACTTTTTTCTATTTTGTTACAGATAGTCCAGTGTCTGGATCCGACTTAAGCAGCCGGTCGGGCTAGGGGAAACTGACGTGCTTTTTAGGCAAAGGTCACCCTAGTTTCCAAATCGGCGGTTCGGAGAGGGCACTGGGTCAACAACTAAAGGGGGCAGGCCTCTGCTCCTGGACAACATGGGGGACGCCCCTGGTGTAGGGTCCGTGTCGGGGGGTACCATACGCGTAGGTGCACTAGTGTTCGTGGTGGGGGGTACTACACCGGTGGTACCCCAGTGATCGGTTCGGGGGGGTCACAACACCAGGTAGTGCTCCAATGTCCGTGGCCGGGGTACCACCCCGGTAGTACCCCAGTGATCGGTTCGGGGGCACCATACCAGATGGTGCTCCAATATCCATGGCGGGGGGGGGTACCTCAGTGATCAGTTTAGGGGGGCAACACACCCAATGATGCTTCAATGTTTGTGGCGGTGTGTACCCTAGGTCTCGTGTCGTCTGTGTTGGGGGTACCACACCCGGCGGTACCCTAGCGTTCGTATCGTCCGTGTCGTCAATGTCCGTGCCAGCGGATCCACTAATGCCGTTCGGCGAGACTCTGAGCGAACCTTTTCGACGATCCTGGCTCATGTCCAAACACGGCGTCGTAGTAGACCAGCAGGAACAGAGGAGGGCTTTTGAGAAATTGATAGCTGACACACCAGACGACACTACCAAGGAGTGGAAGATAGCCAGAGCGTTAGCGACACCAAGAAGAGCAAGGAGAAGGCAGACCCAATCCGTGATCAATAGTCCAACCAAGTATGCGGACGTTATGAGAAAAGTTAGATCTATGGACCCACTAGTGATAGTAGATGGGTGTTCCTCAGAGGGAGGTGGAACAGTGGCCGGCCTTAATAACCGACACTCCAATTCCCGAGGAAAAACGACCAAAGAAGAGAATTCCGCGGAAGGAAGAAGCAGTGGAATCAATAAAACAAAAGTCACCAGGAAGCTGGGGCCCCCAGGAGAAGAAGACCCCCCAGTTGTATTAAGATTTGCTCAAGAACAAGTACGCAGATTCATTCAAGGGGGGAGGATCAAACTTTTTATCACGGACGACGGAAAGGATCACCGAGAGATCCGTGTCCCTAGTAACCCTGGACACAACGAACAAATGTTTCAAGGGCGTGCCAGAGAAAAAATTATGGAACTTCTGGGAGACCTTAACATCCCTGCCAAGTACGCGGTGCGAAGGAGTTACGCCATGTGGGATCTCCTTTTGGCAACAAAAGAAGACGCGGAGAAGGTGGCAAAAGGAGACACCACTTGGAAGACACTCGGGCTCAACCCTGAGTATCAATCGAAAAGAAGGACCATGGCTGCATTCGGGGGGGCATGTTTCCTGTGTGAAGAGAAAATGAACGCCATAATGGCGCAATACGGAGTGGTAGAAAAGGTCAACCACGTCAAAGGCCCCAGGAACGTTAAGACGGGGAAGTATGAGATCCGAGTAAGACTGGACAGTTGAAGTGCGAAGGATAGGCAATGTCAGTGATCGTGGAAGGCAGGAGGCCACATTGCTGGCATTATCAAAAACTCGGCCCTATGGCAAAGGCCTGTCCCCAAAAGCAACCTGTGATTAAGCCGGCAGAAGTGCTACAAATAGAGGCACCAGCCAAAAAAGAGGAAGAGAGAAGACCAATACATGGAGTAAGGTAGCGCCAAAAAAAAAAAAAAGCCAGAAAAGCAGAGAAAGCCCCGCAAACTACACCAAAGACGAGAGCAGGTTCAAATAAAAGAAAACAACCAGCGAGCGCTTCGTAATCAGAAGAGTGCGAGCCGACAAAATAATAGCCGCAGAAAAAGACGCTAAAATAGGAGCAAGAAAAATTCGGAGAGCAGTGCAACCAAACACCGCAAGACCAAGCTGCCAAACTTCCCCCTAAAATCCTGTCAACCCCCTCCCAACACTAGAGGAAGTTAAGCTCAACCCTCCCCTATTCAACACCCCTTAAGAGCCTGGGGCAACTAAAGGAAGTGGAAGGGAAGGGGTCACAAATCCTAGGAATTTCCCCGATGCTCCAGGGATAATTACGTTTGTGAGGCCAAATAGGGAAGGGAGGGCGAACGCGCTGTGGCGGATTATTGACGTTGGAATAAAGGCGTTCCCAGATAAAAAAATGATCGACGGGGAGCACCCAACTTTAGACAATGGAAGCTATCAAAATCAAGAGGCCGAGTAAGATAAGAAAAGATAGCCTTCTCCTGCAGGACAACGCTCCAGCCCACAACTCGCATTTCGCCAGATCAGAAGAACGGGCATGTGGTTATGAAATCCGTCCCCATTCTCCCTTCCTTCGCAAGTTAAAGACGAAGCGGCTTGACTAGTCCTGCGTGGCATAAAACTTTCTGGCGGCAAATTCGCCAGTGTCCGCGTACGCTGAGGATGTCACCGTTTTCTTTCGGCGAAGGATCGATATTAAAGCGGTGGTGGAGGCGTTTGCTGAGTATGAAAAAGTCACAGGGCCCGTAGTCAATCGCAGCAAGTTCGTTGGCCTGTGGTTGGGAACCTGGACCGGGATAAACTCGCTTCCAGGTGAGTTCGGCTGGACGGATGGCCCAGTAAGGATTCTCGGTGTGTGGTTCGGGCCTGGACTCCAGCTGGACAAAAATTGGTCGGAAGTACAGACGAAGGTCGAATCGTCAGTAAGGACTTGGATTCGCAGGGGCTTATCCCTTAAGGGTCGTGCGGAGGCGTGCACAACTTACATTTTTCCGCTGATCTTTTACCACTTGTCAGTACTTACGTACGGACCGCTTTAAGGCTTTAGAGCAACTCCTTTTCAAACTACTTCGGAAATGGGGAAAGCCGCATGTCCGTAGACTGGTCTGTACACAGAAACTAAGTGAGGGAGGCTTGGGATTCCTGATTTATTAAATCATAAGTTCGTGGAAAGATTGGCGTTCCTGAGTCGGACACTGCTTGAGGATTGCACTGGGTACTAGTTGTGGGGTAAGCTTTTCCACATCTCATATCCTCCCCTGCCGCTGAAGGTCGCAGAAGATCGGTGGGGGAACGGCAGTTCCTCTCCGAATGCCGAGCTGCCGTTAGGGCATTGCCGGGGTTCAGTAACCTTGCACGGCCTAGGAGGAGGCTATATCGGATTTAGTAGTGGGCACCGCAAAAGATACGCTGGTTGAGCGACTGCAGATGTCGAGGGATGAGGTCCTCTCTCAGGGGAATTCGGCGGCAGTCGGAAGCTACATAAATAATTCTGACTTTTCATTGACATGGAGGCTTGTCCGGAATTCGCTGCCACTTTTTGGCGTGCTTGCCAGAAACTGCAAAAGGGATGAATAACTTTCCTTTTCTCCCGCTGCGATGAGGACGAATATGAAACAAGAGATCACGCCTTTTTTCTTTGCAGCGGAGTTCGGAGGCTCTGGGAGTACGTCGGAGAGGTAACGGCTCGCATCGACCCCGAGTGGTTTGTGCCACTTGATTTGGCGTACGTCATCAACAACATAGACCCTCCTTTTACTGGGGAGAAACGGTTGGCGTTTCTCGGGATCCTAGCTGTAGGTAGGTTAGTGACGTGGGTTACACGTCTTAACATTGTCTATGAGGTTAGATCTGTTTCGGATTGGGATGTTCGCTTACCTAAATCATCAGCTTAGAGTAAAGATCAGATGCGATTGGAAAAGATTGCATCGCATAGACTTCGATAGGAGATGGGTGCACAACATTTGTTTGTGCATCCGAGGAGGTGCAAGGTTTGAGCTTGTTTTCCTACCCGAGAGTATTGGCCAGGCGGTGCTAAGGTTCTACGGAACCCAGCCCCGAGCAAAGTTTCAGAGTAGGATTGGTTAGATTGTTACCACTTCGAATGGAAAATACTTTATTAGGTGCTAGACTAAGGCAAGTATGATAGTTGATCCTGCCTCCGATTTTATCTTTCATCGGCACTAGGATAGCTTTCAAAGATGCCCAGTTCACCCTTTGTTTTCTCCCCGGCCTGTTGCCTCTATACGTACATTTATCTTGGAAGACACCGTCCATTCCCTATATCACTCATCCCTATCGAATTTGATGTCGAAACATCGCCCCTAGGTTCCCCACTCCCCACTAGGAAACGACCTGCTTGCTTTCAACCTTCGGGACCAGAAGACAGTGGGCGCTCCATATTAAGAAGTAGGTTGGAAGGATCCCTTACAAACCTGCCCCCATAGGTATTTTATTTAGTTATTTTATTTTTCTTTCTTTTTGGGTGTACCTTAGCTTGCCCCCCCTCGGCATTAGCTCATCCCTCATTTAGTTTAAATTTTAAAAAAATCCTTTCTGTTTGTATATATAATTTTTGTTTTGTTAGCATGTAAATATTAATTTTTTCACATTGTATATAAAGCCGACTCATACGCTGGGGAGATTTTAAGTAGTTAAACTGCATGGTAAGAATGAGGTATTATGGTGGAAGTGCCTTAGTTAAGGGAACCTAATAAAGTCTTCTCAAAGACCTAGCTCTTAGTTTAGCATGGCCCTCGACCGCCATTTCCCCTACTGGCTTCATGCCTAAGTGATTTAGACCCCAAATGAGGCTCTGGTAGTAGATAATACCAGACCGGAGTCAAACCCTAAATAAACTGTTGTTCTTTGCATTCGTGCCGGGATCAAAGTGTAGTATCTGTGCTGCAGATGCTACACTTAATTATTATTTTTGGTAACCAGAGTGCCCCCTTTTTGCCTACTTGTAGGGGAGCTGGTTTTTACTCCATATTAAAAACGACCTTTTGCCTAATCTGCTTTGGTGGGGAAGCAAATAAATACAATAAACTGTTGTTCTTGGCATTCAGGCCGGGATCAAAGTGTAGTATCTGTTCTGCAGATACTGCCCATAAGTTAATTGGTCCTTTGTCAATGTAGAGGACACCCTTCATACTGAGACAATTACTATTTTTGAGGGATACTGCCAGAGTTCCCCTTTTTACCCTTGTTTCAGAGGAGCTGATTTAAGCCCACATTAAAAACGACATTGTGTCTAATTTGCTTTCGTGGGGAGGAAATAAATACAATATATGTATGTAAATCTGTGCATATATATATATATATATATATATATATATATATATATATATATATAACAAGTTATAATTAAATTTAAATACCTATAGGCACTTTTATTTCATCTTCTTGTGAATCTTCAGTGCAGGGTGTCACGATTAACACCAGTCGACATATTCGAATCCGGCAACACAAGCCATCTCTGGCTCGATTAGCAAACACCGTATCCATTCGGCCACCATTAACCGCGTGAAATAACGTTGAATTAAAACATTTTATTTTTAAATTTGTTTTTTTTTTAACTTCAGTCAGAGTGATCTAATCATTATACGATGATCTATGCATCAGAGCAAAATTGATCGACTTAATTACAACTGAAAGTGCTCAACGATAAGAAACGAGTTTCAAAAAGGAGATGCTATAATTATTTACTATAATTATGCAATACCTACAGACACTAGTGTTTCATCTTTTCGGAAATCTTCAGTGCATATGTATATATATGTATATATATGTATGTACAGGGTGGCCGAAAAGTCCCAGGACACTCTATTTTTAATATTTTAATGCTGTTAAATATGATTGATATTCTAATGTTGTTAAAACAATTTATTTCATTTATTTTTTCAGGTTATGACTGACATCAGTGTATTTACTGTTGAGGAGCGCTTAATTGCTGCTGTTTTATTAAAAATACATGTATAGTGTCCTGGGACTTTTCGGCCACCCTGTATGTATGTATATATATATATATATATATATATATATATATATATATATATATATATATATATATATATATATAGGTACACATTAAAACACTGTAGATGTAATACGTTGTGTGTGTCCGTGTGTGTATCTATTGAATAAGTTACATTTTAGGGACAAAAGTTATATATAAAATATCAAAGATTATATTTTTGTAGCTTTGAATTTAGCAATTGAATTGAATATATATACACACATATATATCTATATATATATATATATATATATATATATATATTCATGCATATAATATATATAATTATCAACACAATCGATATAAAAAAATCCAAGGATTTCATGTTACCCATCCATCAAAGGAGAATAGTAAAGGTCAAATACATTTCGACGTTTTTGATCTATATAAACTTCTGAGTCAATAGTTTTCGATCCTAAAAAAACAGATAATACAAATAGTTAGATATCTTATTATATATTAGTTGATCAAGTTATTTATAAAGAACAATTGCACGGGCAAAAGGATATCGATTGTAAACGATGTCATACTCTTATTTAGTTTCGTCTCTACGCATTAGATGCAAAGTCGTATAGGGAAAAACAATTCCTCATAAACAAACATTATCATTAAGATAAACATAAAAATTGCTTCAATGGACGTATATTTATCTTTCATTGACAGAGGATATTAAAAGGTAAGTTTATTATCACAAAAATAGAACACATTGTTCCTAAGCGCTGCATGTTGATGAAATCGAAATCCACGTACACTTTATTATCTTGTCGACTGTTAACATTGTAATTATATATATATATATATATATATATATATATATATATATATATATAATCTTCTATAAACATGTGTATATATAAATATATGTATGCACATATAACTATATACGTATATATACGAATATCTACGTATATATATATATATATATATATATATATATATAGAGAGAGAGAGAGAGAGAGAGAGAAGAGAATAAGAAGCGTTAATATTGGTGTTTCATATGGAACGGGAAATGCGTCACACAATAAAATATGAAGTATCATGTCCTTGTAGATCTCGAAATATTAATTGAATAATAAATTAGGCTACGTTCAGTGTATTTAGTCTGCCTTTGCCATGATGCAACATTGGCTTACAATTTATGAGGGAGCCTCTCCTAATTTCTACATCAATTACTGAGAAATGCGACTATGGTATCTTCTTCTCTCGTTCTATCCTTCATCTTTTTAAAGATCCTCGACGGAGCTCTAATTTCTTATTGATTTTGTAAGACTTGTACTTCTAACACAACTGAATATAACTGTTTATACCGTTTGTCTAGCATCCTGCGGAATTTTTCCCAATAGAATTTATTTTCAAGTGATTAACACCTATGAATTACAGGTCACAACACTCAAAATACAAATATCAACAATTTTTTCTAAGTTTACGCCTGGGAATTAATTATTAAATTATTAAATTATTAGACCAGGTTTTATATAAAACACTACTAGTTAATAAATATAACAAGGAAAATATTTTTAAAAAGCTTTTTAATTAAATTATAATTGTAATTAAATGTTAATTAACACCCCATAATATTACTTTTATCTGTTTCTTCCTACTTATGTATATTTAAAAAAATATATCTCCCAATCTGATAAAAAACACTTCAAGTAGACTACTAACTCCCCAACCTTTAAATTATTTAGCTATAATATTAGTGCTTATTATAACTATGAATATGTAATTGTGTAGTGCCCATTCATGGAAAATAGTATTAAATAACTGTACCAGACCACGTGTTGCGGTTGGTCATTTTTGTTAAAACACGCATTATAGTGATTTGTGTCGTACGTACACACACACGCATATACTACACGACTGTAATAACTTGTAAATACGATTAAAAAGAAATAGTACCGTAACACAAGTGCATATGTATCCTAGTTATTATTTACATCTACGATTTACTTCATGAAAAATAAACCTAATTTCAGCTTCTTTTGTTTTTAGCTCCTTTTATTCAATGGCTACTCTTCGACTGTGGCTCAGTATTTTAAAATAAATTATTAGTGTGATTTGTATCGTACGCACACACATGGGTATACACACATGCACGCCCACTCACACGACTGTAATAACTAAGGAATATGATACTATAAAATAGCCCGGTAACATACGTTCATAAGCACAATATTTATTATAAACATGTATGAATTATTTAATGCAAAAAATATAATTTTAGCCTATTTTTATTTTAATTCTTTTCGTTTAGTGATTACTGTTCCAAATTTAATATTTTATATCTAAATAGATGTACCTGGTCACAGGTTACTGTGGCTGAGTTTGGTTAAAGCAAGTATTAGAGTGATTTGTATCATACGCACACACACACACATACACACACACAAATAATCACGACTGAAATAACTTGTAAATGTTTTATAAAACAGCATGATAACATAAGTGCATGAGCACTATTTTTATTATTAACATCTACGAATTGTTTAATAAAAAAATAGCCTATCTTTACTTTTATTCTTTTCTTTTTCAATAATCAATGATTGAATGTAAAATTGTATATCAAAATTGTTGTATCCGGTGGATGTGTCTCATTTTGGTTAAAGTAAGTTTAGATAGATGTGTATCGTACGCATACACACACAGACTACTGCACACACACAAACACGACAGTAATTATCTAAGCATGTAACAAACTTTACGCCATACAAAGAAAATGTATTTTAGTGACGCCATGTTTTAATTTTAGTAACTGTTCGCTTATGTATATTAATCGAATTCTCGAATATGAAAATTTTCTAGCTCTTAGTCAATCAGAATGGACGAGCTTAGACAAGGGAGCTGTTTTCATTTCTGATTCGGAAATCGGACAAATTATGTCATGTCTATGTGTCTATGATCAAATTACAATGGTTGTAATGACAGTATCTGTGGAAAATGTAGAATTGCTTCCGGTGACAACTGGTAGCAGTGTTAGAATGTGGCACCTGTTGTTGCAATCCTTCGTTACTTTGATAGGGAGGGACCTTGCAGTTATTATATAGGAGAAAGGCCGTATATTTAAGACCTTTTAACTATGGCGTCTCTTAAATAATGTTACAATTATTCCGTAATATATGACGTACGTTGAAGAGCGTTTTACTAGGACGTATCTTCAATACTAATGATTTTTGACACCTTTCGATTTCCTCCTAAACCGATTCCCTCCTAAACCGACCCATCTAGTCTATGGCAAGCATGATAACTTACTATCCCTATTCATCAAAACTGTTTGCCCTTTCCCTCCCTAACCCATACCCGTAAGTTTCTAAACAACTAATTTTACCTCTTATCTTAATCAAAAAATTACTTGGTGCAAATGTATGCTTCTATTTTTTCTTGTTCTTCCTTTTATTTCTTCCCGCTTTTCTTTCTTTCCGTTTATCTCACTTCTTATTACTCTTTCCCCCCCTGCCCCTCCTTCTTCCAAGTCTATATATTTTTATTTCTTAATTTAATAATTAATGCTTAATAATGTTTTCTTATTTTCCTCCTCCTCCTGCCTTTCTCCTTTGTTTTCCCCTATCTCCCTTTACTTCCCCTCTTCTTTCATATTCGTTGTATCTTTTTACTCTTTATAACATTTATAATCTACCATTTATTTATCCATTTTATTATTACAGACTTATATCTTCATATTCTAATTATTGTTCCACGAAGTTTCGGCTAATTATTCCTCAGGCCTTACAAATTAAAAAAAAAATGCAATTCGGTACGGATCCTACAATAGTAGACCAAGTAACAAATAAACGTAAATTTATAAGACCAAAAAAATCCAAACTTCAGGGTCTGTAGTGCAGTTGATAGAGACGTTGAATCTCTATGGTTCCAAGTGAGCATATTCTGAAGATAGCGGTTTCAATCCTACCCATAGTAAGCCAGAGCCTTAGTTGGCCAAAACATGTCAGACGACAACAACTATATAAGACAGTAATTGCTAAGAATGCAATAAGGAGATTCGGCGTTCGTATCCCGTCGCATTTAATCAACAGTGGAAGACCAGAGGAAGAGTTGGCCGAAACGTCGTGAAACAACTAGAAGATGAGAATAATAGTCCGCAATAAAAATAAATGTATAAATAATAAAATTACTCATCTCAATAAGAATTGCAATTAATTAAATAATATATCATTGCTTTGTTTTTCCAGTGATCATGTGTATATACTTGCCAATTTGTCCTTTTTTTTCTCATTTAATACAGAATATCTGATGGAGCAGGTAAGACGATTCGACTATGTCTGCTAGAAAAAATATGTAATTATCTGTATTCACTAAATGTAAAAAAAAAAATAAGATTACATTTATCTCATACTAGTATTTGACACTTTTTATCCCTTCTTGACTTGCAGACATTGCATTTTTTGCATATTTCCTTGGATTATACTCACGCATATATATATATATATATATATATATATATATATATATATATATATATATATATATATCAAAACGTTTAAGAGATATGAGTTAAATATACCGCTTATATACTAGTTGACAACAACAAAAATGTATTGCTCACCTGCTCACAGACGCAAATAAAATTGTTTATTCAAATTTGTTCAACTTCTGCTGGGTCGGTTTAGCAACGTGCAATCGAGCATTGTCGTGGGGGAGAATTGCAGATTTTCTGTTGACTAATGCTTAATTTTCTCGGAATTTCTGATACATTTCCGCAATTTATTGCTATATTTAAAAAAAATAACTACTGTTGATTTTATATACCGGCATTTCTATTCGTGTATGAAATTTACTAGTAATCTAAGGCGTTAAATTGAGTGAAACTTGTCTGTTCGTTCTTTAAACAGAGATTACGATTAACTATTATCATTATTTATGGAAAAAATTCATATACACACCCTATCTAACAACACTGCCAGATACATAAATTACATTTATCTGAAACTTCATAAAAATCTGACCAGCCGTTGTAGATTCTACATTGCACGTTGCACTCACACACAGACTGACACACACACATATAAAGTTTTTTGATATAATATTAGAGATAGATATGTATGTCGTTTGGTCGGGGAATAATAAAATATATTTAACTAGTAATTTTATCTTGAATAATAGGTTTGAAAAAAGTAGGAGAAATTTTTGGATCAATTAGATAATCGTCTGTCATGCGCTGATTCCACACATGTTATTCTGTGTTATGCCGCACTAGACAAATACACATCACACATACACATATAATATTTAGCATTTTATAGATATTAGTGCATAGAATGATGTAGAACTATAAATAAAGCTTTGCGCAACACATTTTTATTTGAAAATATATTCGTATTAGATATTACATACGAGTTGGCGTTTAAATAAATATAGATTAAACAGCCACTCGGGAGCAAAGATCGTAAAAAAGTCAGAGATATGAATAAACTGGGCAAAAATACTTTTATCGCCAGAGATATATGTTTCGTTCAGCAGACAGCTTGGTGTACAAACTGCTTACATAAGTCTGAATTACCAACGCCTACTTCAAGAAAGATTATGTTGGTTTTGGTTTATTTGTGATGTGATAGCTGGTAAGTTTTTGTCTTGGGAGAGACTTTAAAGAGAGGGGGGTCTGCTATAGAGGCAGCTTACCCAGGGTGTGGGAATAATGGTCGTGTATCTCCGGACGAAAAGGACAACTATGCTCAAATAGTGGAGATTAGAAATCGACGAATAATAAGAGAATATATGCTGCTTCTTCCATGGCTTTTGTGAGATGATCTTGAGTTTGCGCACCGGTCTGCAACGTCAAAGCAGTGGGGATTGGTAAACTGCTTAAACTTTGCTTTGTCGTGATTCAGAGATGCTTCTTACAAAAACAAATTTTTACTAAGAATGTTGCAAAGCGCAGTGTAAATCTGAGAACTTAACGGAGGCCGTTGCTAATAAGATTGGCTCCGTTGATCTTGCTAAAACATTACTTATACTGCGGTTGTAGGTAAATTTTATCTTTGGAGAGACATTTAAGGGGACATCTATAAATACAGATTACTCAGAGTGTGGGAAACATGGCCGTGTATTTCTCGGACTTTAAGATTCTTCGAAAAACGGAGATACAGTAAAAATATATGTTTTCCGATTCAAATGGTGGAATTGAAAGCGACAAATAATAACCGAATGTTTGTTGAAGAATCCATTGTTACTCAGACCTTCACGTCTTTGGTAAGATGGGAAGAGCGTTCACACATCTTTTACAGCATCAAGACAGTGAGAAATAATAAACTGTGTCGACTGTGTCGTAGTTCAGAGAGACGCCTCTGCGACTGATTATGTAATTTACGAAAACAATTGGACGTGAACGTTACGATCGAACCGTGTTCGTTACATTTTAACTCTCTCCCGTACTCGCACCCGTCCGGCCTTGTCGAAAAGGAAAAAAAAAACAAAAAACATCCGACTCGGCTTTTATTTCTTTTTAAACACAAATCGTTTATTACCATTTCCCTTCCTCCCCGTCTCCACGCCAGCTTAAAAGCCCCTCGCTCCCGTTGCGTATGTCCTTCTCCTATAAATCGCGTTTTTCTTTCTGCTTTACTACACGCCGGTCGTGGGCAGCCACGTCTTTGACTTTACATGTCTATATTTTATAACTGCAGATTTTTTCTGACTACATGTTAACTTTTCTATTTCTTGTCACCCCCAGGTTGCGCACACTATTTAATTTGCATATGTGTTTTTTTCGGCTACCGTTGCAAATATTATCGCAAGCTCCTGACGATATTTTCCTCGTGTGTTCATACGCGCTCTGTTGTTGTATTAAGAATGCTGTAAAAAAAGAAAATCTGATGCATTTACACGGGCGGCTGTAAGTAAGGTGAGCTTCCCTGATCGTGTTAGAAAATTACACCTCACTTGTCTCATACATGGAATATTGTCGCCATCGGAATGGTGTAGTTACTCCTTCTTTAATAGGATCCAAAATGAGTTGAAAATTCATTACGTTCGACACTATCGATAAAATTGAATACTTTATCCTATCACGGGAATATTGCATACCTATACAATTTTACAATTAAATTAATTGAATGTGTTCTGATGAACTCATAGCACGTGTACCCTTTCAATGTAAATACGACAGACTAATTCGATTATACACAGAATCCCACTCATTAACTGTTGAGGTTCCTTGATGCCGGAAATACTTATATCCTAATACTTTTATCCTTCAGAATACGAGACTTCGAAAATATTCTTGATTGTGACGAACAAGTGTAATACAAATCTAGTTAATTTTAAGAAGATAAGTTGTACGTAATCTATATATTACGTAATACCGATATGATATCTAAGGTTATGTAACATTTTTCAAGTCATTAGTAACGAACAACATGAATATAATAAATGTAGAAATCTTAAGTTAAAATAATTATTAAATAAGTTTTTAACCAAAACAGATTTGAGATAAAAAAAATGGAAAAGTGAAATTGAAAATTTGAATCAACAATAAACAATAAATTATTAGACAAATACTTTGATATTTTAGAGTGTTTAAATTCTTCTTAAAACACATTGTATAAATATAGGAAAACAATTTGGAAGCCTGTAACATTTCAGCAGTGATATTGTTTTTCATTGTTACTTTCGCGAGAGAAATATTTATATTTTTTTACAAAGAAGTCACCAATTATCAAGGGCTAGAGACCACTCGAGGATAAGATAAATGAGTGTACGGTAGTCAATAGGATAATACTATAGTAATCGTTTGTGGTGACAGTTTAATAAATTGGATTACTTAAGGGAACGGCTCGTCAAGAATTTGTTTAAGTTGGACTTGAAGACGACCATATTGTAGCCAGCTGGGAAGCAGGAAAGCGAAACAGTTACACGGTCGTGCAGTTCGAAGATATTTTGTTCATGGAATCCTCTTTAGGTACAAATAAAATAATGGGTGACATTATTGATAGTGGTGTCGTGAAAGTTTGGCAAGTGCAGACCATATGTTGAATCCTAAAGAGTACTTTCCACGAAAATAACGATAGAACAAAGGCAGTCTCGCAAAAGGCCATTTCCTACTAAGCTACGATGTCTCCTTTGAACTCTGTCAAAGAGAAATAATGTGCTTCAGGCAGCTCCTGCCTAGATGTGGCAACGGTACTTCACCCTAGGAGGTACTTAGCTCTTCTACATTTAAAAAACAAAAGAAACAGTTGGCAATATTTTGATCAATATGATAATAAAATCAAATCTGTTGAATATGTTTTTGAATCGAATAAATGCTATATCATATTGTAATGACTGCATTATTAATTAATTACATCGCGCAAAAAATTTTTTGAAAGAGGCCGGCTCAGATATACTCTATGATTGACCTCAGGGAGGACTGCCAACGAAGTACTGCAGTGAACCCCTAATTGAATATAAAGGAGAGGAAGATCAGGCATTAAGTAGAAGTATACAATGAAGAAAAATTTTATTTCAAAAACAAAGAAACTGGAGGATATCTGTGGATCTGGGTTAAGGTCGAAAAATATTTTGATTACCTCATGCGTGATTTCTAAGTCTATCTCAATTCATAAAAATCCATAACCAAAACTAACAAAAATAGTTTTATTTTATTTAGCAAGGAAAAAAAATAATGTTGATTATATTGTCGCCATAAAGAATGGCTGTGAACACAAAGAAATTGTAAAGCTTTCTATGAAAAATGCAATAGGTGAAGTAGATGGCTACGTCTGTTATGTTAGAGACAGAGACAACTGTTCAGGAACATAAAGAGATTCTATTGTTTTATTTACGTAATTAAGTTTGTTATTACTTTCATTAAAAAACACTTGTTTCATGTCAGAATATTAATTTTTTTGTTTTTATAAATAGTCCATTCATAGAAAAAAGAGTAATTCAATGTGGAAGTTATTAGTAAAAAGGTAGAAAAGTGTAACTGAAAATTATGAAAATATTATTGAAAGAAAATACAGAAAAATTTCTAGATTCGACCATAATTAAAAGCTCTAATAACACGAATTACAGCTATAATTTAAATACAGAAGCACCACTATACATATTATCCTCGCTGCTATCACAAATTCTAAAACCCTAGCTTATCACCTACCCAGGACAGGTAAGCAGCTTGGATGACGTCATCCATATACGCTAATGACAACCTCAACACTGTAAGAAATTTCTTTCTCACACAACTCAATTTCCTGCAGAAGCAAACAAATTCCGCAAACAAAAGCTATACTATCAAAGTCAAAATTTATTCAAACGTAACAGCAATGAAAGTTCTTTGGTTCTGGTACAGTCTTTTTGAAAAACGGTGGCCCTAGTTGCTCCCATACGCATGGAGCCTTTAGTTCGAATTTCTATTGTTGGAATGTTAGTTGGTTGTTCTTTTGGAAGAATCCAAGAATGTTCGTAGTAAATTCGGCGGGAATGATGGCGTCTATAATTAGGCAAAATGTGAGACCCACTGGACTCAAGATGAATTGAGATAAGATCCAATATTTTGAAAATAAACATGCAGAATAGTTCTTGAATGTCATCCTTGATTTGAATAGATTCAGCAATATAAGTTGTCACTGCTTGAGAAATGTGTCCTTCGTTCACCGACTGTTTGGTGTACATGAAGGAATTGTCTTCGCTCCCTTCAATGAGCCGCTGTGTTTGAGTCTACCCCGTGCCGAATTTTTCTTAGATTGAAAAATAATAGCATGATACTAAAAACGCGCCAAGTCAAATCACCTGACACATTACAAATTAAAACCAATCACAGACCGGCTACTAGAACTGTTTGGTCGGCCTACACAAGAAGATGGTAGTTGTGTATGGAATTTCTCGGATGACGTTCATAGATTACACTAATTACAACCACAACACCTACAACACAATATATTCGCTTTCAGCCTCGACGTTTTCTCTCGTTGCATATCTCGTTGTATCTGCACATCCTGCTGTAGATCTAATCACAGAATACATCTTCTATAATTATATGTACTGGTTCAGCCTCACCACCATTTCCACACGCAAACTTCTAGTAGACAACTCGCACTTTAAATACAACGAAAAAACATACAAACAGATAACAGGCTTATCCATGGTATCACGCATCTGGGAACTACTGTCCATAACATACATAAATAGACAAACAAGACACACTTCCAATCCAGTGTCTTCTTCACAAGATATGTGAATGATGTTTTCATCCTTACATCATCTCGTGAAGAAACTAAAAAATATTGATTAATTTTCAAAACGATAATCGCCACATTGCCTTTACTATAAAGCATCCAAACACATTCGGATCCCTATCATTATTTGTATTTTACCCCTTACATCACGGAAACAGGACAAAGCTAAAATAGACTATGCTATGAATGAGGCAAACTGCATTCGTAGAAAGTGCACAGAAGAAATAGACATAATCACCTACGTTAGACACTTTAATAAATTCCTCAAACAGAACGGACACGCTACACACGCCTTATATCCTCCCAAGACATCTGGCAGAAAACATCCACACACACTATGTAATACCTGCTTTCTCAAACAACCATATTTCAATGATAAGATGGCGACATTTACTCGCAAGGCTATGCACACAAAAAAGACGTATAGACCTATAGCTTACACAACATAAAGTCAACATTTGCTCAAAACCAAACTGCCATTTTGAACAATCCGTGTACCTTACCGAAACGACCTATAAAACACAAAATTGTGCGGTGTGTGTCTCTCTGGCTCTCTCCATATTTTCAAACTCTATCACTCCCGAAACTAAAAGTCTCGCAGCGGCTCTAGACGTCTCAAATAATTGAATTTGTTATGGGCCGTTTTTTTATAGGTCTTTAGCCGCTTAAATAGATTTTAAGGCGTAAAAAGAGGTTACAATTGAGAAATCGTAATACATTTGTACATTCATCAGAGTTTATTTTTCACATGGAATTTTTGATCAGTACACAGGCGTGTCACGTGGGTACAGTGGAATTATCACCAGATTAAACTGCTATAGTTTTGCTTTCGTTTTAGATTACAACTGATAGCACTCAAATACTTTGTTGTTTTTATTAACTTTGGAAATCACAACTCTATAATAATATATACGAAATCTGGACAAATTAAAATATCATATTTAAGCGTATTTTACGTCCGGGCAAGGTCAGCTGCCCCAATGTAGTGTATATATATATATATATATATATATATATATATATATATATATATATATATATATATATATATATATATATATATATAAAAGCGAGATAAGACACTGATATAATTCAGATGAAAAATCCTGATAGATATTACTTATATGGAGATTTTACTTGGTATTTAGTTGGTCAAACAACTTCTAAGGTGTAAAATTTGCAAAACAAAAAGTAGAACTAACGAGGCGTAAGTTAACTTAAAGTACTGTTCTGTGTATGCGCAAATATTCATTTATAAGTTTTGCAAAGTTATTTTAGAGTTCTTATATGTAGGGAGAAATTGCGCAGATAATAACGAACACGTATATGTTTTTAGTTCGATTCTAGCTTGTATTATTAAAAAAATACTATTTATTACATACAGGATTATGATCAATATATTATTGACTTAATAATAATAAATATGAAATCTGTATGAATTACACACTGTACCTTGGGGTAACTGCATCAAGTCCGGGGTAATTGCGCCAAGTAGCTAAAAGTGACCATACGCATACATACCCCTTTTTTTAATTGCCCCATTTACCCGCGCATTTCGCACAATTGCACCAAAGTACGGTATCATACTTAAGCGTATTTTGTAACTGCGCGACATCGAGCAGCAACTGCTATATATTTGGTACAATATAATAATCAATAGAGAAATGGTCATGTGGTAATAATACATGCGAGATCTGCATGAATTAAAATATCATATTTAAGCATATTTTATGAGCAGTCGTCGTCAGCCGGCCTGTTTTTTTTTTCTACATAATTCCCTCGCACTGTTTATATTTACTGTTTATTACTGCCACATATCCCATCCCATTCCACGCAAAATATTATATTCTAGTAAAGTATAAGATGGAACATTTATGAATGGCCCCCTACCACCTCATAATTCTAAATTTGACCAAGCCGGTGGATCAACAGCATTGAACACACCCTCCGGTAGCGAATGCCTCATAGCACGTCGGCAGTTAACGCAGACGGCAGGAAATAACCTAACATCGCGTCTATTAGTGTCAGAAATAAAATAAATGTTTTGCGGCAGGAGCAAGGTTTTTACAATGTCATGTACCGTACGAATATTACGTACATGCCCGCTCGCAAGCGATACTTCACTCGTTACGAACGTTATTTCTCTCTCTTTCCTGTCTGCCTCGTCTCTTCTCTTTTTACCTCACTTTCTCATCGCATCTCTTACCGAAATTTTACTATGTATGCGTGCGTGTGTGTGTGGTTATCTTGCGGCTTAATTTTGAGCAGGTGGTTTCATATTAACGTCTCTCCATCTAAATCTGACTCTACAGTATTTCGAATCTATAGTTATAAATGCTGTACGTCTGCCAGTCTGTCATTTATATGCTTCAACATTACTTCACAGATTTGACAAACTAATGTGTGAAGCGTTATTGAAACATCCGGTATTCCATAATGCTACAATTCTGTTTCTACTACTACTACTACTACTACTACTACTACTACTACTACTACTACTACTACCACTACTACCACTACTACCACTACTACTACTACTACTAATAATAATAATAATGAAAACAAATATGTAAAACTAGTTGTCCGAATCGCTCCAAATTTGGCATAGAGGCCCGTTGGGTTTCAACTATACCCTGAAACGTCAAAACTGTGAAATGTATTTCTTGATTCGGTATTCAGAGCCGCCCTTAATATATTAATATTATTATATTCATCTTTTATTGTATTATTATTATTATTATTATTATTATTATTATTATTATTATTACTATTATTATTATTATTATTATTATTATTATTATTATTATTATTATTATATTTCTACCTATTTTATTTGTAAATAGCTTTCTATCCGTTTATCTTTGTATAAGTTTATATCCGGACATGTAACCTTGTTTTTAAATTATATGAAGCACAAAATTACTTAAGACCTCCAAGAAATTCGAGCGAACATTATTAAGTAACAAGAAAAAATACATTAAAACTACATAAAAACACACTTCGATATATAAAAATATAATCATGCGACCCAGAAAAATCTCTGACTAGGTTGGTTTATTAATATTGCATGAATTACTTAACGCTATTGATCTATAATATAAATCACATCTGTCTGTTTAAATATATCTATGTATGCATGTATGTATGTATGCATGCATGTATGTATGTATGTATGCATGTATGTATGTATGTATGTATGTATGTATGTATGTAAAGAGACGGTCACTCTATGAAATGTTTATGCAACTTTACAAGTGAATACAGTTCGAAATCAGACAAAAACAAAAACCAAACGATCAGCGTTTCTGGACTTTTATTAAATAAAACAGTTTGTTTATAAGACTCACACTTCTGCTGTAGATAATGAAGATGGTGACAAATTGCAAATTATTTTACAAATAAATGGACGTAGGAATCAGACGAAAGCAAAAATTTAACTGATCAGTATTAAAGACGCCTGGACGTGTTTTTTTTTTAATTTTTTATTAATGTCAAACTCATTTAATCGTACCTATCACCATCATCGGCGTCTTGATCATTGAGGATTCATCACTTTTGTAACGTTCCTTTATGTGTATTCTACATGTATGTGTATATGTACGTGTGTATATGCATATGTATATGCGTATATTTGTGCCTTTATCTGTGTATGTTTGCATGTGTGTGTACATGCATATGTATGTTTGTGTTCATCTATATGTATGCATGTATGTGTGCATGCATGTGTTTATTTCCATGTATATGTGGGGTGAAGAGGGCTCCCGTAAGCCTCGGTGAAGCCAACCCCTTTAGGAGAAACAAATCTCTGATTAAAATAAACATAAAGCGGGAGACCAGTACCCGCATTAAGCTGGTGCGCAGTTTGACTTATTGCTGGCTATCTTGCTTTTGCTTGTTGCTGAATGTCAACATTTTGAACCGTCATAAAAAGCTAAAACTCTGTAACATCATCTTTGCATGGATACTTCCTCAGGCATTTGTCTATAAAAATATTCCTATGGCGATGGAAAAGTTGTGACGCGTGTAGGCCTTAAATGATGGAACCATGTAATAATTGATCTGTCATCATTATATGTATCTATGTGTGTATGTATATGTACATGTATGTGGATATATATACATGTGTATGCATATGTACGTGTGTATGTATATATATGTGTATGTATGCGTATATATACATGTGTATCTATATGTATACCTATGTGTATATGTATGTATATATGTATGTATATATGTATGTGTGTATATATGTTTATGTGTGTTTCTATGTATATATATGCTTGTGTGTATGTATTTATATGTATATACATATATACATAAGTATATGTATGTGTATATATGCATATACATATGTGTGTAAATGTATATATATATATATATGTACGTGTATATATATGTAGGTAAATGTATGTGTATGTATGTATATGCATATATGTGTACGTCTTTGTATGTGTATATGTATATATATATGTGTGTGTTTGTACTTGTATATGTGTATATACATATTTGTATATATGTGTATGTATGTATATGTGTATGTGTATGTATGTGTATTATATATTGTGTATGTATATATGTGTGTATGTTTATAGATTTGCATGTGCATATGTGTGTATGTGTATGTATATGTATTTATGTATGTACGCGTGTATATGTATATATATATATATATATATATATATATATATATATATATATATATATATATATATATATGTATACTAATGACCGTATTCAGTGGCATGTCTGCTTGAGCATGTGAATTCACCGGCAGGACTAAAAAAACAAGTAGTCATTTTCGGGATCCTAGACTTTCAGTGTCTGGGGGAGTGGCGCTCGTCTGACAAGACGTTGCAATCATCAAGTATGCATACATGCTTGTATGTATGCCTTTAACGTTCTACAGAGGCGACGGATTTTCACGGGATCTGTATCATTTTGAAGCTCGACCCTTTTGACGACAAATATAGAAAATTCGTCCAAAGCAGTAATTCCTTCACTCTCAACTAGGTACGTTCCTACAGGGAGAAGTTACTTTTTTCGCCGATATTTCCGAAAGGCATCTACTATTTTCGATTGGCTAGCCTTAATTTTTACCTACGTCACTTCCAGTTTGGTCATGGACACAAGAGCAAAGACGTCATTTTTTTCTCACGTTCTTTTCCTCCCTCGCGGTGCGGGTTCGAGCCTGCCTTCCTACTACGACTTTGTTTTTTTTTTTCTTTTTGCTCAACACACACCTCTAAACACCCGGGCAACGTCGGGCACACAGGCTAGTATTCAATAAATATGTCTACGTAGAAATCAGTATCATATTGTATGAAGGTCTTACATATAATGGTAATTCGTTGTTATGATAGGGGCATGTTCGAAATTAATCTTTCTGTTTAAAACACAATTGCTCAATGATATTAAACTTTTTCATCGGGAACTTAAATTCAGGCCATTATCACAGAACTAGTAGTAAATCCAGCCATATAAAATCATAAGTAAGTTTATTGGTAAGGAACATTACTACTTCATTAAAAGGGTTACCTGCCTTTCTCAGAAATCCTCCAGAAATTTTATATGTGAAACAGAAAACCATCGCTCATTACTTTTGTAGACATACTTATAAAATCCAATAATAAAGTATTCTTCTCAGTTCACCGCAGAACTACGACCCCAAAATATTACGTACATTTCTACTAACATTATAACAGAATAAATAGATAAATAAATGATAATTGATTTCTTTCTACGTGCCTTCAGAATTTACAGTCCAGAATATCTAGAAGAAGTATTCAAATACTCTACAAATATTTTTAAAACTTCGCAATGCACCGCCTATTTTATATTAAATGCAAATGGAAAACACCCAACACATCTTTTACATATATATATATAGTTATATATATATATATATATATATATATATTTATTATTTATATATATATAATTTATAGTCTGTTTAGTGTGCTGTAAATTATTGTATTATTGATGTATATATATATATAAATATATATAGTTATATATATATTTATATATATATATATATATATATATATACATCAATAATACAATAATTTACAGCACACTAAACAGACTAGAAATTCTCATCATACAAACCACATCAAAAAATATAAAACACGCATTAAAAACTACAACCTATTTCTAATGCAAGCTATTTCAGAACAAACCTATTTCTAATGCAAGCATATACACTGTTTTTGTCAAATTTGCCACAATATATACGTTAGTCGAACCCAACGTAGACTAGAGAAAAGGCTCAATAAACATAAAAGAAATATAATAAAAAACATTATTCTCTTGTTAATTGCAGCATAATAATGCTTTTGACTTTAAACAAACAACAACAAATTTCAGATTAACCATGAGGAAACTACTTGGATTAATACTAATTTAATAACGTGGAGGTCTCTCCAATTTGTCTTTATTAATAAATAAACTTACTTTAAAGGAAAGAAAATGGACACAGGTTAACTCTCACACACCATAGAATAAACGACCTACAATAATTGATATATATATATATATATATATATATATATATATATATATATATATATATATATATATACATATTTCTTATCATTGAGCACTTTCAGTTGAATTAAAGTCGGTCAATTTAGCTCTTATGCATACCTCATCGTATAACTGTTTAAATGTTAAAACTCAACGTTATTTCACGCGGTTAATGGTAACCGAATGGATTAGGTATTCGCTAATCGAGCCAGAGATGTCTCGTGTTGCGGGGTTCGAATCGTTAGACTGGTATTAATCGTGACACCTTGCACTGAAGATTCCCGAAAGGATAAAACACTAGTCTCTGTAGCTATTAAATTATTATAGTAAAAAAAATTATATATATATATATATATATATAAATTATTCTAGGAGATTTATCCTATAGTGTGAGAGAGTTAATCCCTGTCAATTTTATATATATATATATATATATATATATATATATATATATATATTATCGGTCAACAAATCACACAACAGAAATACTCATTTCGTTTCAGTTAAACATCCACATTTGAATTATGACGGCCATATTTAATTTAAAAACTACATTTATTACAATATATATATTAAAAATCTATATATATGGCTGTATGACTTTTAAAAACTAACTCTCTTCACAACGTTAAAATTCTTTTGAATGTCCAAATAATGTTTTCACTAGCTCACTTTTTTCACAACTATAATTTCAAATATATCCAATATTCAGTTCCCAACAAGCATAATTTCAAATATTTCCAACAACCTTTTTTTTTGTTTTGAAATAGATCAAAGCTATTCTTTCACAGGTATATCAAATAGTTCAAGGACATTTTTCGTTCTATAAAAAAAAGTGATCGTCTTTACAACCAATATAATTTCAAATATTATACCGACATTATTTGAATTAAATTTACCTATTTTTTTTTTTTTAAAGTCAAAGATATAATTGTGCTGCAATGAATAAGGGTATAATCGGTTCAGAGAAAGAACAAAGTCATTTTTATCAAAACAAATAGATTTTCAAATACTGTATCGAATTTTATTTTCATCAATTTATTCACCCAGAAGTCTTTAAATAAAAGCGAAACGTTGATGGGCACACACCAAATTTTGATTTCTTTTTCATCACTCTCTTCTGTTGGTATGCTATTTGCACTAATCTCACCCCCCCACACACACTCGCACATATATACATATATATATTTGTGTGTGTATACACACACATATATATATGAATATATATATATATATATATATATATATATATATATATATAATGCAGTAAAACAATTCCTCAATTTCAAATTATCAATATATCAAGTTTGTCACTTATTCCTGCTCACATGTTGTTGTTTTTTTTTTCATAAATATCAATTTCTGTCTATGCTTCTTTTATGTTCCTGCGAGCATCAAAATGTCTTCGCGGGTAAATTTTTTAAACATCTGTATCGGGGGAAATTTGTGAATGTATATTACACGATCTCAATTCGCTAAACGGTGCAATATAAGAGCAGCGAACATAAACCTCATGTGCAGTTTCCGTAAACCGAAGCAAATGACATCCCCCGTCCCCATTACCTAAAAAGAATCGTGAGAGTAAAATTTTGCAAAGATGTGTAACATTAGTAGAAGCTTGCGTATACCGTCGTTAGCAGCGAAATACAATTCGGTACGAAACTATGACACAAGCTAATAACCATGATAACATTTCATTTTCGATTCTATTATTGAAATACGAGTATGGCATTACTACTACTTCAACTTTCTCATACTGTTGCTAACAAAACAAACATT
>NC_136511.1:33108720-33113720 GCF_053919585.1 Euprymna scolopes
CTGGTTAGACCTTGCGAATAAATACTGATTATATCTTATGTGTAGCAGAAGGAAGAAGATGCCGTTTTAAACTTAAGTGGAAACGACTGAACGTCATGCTGTTTGAAACGTACGATTAATGTATTTTAGAAAAAAGGCCATTGAAATGTAAAGTAAAAAAAATGAAATGATGTCCCAAAATTAAGAGACATTAAATTAGCTCGTATTATTTGGATTCGTCGGACTACTCTTCTTATCTTAGGGATTATTTTCAAAACTTTTCGGTCGATACAACCTTCGACCGTCTTCAGGTATATCTTGTCGAACTCGGGAATGTGTCTGTCGAGCTCCGGAATTAAGACTGAATTTCTAACGGGATCTTTATTTACTTCTCGGAATAAGCATTCTCTCATTCATTAACTAATGACTGAACAGAGGTGGTACGTAATTTGCAATCATATTTTTCAGTCACTTATACTAAGAATTGAACCTGCAACGTGTAGAAAAATATGACTTTTACAATTGATTTTCTCCAATAATGTAACCACTGTGCCACTGGTTGTTGGATCAAATTCATGAGTTTAACAGAACATTCTCGAGTTCGACAAATTGCACGTACAGACGGCCAGAGAATAGATCGAGCTAAATGTTGGGAAAATCATATTAACGATGAGAACAATGGTGAATTCTTTTCTAAAGCATTCAAAAATGTTTCATTATATCATTTAAATATTTTGCCTCCGTCTGTGGAAAGACATCGCTAAGAATAGAAGATGATTCGAAAGGATTCCTAATATATTAATACTAGCATTTCAGCCGGCGTTGCCCGGGTGTTTAGACGTGTATGTTGAGCAAAAAGAAAAAAAGCGGTATTTTTTTTTTTTAACTTTTAACTCTCTATTATGACACCTTTACATTTATTGCTTTGAGCTCAAATCAAGTTATAAAGGTTTATCCATTTCCAAGGAATTTATATCTATAAGTTCAAGTGTTTAGACCCAAAATTGGTGGAGGAAAAATGTATGTTTTCCGATGCATTTTACTGCGTGTATGGGTTTCGTTCGCAACAAAACTAACTAATTGTTTCTTGCGTATAAGCCTTAATTCCATAACGTGCAAACACCTCGTATTTGGTTTAATCACTCCATAATATTAAGAAAATTACGTCTGTTTTATCAAAGTTTCGCAATGCTTTAAACGAGCTGAAAGATGACGTGGTTTTTGGAGGACCGTTTACTGTGTGTCATCTCCATGCAATCTTTTCGTATTTACTTATTTATCCTTTTTATTCAACGCTTTTCTCATGTTACCTTGATAGCCTTGAACTGAGCAGTTTGGTTTCTATTAACATTTCTCCCATTTTATTTGTAGAACATTCAATTTCCTTCAACATCTTCAGGGAACCGAAGATTTCCAAACGAGTTAAGCAGTTCGCACGATAGCTCTAAGAATATCATGGCATTTTGAAAGGAATGACGTAACTGTTTTTTTTTCTTCCGTATGTCAGTCTATAATTCTCTCAGAATCGTTAAAATGTGACAATCTTTTATCACATGATGATTTTCACTAGAACTTTAGAGAATATTTTACAATATTTTTAAAATAAAATAAAAATGTAAACTCCATTAAGTCAATAGATTTTAAATGGTTTTTCCAATGCATAAACTTATTTTGCTTCATATCTTGTAAATGTTTATTACATATACGTATAATTTTTAATATATCAGTTGGAAGTTGGTTATTTCATTTCTTATATGTATGCCAAATAATATAAAGTATTGTCACAATGCGAAATCCGGAGATAATGGATAATCATTTGTTACTATATATGTGTATATATATATATATATATATATATATATATATATATATATATATATATATATGCGTGTGTGTGTGTGCGTGTGTGCGTGTGTGTATGTATGTATGTATGTATGTGTGTGTGTGGATGTGTGGATATGTGGATGTGTCTGTGTCTGTGTGTGTGTTTGTATATACATACCCACTTGTCTCACCAGTTGGGAGGATTCTGCTCTTCAGAGGGACATTAGGCATAAGCCCATCTCAAAGTTATCCACTACGAAATCAAAATTTTTTTCCGTATTATGTTGTGTGTTTTTTATTCAAAGTTATTTTTCATGCATCATATTTATTCAATATTATTCTTTATGAATTATATTTATTCAATGTTATTTTTATACATCATATTTATTCAAAATTATTTTATTTTTCAATAATACTGCATAATAAAAGCTATGTTTAATGCATCACACTTATTAAAATAGTTTTTAATAAATCATATTAATTCAATGTTATGTTCATTCATCATACGTATTCCCAATTATTTTTGTGCACCATATTTAATCAAAATTATATTTTATATACACTACTTATTAAAAATAGTATTTTATACATCGTATTTATTGATAATTATTTTTCATACATCATTTTTTTCCCGATCATTTTTCATAAATATGCTAATTCAAAAGTATATTTCATACAACATATATATTCCCGATATTTTTCATAAATATATTAATTCCAATTATTTTTCACACAACATACGTATTACTCTCCTTATGTAATGATAGAAATTTGAGTTGTTTATATATTTTAAAGATTTAATTGCTGGATTCAACCTTGCTTACAGGAATCGATCATTGAAAATTATGCAAGACAGTGAAGACTAAACATATGTCAGGTATGTGGGCGCTATGAAGCCTTATTAAGGTTTATGCAAATCAGCAAAGCTTGCGGGAAAAGGTGCGAATAATGTCGCATACTTTGTGTTTAAGTGAGATGTTAACAATGGATATTAAACATTGTCCAATCAAATAACAGTTACTTTCTTAGTATTTGTAAACTTTCAAAGAATTATATAATAGGTAGAAACTTTAAAACCCCGTTTTAGTTGATATTTTAGACATTTTCTATAATGAAAGTCATGTAATTTTTATCCAAAGTCGACTGTATAAATATACAGATATACAGTATTATAAGCTATTTATTTTATGAAGACATGATATCATGGAAATATGGTCTTTGGTAGAACTTATTTTTCCCAACTAATGGCGGGTTTTCTTCTAAAATACATAATACAGACACATACGCACGGAGATATACGTACTAACACACGCAAGCACAGCCACGAGATCTCATCTATCTATATTCATACATTTCCCTCTGTATTTATATTAAAAACTATTTTTCTATTTATTTAAAATGAAAATACATCTTTGCTATATATGGGCCATAGAATTCTATTCATTTGCAAAAGATCTAGCAAATTTGCATATTCTTTTAAACATTAATTTTTATTATTTTCATATTATATATTTTGGGTTTTCCCATGGAATAATCATCTTTAGTTTTCTATTACGTGTAATTATATTCTAGTAGAAATTCTACATGATTTATACTTGCTATATATTTGCGTAAAAAGGTTATAGTAAAGACAAACGTCTATATATATATATATATATATATATATATATATATATATATTGGTGTGTGTGTATGCGTATATATATTTGTTTACAAAAATTTGCCTACCAAACTCCTCTGTCAGTTTTTGATCTCTACAGACATGAAAATTAATATATAGGGTATGCGAACCCATGCGAAACATTATATTTGTGTTTTAGCCCTGGTACATCGGTGCAAAAGTGTGCAAAAAAAATGTAATTTGTCCGGTAAATGTCGAAGGACGGCATTACAAATATGCATTCCCAACCTATAAGCTATTTGTTCATAGTTTATTTTTTAGCTTTGCTGCAATCATGTTTACGTAGGCAAGGTATTAATGCAAAAGGGGAAAAAGTAAATCTAAACTAAAAGTAAGCTAAAGGTTTTGGTTTCGATTCTCGGTGGTGGCGCAATGGTAATTATTTTTAACTTTTAAAATCATTACTATATATTGGGCACAATATAATATCATTACAAATACGAAATCTACACACACATATATCTATCTATCTATCTCTATCTCTCTTTCTGTATATATATATATACATATATATATATATATATATATATATAAGGGAGAATGTGAGTGTAAAAACACTTCTCAACATACATACAGAACGAATTCTTAGATATTTTAAATGTGGTTTATAAGATATTCATACACGTGGAAAACTTTTTAATCCGTGTTAATCCAGGAAGTATAACGGCTAAGGGTCAAAACCGAAAATTTGGTATGTGATGGGCATCCGATTTTTATCTGTTTTCTAACTCTTTCACGAATATGCATGCGTGACGAGTTCACATGACAGGTTACTTATTTTATAGCTCGTGTCGCGTTGGTCTAATTTTTTTCGTACTTGACTTACAATGTTTAGGTTTTGGTTCCGGTTTCAGTTCGGGTATTTTTTTTTTTTATAGACGTACAAGAAGGGAACGATTCAGAAAAAAAAAAAAAAAAAAAAAATGAACACATGTCTCAGTTCAGTATTATTTAAAATATAATATTTATTCGTATTTTACGACCGGACAACGCCGAGCGGCCTACTAGTATATATACAAGGTAAAAATCTTTGTTTTCCGTTATGTTATTAAATTTCTAGCATAAGATTTCCGGGAAAACCGATCCATGTCGAATTTACGTGAGAGTTATGGCCATTATTAAAATTTTATGAAAATAATCTCTGGACTCAAGTGTTTTCCGACGATACACTATGATACAACTGATCGATTAGGCTGAAAATATGACGATTTTTCTTTAGAATTATAAATTTATTTACTGGTCTGGTAAAAATGAAAGAAGGAATGGTTGACCTTCAGCACTGCTTTGAAATATTTGACAAAGAATGAGAGTAGAACTTGTCCAGTAATCAGCTTACACACAATTACACGCATGTATATTGTATAATACACACACACACACACACACACACACACACACACACACACACACACACACACATATATATATATGGGGGGCTGTGTGTGTATCTGTCTTCGTGAATCGGTTTTATGTAACAATATGTTGGCATATTAACAAAATGACGAATGTATTCAAG
>NC_136511.1:33118720-33276220 GCF_053919585.1 Euprymna scolopes
CGAAAGAAACATTTAATGCTGTTATATGGAAAAAGTAAAAAAAAAAAGAAGAAAACGTGTTGAATTTTGCCGTTTTAAATTATTGTTTTATGCGACACTTGTAATCGAATACTATTTATTGAGATAGACATCACACCTGCTGAAAAGAGAAAAAAGTAGAAGTTATAATTCTTACCTTTATCTTAAATCGTGTGTGTCTGATGCTCCGTAGATTTTGTCCGGTTAAATTTTTAGACCTTTTCTCATAGGTAAACAATCCACGATCACAGAGATGTTATGTTTATTTTTCCCCCTTTAACTATCCCAGTAATCACGGATTTCTTTATAAATCCGCACAAAATGACAAAAGACGGATCACTGTTCCTTTTTTCTTTATATAAACATCGATTTATTTCATGTTCCTATACGAACGTCATTTTTTAAAGTATTTATGAATTCATTACTAACAGAAAAGTTTATTTGTTTCAATGAACTTCAGTTTTTACAAGTTGTTTCCTTTTGAAGATAGATTTTTAAAAGCCTGTGGAATGTTTGGGATATAGGTGACGTTATTATGTATATATAAATGTTTGCATTTTACATTGATATTATATATATATATATATATATATATATATATATCAATGTAGTTTCTATTTCTCTCTAGTCACTTTCTCACACACTCTCTCTCTCTATATATATCTGTATATATATGTATGTATATCTTATATTAGTATAGCGTTTATATATTTATGTATGCATTTGTGTACATATATATATATATATATATATATACTTATAAATAAATATATATATATATCGATATAACAGCATATATATATATATTATTTAAAGAGTTTATGATTTTATTTTTTGTTTTTTATAATTTATTTATCTTCATGTGTAAAATGATTTCCTTTAGTTAGTATAAGTTCCGTTTTCAAAGTCATGATTTTCACTAAAAGTTGTAAATTTCGTTTTTCCTCCTCTTTTTCACTCGCCGTTTCTATCGCATCGAACCGTTAACCTCGCTCAGCTTCTGCTGTCCACATCTCGTCGCCGCGTAGTTAGTTACTTTTCCCTCCGTCACTCCTTGTCTATGCTTCGCTCGTACTTCTACAGTCTTCTCTTTTCTATAGTATTCACGGTCCTCTCCCAACCTTACTAGCTTCCGTGTTTATTTATCTTTTCCGTGAGAAAACTTTTTAGTTTACCGAGAGAGCGAGAGAAAAAATAGAAAGACCGAGAGTGAGAAAGAGAGGATGAGAAAGAGGGCGTCTCATTCATGGGTGCACTTCATGTCGGCACTTATCCTCGGCAGTTATCCACGTGCATGCCGTTGTCGATTGAATGGAATTCTTTGAAACGGCGTGTTTACGGGCGGTGTCTGTGTGGCCCGGTTTCCCGACCAGTCGACCAACCAGCAGTTACTTTGCTGTTGCGTACACACGCGTGTGATCAGTAATTCTAGGAAGAAGCGAACTGGTTAAATCAACGCGAACAGGCAGACACGAGCAGTTTCTCCGTGGAGTACGGCCGGTACTACTACCAATTATGCTCATATTAACGATGTTTTGAAAAGACAGCCTTCCATGAAGCGCTTAAAACATATAATGTACTAGAAAACACACTGACTATTTTCGATCACTTTTCTGAAAAAATACAACAAAAATTAGCAAAATACAGATGAAATACCGGTGGAAAAATATTAATTACAGATTATTAAATAATGTGTGTGAAAGAATAAGCTACCCGAGAATCGGGGTTGACGGTGAACAATGACTTAGTTGATAAGTTTTGTTTACAAGTCAGGAATTTATTTAGATTTGTTTTTATATCGACCGCATAGTATTCACACAGAAAGCAGCCCCGTATTCTATTCAAAAGATGGGGATTTTGGGGAAGGAAACATTGCCCGTAATAGTTTTATTTAATGCGACTTACATATGTGAATTAAAGACATTTTTGGAAATAAGTGTTTGTACTTATTTATGAAGCGAACACTGTCGCTCACTGTTTTTCCTCTCAAAGAATACTACATATATATATATATATATATATATATATATATATATATATATATATATATATATATATATAAAGCTGAATGTGTGTGCGTGTGTGTGTGTGTCTGGTCACGAATAGGCTCCTATACGATGGACTATTTTAAAACAACTGATTACATATAATGATAGAAGATGTATCGAGACACAGGACTGGGTATGTTTGATCTGACAGAACGGTGATTCATATAAATTGTGGGGTATGCGTTCGCGCTTGGTTCATAAAGTATGGAAATAACAAATTTAAAATTAAAAAAAAAAAGTTTACAAGTGTTTTTGATCTAGATGTACATAAGAATACTTTAATAAGTATGTTTAACTTAAATAGGGATGGTATAATAAAATCGTGGGGTCTGCGTTCGCGCCTGGCCTCCATGGAATGGAAATACGCACAAACTTTAATAAAAGCTTTTCATATCTATCTGCGTAAGTATACTTTGATAATTATGTTTCAGTTTGAAAAAAATATGATATAATAACATTATGAGGTGTTCGTTCGCACCTGATCTCCATAGAATGGAAATGTGTCACAAAGTTTAACAAGTTTTTTTTAATATAAATCCACAGAATATTGTGATAAGTGTTTCAGTGTGAACAGGTATGGTATAATAAATTATGGGGTTTATCTATTTTATTTTTACTTTCATCATATTTAGCTTTGGTTTTAATACCCCAAAATTCGAAGCTATCTGTTTACAACCCTTCCTTTTCATAACCTATCATACTTTCATAAATCAGAGTCCATTTTCTGTAGGCTGTTTTTTAATCCAGTAAACGACGGGTAGTTTTGCTAGTGTATATATATATATATATATATATATATATATATATATATATATATATATATCATACGTGGATCCCAAACATATACGTGACGCATACTACTGATAAATTATAGCTGAATGTTTTATTTACGGCGTTTTGCTTCTGGGTTTGTTATAAGTTACGAATTTTAACTATGTAGTCTATGACAAATGATATTCTAATCTGTATTGTAAAATGTGTTCCTGTATTATCACTACGAAATTAGTCTATGTGTATATTATTCTATATAACTTGTCCATTACTTTTCTTTTCTGCAAGGTTACATGTTTGTTTCCAGCTATTACAAGTATTTTATTTACAACTAACGCTGTAAAATTAATGCCTTTTATTGACACCTGATAGTTAGGCCAAACCGTGTGTTGTTTATCTTATGATTTTAAGAAAGGGTGTCAATGGTGTAATAAATTTATTTCTATTTTCTGAAGAACAATCCTTCCCATGCTATTCATGTCTCGTGTGTGGTTGCTTTATATGCAACGTAACTTAGGTTGCAATTACAATCCACAAGAGATCATTCATACTATATTTATACTTATCGATGATTGTTGTCATTTGTTTTCATTTTAGAATATTATATTGTGAATATGTGAGTTTATTAGATTGTTATTAAAATTAATATTATTAATGTTTTTCTTAAAAAACAAACATGTTTTCCCCCGAAATCCTTATATATTAAGAAAATATGTTATAATTATTTTCGCAACAAAACAGCAATTTGACTGTTGAAATAATTATATCATCTTACATTCTGGAAATTATATTGATATGCTCACGGAATTTGGTGGTTGGATGACATCGTCCTAGCGAGAGTACACGTTCTACTTGTGAGACATCGGCTTCGGTTCACAGTTGTTGGATGACTATACTCCTTGTTTGAGTCGGATTTCGTCGCTGCTTGCTTGATCTCTGTTAGTTTATGGACTTTCTTGTATGTGGCATAGTTACTATAGGGGCAGAGTAGTCGCCTCGCATGTAGAAGATTCGGGTTTCGAGTTCGGATGTGTTATACTGATGAATCTAAATGAGGGTGAAATTCGAGTCTTGGACTTCCGGTTTGTTAGCTTATATTGCTTTTGTTGACTGCAACGTTGTTTGTCTTTGTAAATATATGAATTATAGCATATCAAGGTCAAACGCCATATATATATATATATATATATATATATATATATCTCAGATCTATTTCCTATTTCACGATAAATAGGAATATACGATTAGAATTGACTAATACAATGAACAAAGCTTAATAACATGTGAAGCATTTTATTATTGACTTTTCATGTGCTTTGACTTAAAGTCAACCATGTTGCAAGTCAATAGTAATGTGTAATATATTAAAAAGTAGATAATCACGCGTAATACAAAACAACGTATATAATCACATACAAAGTGCATGAGTTATTAATCGATTTTAATACATTAAGCATTCATAATCACATATAAAATGCATGAGCTATTAATCGATTATAATACATTAAGCATTCATAATCACATATAAAATGCATGAGTTATTAATCGATTATAATATATTAAGCATTCATAATCACATATAAAATGCATGAGTTATTAATCGATTATAATACATTAAGCATTCATAATCACATATAAAATGCATGAGTTATTAATCGATTATAATATATTAAGCATTAATAATCACATATAATAAAAACATGAAACAACTTTGTCCTAACTAAAATTTTCTTATCAATTTGATTTGCTTTGTGGCTTCAAAATCTAGAAAAAGATATGACACATGTGATTTGTGATCCACAAGCAAATGTCTTATCAGTAATCGTTTGACGGCGGCTCTTTCCTCGCTACTACAAATTAATTATAACGACTTTATTGATAAAGTCAGGAGAATTACACAGAGAAAAATGAGGTTGATCAGTAACAGGTATTTGCTCTCGATATGAATCGAATTCTATAATTTTTTAACAAACTCGGACTAACATTTTATCTCAATTTGTAGCCCCTCGTTTTAAGGATATTGATTGCAATATGTCACTCATGAGTATTTATTTCTATCTTAGAAAATGAGACACACTGGTTTGAAACGCTGGTACATTAGAAGTAGTAAAATCTGACATAAAATAAATGCCTGAGTAGGCTCTTTGGCTTTGAATTCTTTTTTTCTACGCTGGTGTAATCTTAGATTTCAGCTGATATATTGAAAGCTATTCTCTTAATAAATATTCAAGCAATTACATTTTATATATATTCTTATGTAAATTATAATTTATTGTTGCTTACAGTTCATTTTAATCTGCAGTTAATCCTAACTTTTGGTGCGCCGGGGAGCAGTGATTGCTATATATATCATCAGGTGTAAAAGCAACAGTAGTATCTTTGTTAATCCAGGGGGGTAATCATGATAAATGTTTCCATGTAAATGACAATTTAACCACGATCATTGACTTTTGAATTTTAAAATTTAATTCACGTTATTATATGAAAATAATTGTATACAATCAACAGAATGTTCCCAATGCAATTTAAACTCCAATTTATCATAGATTATTCATAATGTGAAGTTTTCTTATTGGGGCGCAGCAGTGGGTTCCCAACCGATCGATTTGATTGAAAAAAATGAATGATTTCTCCGGCAACGTCGAGTCTTCCTGCTAGTCTTCGTATGGATATACATTTTTAGCCTTTCGATTTCTAAGACTTTATTATATATAGACCGAATTCGATGACAAAAAAGTAAGGTGTGGATTCTTCACCGATGCTAATTCAATCCTGGATAACATCAGTTCTATCGTCGGCTAGTATTTAATAAAATTTAGTTTCACCATGAACCATGGTGTTCTGATATTTATATCTTTGATGCGATTTTTGTAATTTTCTAATACATGTTAAAAAGTTACTACTCGTAATTAACATCCTGATTTAATGACGAATCTTGTTTTTAATAAAATACTAGCAGGCGGCTTGGCGTTTCCCGGTGGTAAAATATTCATATTATATTTTTATTTATACAGAAACTCAGGCATGTGGATGACAGTATCATGTTTTATTTTCTAAATCGTTCACTTCTTGTGAGTAAACAAACATACTCGATTTAAGATTAAAACAAAAATATAAAGCCAAGTCTGATAACTATTAGACCAGCTTAACACGTCTCTACATAGAGTTCTCAAAATACTTATTCTTAACATGAATAATCTTTAATGTAAACTATTTACGCATGCTCATTCAATTAGAAAACATATAAAAAAAATCGAGATTGTTTACTCACCTTTGGTGTTGGTTGCGTCTGAGGAAATAATCCAACCCGAGTTAATGATGCTACGAGGAATAAATCGGCTAGGGGTAGTAGTGGGAGGCATGCTCCTACTTATTATAAAAAGGCAGCTACCAATCAGACAACTTCACTTGTGATTAGTGAACAGTTACACGCCTGATCGACTCTTGTCACCTTACTGCTACGTTGTTCCCGTCGCCCTATATTGTTCCAACTAAACTACACTGATACTCGTCTCCAGTGGAAAGGGGCGCAATGGGTAATGCTTTGCGACCTGGGATGCGCAATTACCCACTTAGGTAACCTTCTACGCGACAAAAAGGATTTTTTTCACATCTTGCAAAGGAGAACTCAGTAACCATTTTTGGTATCATCTTTAATTCCTTACATTTGGTCAAATGGACCTCTCTAGGGATGAGTTACTGGTTTCAAGGGAAACATTGACCGAGAAGATTTTGAGTCGGCTATCAGCTTGCAGTGGTGACTTAAAGTTTCTAACATAAAACACATACAAGAAGGAGATTTTACAGTTTATTGACGAATCGGAGGCATGCATGGGCCAGTTATACCGCTTCGATGGGAGAACCCCCGCTGAGAGAAAGAGAGAAAGAGAGAGCGATTGGCTAACCCGGAAATCTGAATGCCTTGATGCCCTGGCGGAATAGGACAATGTTTTTGAGCCTCCTCAACCTCATGAGGAATCTATGTCCCAATTCTCGAGAGGATTCTCTAACACGGAGAGCGCTGCTACCTCATTTATTGTTGCACCCCCTCAACTGCAAATAACAAGGCCTTCATTTAGCGGCCAGGAAGTAGCCGCCGACCATCTGAGTTTTTGAAACTTTCCTGCCAAATTTGAGAACTGTGTGGTTGGCATGGCTAATGACGCAGAGAGGTTTAATTTTTAAAGGGTTCCCTCTCTGGCAAGGCCTTACGCCTGACCAACTACCTAAGTTGCACGGATGCAAATATTCTCGAACAATGTCCATCCTCCAAGACAATTTTTTGGACCTTGATGGCACTATTGACAGAATATGCGAGGACATCCTGGATTTAACACCCCAAAACAATCCCCCATCAGAAATAAGGGATTTTATCTCCAGAACAGTATCATTGTTGGAGGAGCTGGGAAACTCCCTCTCTTGTGATTTCTCAGCCGATAATTCGAGTGGAGCTCGACTTATGGCAAAAAAACTATTCTTGAAATTTCCACACGGACTGAAGGGATAGATGATAGGCCTCACGGATGAAAGAGTGCCGCTGTTATAATCGATACTCCTACTAATTAGAAGGCATTGCTGTGCATCAATCACCGCTGCCCTCCCCATTGTATCTGTCACCTTTTCGCGTAGGGCCAGGGCAGTCTCTGTAAATTGCCTATTGCATACCGACAGCGGACGCACATATTTATCGGCCGATGTACCTGAGACTCTGTGTCCAGTTGGGCCGGTTCGGGTGTGCCGACAACTTAGGTTGTCTACATTCCTCGAAGAGTGTCGCAAGCAGTTCGCGGAGGTTGTACTCGATACGAACTTCGATTCAGGAAACACTGTGACTTGTCCAGTCTTGATATCTGACGCCATTGGTTTATCGGTCCGGCTTTGCAATTTACAGTCGCTGTTACATGCCTTTGAGGAGGCGGGCTGTTCGTTGGCCGACCGGTTCGAGACGGAGTCCGAGTTAATAACTATCAGTGGGGTAGCTAGCGTGTACTTAATTCAGCAACTGGGCCTATTTAAACTAGTTAAACTGGGAAGGGGGGGTTCAAAACTTTTTGTTCCCGTACGGATTGGTGCCATTCGAGAAGATCGATTCTCAAACTACGACCAGAAATTTATAAAACGATTCAAAGAGACGGTTGGGCTGCAGAACGGCAACTAATATGTGTGGTTCACTTGGCACAATGATAAACTGGACAAGGTCCCTTTCAACCATGCAACCGTGTCCTGGGCCGAGTATTCGCGGTCTGATTTAAAAAATAGATACGCTGTGTATTTGGAGATGTTCTGGTAGAAACAAAGAGACGGCACCATTGAGAAATTTTTGTCTCCCCGCAGGAGTTTGACCAGTACGTGTGACTACTACATCGACCTGTCTATAAAACCGATCCTGCGGCGACGACGAGGATTAGACCCATCTTCAACTGCAGCTTGAAGACGGGAGGTAGACTGTCCCCGAACGAAGCAGCATATTCTGGGGTCAACTTAACTGGGAACATTTTGAAATTGCTATTGGCATTTAGGACGACTAATAAATCCTTTTGGCAGACATCTGCTGAGCGTTCCTAATGATTCGGCTCAAGTTGGAGGCGGACAAAAATAGTTTTTTTTCTCCCTCAGGGAGTAATTTTGACAAGCACGTTCCACAGCAGAGATCCTGACTGTAATCTCTGAACGCATATACCATTCACTGGACAAAGCGGGAGAGGGCAGAGCGGTAGCTCTAGATATATCTAAGGCTTTTGACAGGGTATGGCATGAGGGTCTCCTCAGGAAGATTAGATCATACGGTATCACTCGTAGAATACTTAACATAATCAAATCCTTCTTAGATAAGAGAAAAATCCAGGTTGTCCTCGACGGTCGTACATCTAAACAATATGATATAAATGCGGGAGTGCCCCAGGGATCTATCCTTGGACCTCTACTGTTCCTGATATTCATAAATGACCTCCCCGACAAAATTGCCTCTGAGATAGGTATATATGCTGATAACACAACACTCTATAGCAGGAACGACAGGAAAACAAATGAATATATATCTAAAGTAATGGCAGAATCACTAGAGGATGACCTCCAATCAGTAGTGGAATGGGGACAAGAATTGATGGTCACGTTAAATGCCGCCAAAACTAAACTGGTTTCATTCAATAATTACAAGAAACCTACTCTACCACCTATAGAAATGGCCAACGACTCTTTATCTGAGAGTACGCCTTTCAAGCTCCTTGGCCTAACGTTCACAGGAAACATGAGTTGAAACAATTACATCGAGGGCATTGCCAGGGCCGCTGTAAGGAAGGTGGGCTCTCTCTACCGTGCTAGAAAACTACTAACACCCGAAAGTATCCTGTACCTCTATAAGGCAACCATTCGCCCATGTATTGAGTATTGCTGTCATATTTGGGCTGGTGCATCGGCTACTAGTCTCTCGCTCCTTGACACGGTTCAAAAGAGAGTCGCAAATCTGATAGGCCCTAAACTGGCATCTAAGCTTCAACCTCTGGCCCATCGACGAAACGTTGCATCCCTCTGCCTGTTCTTCAAGTATTTTAATGGTGAATGCTCTGACGAACTGAAAGCACTTGTGCCCCCACGACGTGAACACCCTCGACAGACCCGACAAGCTGCAAAATCCCACCCCCACACTATAGAGATCCCTAGATGTAAAAGATCTTTCTACTCCAGTAGTTTCTTCCCCAGAACCGCTAGACTATGGAATTCCATTCCAGGTCACTGCTTCCCCAACTGTACTGACATGCATAAGTTCAAGTGCAACGTGAACCAACATCTCGCTGCCCAAATCCCTACATAGTACCCCAGTAGTTGTTTCCCCTGATAGTAGCCCTCTACACCAAAGTTGCAATGTGCCTTGTTTGGGGTGCAAATGTAATAAAAAAAATCCTTTGCGCTGCTTCGGCGACATCACACTCATATTTGGCTTCACCTCCAGCCAGTTTGTATTGGGTTAGGATTGCACACGGTCAAATACAATCAGGATCGGTGCCGCAAGGTGATGGAGGGCTGGTTTTACGTAGACAAGCTTGTTGCATCGATGGCTGACCAGAACAAGCCTATTAGACCGTATTCTCTGGTTCGAGAGCACTTGCAGGATGAAAGATTCGTAGTCCAGTCTTAAAATTCCAATTGTTAGGCCCTCCGCGCTAGGATGGGAAAGGACGGCACCTTGAACGCCCATGAATAGCTGTGAGAAAAGGTACTTTGATATTGTTACTCGCCACTTACAGAGGAGTTTTACATTCCCCACACAAAGTGTGACGCCAGTGCCTCAACAAAAAGAAGCGTCCTTTTTGAGGGAGCCAATGCTTTCGATCCACTGTCATTTTACCCCCCCCCCCCGTTAAGATTAGGAGTCGTGTGCTAATCAGGAATATGTGGAAGGACGGTATGAGTTGGGGCGATACCCTCTCTCCTGTCATTCAGAACCATTGGAGGGAGCTTGCTGGGCACCTCTGAAGGTTGAGTGACCTCCACTTTGATCGAAGTAGCATGGAGTCCCGGCTGCCCGGGGATATGTACCTCTTCTGCGACGCCTCCAATGAGACATACGGATCTGCTGCATATGTCGTGCAAGGCAGCCGGTCCTCCTTATTATTTGCAAAGGTCAACATCGCGCCGATGAGGGACAACACCTTGCCGGTCCTCGAATTGATGGCAGCTGTTCTCGCTTTTAAATTTCTCCCTACTATCTTGGATAACTGAGAGGAATTCGTCCCGAAAACTTTTGCGTTCAGGTTGGGTTTTCTTGGCTTCTGTCCAAAACCATGTCATGCAATTATATTTTGGCAAGGAATCGGCTGAAGGATGTATTGAAAATGAATTTTGAGCTGGAGTCTTACTATGGATTAAGGACCCTTTTCAAGTACGAAAACACCCAGTCCAACCCATCTGATTTAGTAACGAGAGGCATAACCTTGAGGCGATTTCAGACTTCCTTTGACGTTGTGGTGCTTTGATCCCTCCTGGCTAGGCATAGGGATTTCTCAATGGCCGGAACAAGATCTACCGTGTTTGTATGAGACATATCAACAGATGATTCGCACCCCGGCGAATTGCTCTATTTCGCACGAGCAAGCGAGTCCTTCTGTTGTACCCGTGGACAGATTTTCTTAATGTCGCGTCTATGGTTTTCAGGTTTATAGCAATTCGGCTGGGGTGACAGTGGGATTGCGAATCCAAGGTGGCTCTCCACCTTATGAGGATTATGCAACAGCAAGAGTTTCCAGCAGAGATCGAATATCTGCGATGCCTGCGACAGGTGGTAGCTCTTCCAATATATTGGAATCGACAAAGCACGCTCCGAAAGACAGAAGTGGTATTTGCCCGGATTGTGCGCATCAAAGAAGACGTAGGGTCAGGTCGAGCCTGCTGCCTGCATAAGAACGTGGATCGAACACTGTCTCCGTTTTGGTCATCATTTCTTTTTCTGTTTTTTTTTTTGTTTTGTTTTTGTCGGGAATGTGTCAAAAATGGAGACTGTTTACTCACGTTTGGTGTTGGTTGCGTCTGAAGAAATAATCCAGCCCGAGTTAAAGATGCCATGAGGAATACATCGGCTAGGGGTAGTGGTGGGAGGCATGCTCCTACTTGTTATAAAAAGGCAGCCTCCAACCAGACAACTTCACTTGTGATTAGTGAACAGTTACGCATCTGCTCGACTATTATCACCTTACTTCTACGTTGTTCCCGTCGCCCTATATTGTTCCAACTAAACTACATTGCTACTCGTCCCAATAGGAAGGGGCGTAAAGGGTAATCGTTTGCGGCCCTGGATGCTACCCGACAAAAAGGATTGTTTTCACAAACAAATAAAATTCGATGACTACCACGTACCAACTCTGACCTCTTAACAGCCTTTTTCCATGGGTGAAAACAAAGTAAAAAACTTTTCTACGTGTCTGAATACTCTATATACAAAATTCCAGATCTGTAGATCAAACGTTCATTCAGGATATAGGTTGAGAAGTTTCCTCAGACACATTCTGAATTTTATAAATATGTAGATATGATGTCACCTAACAAACAGACAAGAAATGCTATTTGATTGCTGTTTTCTTTGCGTTAATCAGTTTATTAGTAATTTGTTGAAAATGCCAACCTATCTGGCTGAAGTTGAGATGATACAATTAAGTGTTAACTGCAAATACTCCAATACGATACACAAGACGTGCATCTATTTAGTTATTGAGATCAATATGCTTTGACGCTAAATCGAGTCATTATTCCAAGCAAACGATTAAATGAATAACTTTAAAGGAACTCGGAAGTGTTTTCTAAAATAGAAATAAGAACCAGCAATTCCTTAAGATAGAGTCTTGTTGCCATATCTGAGTAGAAGCTGCTCGGCGAGCCCTATCAAACCTGGGGAGAGTTCAAAACCGGCTTAAAAACCTAGTAGTTGATACATTTATCTCTTCCCTGCCACCCCTCCTGTACCTATCTAGCCTGTTTCTGCTATATCGTTATTTTCATGGGAAGTTCGCGACTGAACTTTAATCAATAGTTTTCCCTTTTAATCGCCCACACACACAAAAAAAACACTCGACTAGGTAGAACACTATATACGATGTAAACGCCGATTCCATAAACAAGTTTCTTTAGACGAACTGCTCGTCTTGGGAACACTGCTCCGCTGGCCTGCTTTTCAGTTGAATACAACATGCCAGCCTTCAAATTTAATGTAAACAAGTTTTTGTTGAGCCGTCCCCATAAATAATCAAATTTTACCGAAGCCATACCATTAACGATTGCTACACAACTATCTTACATATATTAACTTATCTTCGAGTAACCTTCATGCTTTGAAAAGCAATGACACGTAAGTAAAAAATAAAAAAAAGAAAAAGAAATATATGCTAACATTTTCGTCGTGATTTCCAATCGTTTTATGTTTGCTTAAATCAACGAAGAAAGGAATCAGAGTCATATAAGATGAAGCGCAGTTACTGGTAAGACTACTGAATGTTAAGAAACGTGGGTCTCTATATATTGGGGAAAAATAAATATTAATAGCATTCTAAGGCGACATTAGCTCATTTCCATGTCATTGTTTATCATTATTTTATTACTTTCTCTTATTTATGCTATCTATTCGAAGTTGAACAATACTTAAATGCATTTCTGCATTGAATTATTAATAAAACATTGCCAGACTGTCTCTTCTTTCTTCGGAACGTTTTTTTTCCCACTAAGTAATTTGGCGTGTCAATATATATATATATATATATATATATATATATATATATATATATATGTATATATATTCACAGAAAAAAAGTTTCGTTGTATCACACCTCTTTATTGAAACTAGAATAGGATGCATACTGAGCAAGGAATATAACCTACGGATATCTAACTGATAGTTGCCACTTTAATCATTTGGTCCATGTGGACATGCGCCTGCAACCGATATCTTCCAATGCCCTGTATATAAACATTTCATCACTACTTTAAAGTGCTCACTTTGTGTGTCTATTTATAAACAAACAGCTTCACATAATGCCAAGTCATCAGCAGGCGAAATTATATACGATAATGTTGCGCAAAAGAATAGGGTCTTAATTAAATTTGCTGATGAGGAGACCGTGCTTACCAAAAAAACTATGTATAATTGTTCTACGTGACTTCATGTATACCACAAATAAAAAGCACGGATTTCCGAAACGATCGTACAGATAATTGACTTTGTTGTTGTTCCTTCTTATGAAACTGATTTTTAATTTAATTAAAATTTGATTTTTAAATTAAAATTTTTTTTTTTTTAATTTTTAAATTATAAATCACATTACTTAATATTGGATTAGCTCTAGGACATTTAACTATCGAGCTTATTATATATCTAAATTACAACGAGCATTTCCTGTATTTTAATTAAACTAGTAATTTCACTATTACATTAAAATACACTTAGCTCTTTAGACTATTATTCTAATCTCCTTTAAATTATATATATATATATATATATATATATATATATATATATATATATATGTGTGTGTGTGTGTGTGTGTGTGTGTGTGTGTGTGTGTGTGTGTGTGTGTCATCAAAATCTCTGGCCTTCATAGTGGGGAGACTAACATTTGATGCTGAATATTTCAAATGATCTGAAATAACAACAGGGAGCGACTTGATTCAAAATATGTTATACCTCCTTTCTTTTGGAAATAAGATACGGCTATGAATCCCTTCAGTGTCAAAACATCATAATAAACTGTGAAATTTACTTCATGTATTAAAGCTAAAGAGGAGAAATATAATATATGAGAAATATCTGGAATCAAGTTTTTCTTTGCTGTTATTCTAGATCATTGTAAACCATTGGAGCAACTTTTAGTCTCCTCTCCATCAAGGTCGGAAATTTTGGGGAAATATAAAATATTTTGTAGTTCATATGCAAAACAAGAAAAGCAAGTGACGATTATTTGAGCATTTTATGGCTGTAAAAACGTGTCATAAAATGGCTCTGGATAATTAATGCTCACCTTAATGTGTTTACTAAGAGCAAATGCCACATACTCCACTACGCAAGACAGGTTACTACTTTTCCAACGAACCTTCATTTGTATAAATTCTGATCAATAGTCGCTGAGATTTGGAACTTATAAAATTGCGAAAAGGTGGGATATATATATAATTATTGTTTACTATAATAATTAAATACATACATACACTAGTATTTCATCCTTTCGGGAATCTTCAGTGCAGGGTGTCACGACTAATACCAGTCGAACGATTTGAACCCCGCAACACGAGACATCTCTGGCTCGATTAGCGAAGACCTAATCCATTCGGCTACTATTAACCGCGTGAAATAGAGTTGAATTTAAACATTTTAATTTTAAATGTTCATTTACGTCAGCCAGACAGTGATCTTATCGTTATACAATGATCTATGCATAAGAGCTAAATTGACCGACTTTAATTCAACTGAAAGTGCTCAACGATAAAAAAACGAATTTCTTAAAGGGGCTGTCATAATTATTTTTTTACTATAATAATTAAATACCTACGGACACTAGTGTTTCATCCTTTCGGGAATCTTCAGTGGAGGGTGTCAAGATTAAAACTAGTCGAACTATTTGAACCCCGCAACACGAGACATCTCTGGCTCGATTAGCGAAGATATATATATATATATATATATATATATATATATATATATATATATATGCACTAGTAGCCAAATGAAACATCGAAACACTCATATCGTTGGTTCTATTGGAAGAAACCACATGCAAATTTGATTGTTCTTTGACGATTATAATACTAATCCATGGTCAACATTTTATGACAATTGGTAAAAAAGAAACTATAATTCCAACACAAAAATATGCCCAAACTTGCTGACATTTGTATATATATCGGATGGACTTTTGTTATTTATTGTCTGGTTATCTCCCCTTTTTTATTTGCAAGACACCTAATATGCACACACACACACACACACACATATATATATATTTCTTAAATTAGCCCAACATTGACAACAGTGTTTTAATTTTCTTCCATTTATTAGTTTGCTTTTACTAATATTATTTGAACTAAACCCCCATTTGTTGTACCCAATTGTGAATAATTCCACAGATTTCTGCCTTTTGTATTATTTTGGACCATCTTCCAATTACGCGATTCCATTGGATTTTACTTGTGGACATGGAAATTTAACCAACTTATTTGGAATCTGGATCTTTGGATATTTTACCGTTATTGGATAGTTTACCCTTCACCAGACTATCCATTCACGTGAAATCACATTTTTCTTCACCCTATTCCCTCTGCTTTACTATCTGTTATCAACTAAGATATATGACCTACTTGTACTTTCAGTAAATACATTTGCAAGCAAAATCCGTTCCCGCATTTTGATGAGAAGGAAAGTATTTCTTCGAAATTTCGCAGATTAAGGACTACCCACTTATTTTGTGCTTCCTTTTTAAAATTAAATATGTTTTTAACTCTTCTTCAAATTGTTTTTAACATGTTTTATAAACTACTTGATCTTATATATATATATATATATATATATATATATAGAGAGAGAGAGAGAGAGATAGATAGAAAGATAGATTGATAGATAGATAGAGAGAGAGGGGGGGGGAGAAATGAGAAATTGAACAATTTACTACAGTAGAATTAATGGCATCTATGGAATAAAATTCTATCTATAACAGAGGGCGTGTGATTAAATAGAAAATGAAATAGATTCTAAATCTGCTGCACTTTTGTTTTCAGACTCAGACAACACAAACAGGTGGTCATTTATTACATAGCTTATATGATGGCACATTTAATGGCTTAAAACCTCTATAATAATTACGTTTTTACTCTTCACAAAACGTAAACTATAGTGACAACTTCGTGTGAATCCAATTAATCGACAATTTGTCAAAATAATTGTCTTCGCCGTTGATCATGCTGTCAATTGGCTTTTTTGACTGACAGTAAATGAATGTTCTTTTCTGAAACCAATCTTGGTTCAATAAGGTTCGTGTTAGCTTTTTTATTGTTCTATTCGTCAGATATTTGTAAGTTGCTTGTTATTTTAAATCAAAAAAGAATTAACCATCGCTCTCTCCATTAAAACGCACGCATACCAACAAACACATCCACACCTATATGTGTGTGTGTGTGTCTGTGTAATGAATTATTGTTTTTAGAATTTACAACAATTTATTATTCGATAAGGCATACAAGTTGGAAACTAAAAACTTATTTAATCCATGGAGTCACAAAGAATGGCTCTCATTTTCAGAGTCAATTAGTTATCAAACTAAAAGTCGTAAAAATAAATTTTCTGGTTAGAACGTAAATTGGAAACTGCAAATTATGAGAGAAGTCATATTAGTATTTAAGTTAATAAGGCAGAAATGTATGTTCAAAAGATATTTCGGATTAGTTCATGTTCGATAAAAAATCGTTAGAAATTTAGTATAATCCAAGAAAAATGTTGATTAGTCAAGTGCAGACATACGAATCAAATAATCAAATAGAGATTGTGGCAACGCAAGTCGTTGATTTGTTAACATGAGCAAATTCCAAATGTGATTATAGCATCCTAAAATTGCGGTAGTATAATATTGTACTGAAAAAAACTCTAAGTGAATAAGATGCTAACATTTTGGAAAAGAAATATATGTATATATATATATCTTTATTTATTTATTTATTTAAAATCAAGACTTATAACAGTAATTACATGTCCCCGTCTTTTGGTTGAGCACTGTCGGAAATGTTCTTTCACCCGATGCTTCCTTTGGCTATGAAGCGAATCCCACTGTCCGTTTGTTTGTAATTTGAGCACTGAGCAGGGCAAATGCTTCTTTCCTAGGCATTGTGAGAGATATTTGCGGGCAGCAATTGTGGGTAGAGCTGCCAACTGTCAACTCGATGGTTGTAGGTTCGATCAACGGGTGGGAAATGTGCTTGTGTAGCTACACTAGTCAGTTGTAATACAACGAAACAGTACTGTGTGTGGATGACTACATATATATATATATATATATATATATTATTTGAGGGTAAACAGTTACATATGGTCGTTACAAATAGCAATCAGTTTCAGTCAAAGACACTTTCTCAGGCGACCAAGAACCTCCCGACGCCAAAAAGAAAAACGAGAAAGATTAGAAAAAAATTACAAAAGAAAAAATGGATTTCTAAAAAAAGACTATATGAAAAGATCATAAAATGTTGCTCTCTAAAACGGGGGATAAAAAAGAGGGAAGATCGCATTAGAACCTATTGGAAGATTATTCAAAATTATATTAACGCCAGGATATAAAACTGAAATGATAAAAGTGGGTCATAATTTTACTGGAACTTTAAATTGTATAGGAAAGTGGGTGTTAACATTGATTTTGAACGTCTTTGAAAAAAGCTTTCACGTGTAATTTTTGACACCAGGAGTTTCGTGTCGTTATAAGTTAAGTAAGGCGTTGGGTTGTAGACTAATGCAGACATATTCATTCCGAGACATACATCTGTATATATACATACGTACAAGATATACACAAAGAGACATATATATGTATATATATATATATATATATATATATATATACATATATGTACACGAAGAGAGACAACGAGAAGGCGAGAAAGAGAGAGATAAGTATATATATATATATATATATATATATATATATATATATATATATGAACAAATGATTAATAACACATGTTAAAAGACATCTTGAAAAAGAGTTAAAAACATATTTAATTTTAAAAAGGAAGCACAAGATAAGTGGATAGTCCTTAATCCGCGGAGTTTCGAAGAAATACTCTCCTTCTCATCAGAGGGCAGGAATTAGCAAAATGCGGGATCGGATTTTGCATGTAAAAGTATTTAGTGAAATTACTAGTCACATATCTTACTTGGTTAAAAAAAAGGGTGAGGTAAGGGGAGTAGGAGATAAAAGAAAAATGATAAAAAGATTTCACATGAATGGATAGTCCGGTGAAGGGTAAAAAATCCAAGAATGGTAAAATTCAAACACGGTAGAATAAAAAATTTCCAATCAAACAGGTAAGTTCCAAATGGTCCAAAATGATCCAAAAGGCAGAATTCCTTGGAAAAAAAATCACAAATGGAATGAGTTCTAAATCATTAAAAGAAAAGTTCAAATGTGCACAGAAAAAATACTGGAGAGAATATTTAAAACACGTCTGCCAAAGCCGGGGGAATCAAGTAAAAAGTTATTTATATATATATATATATATATATATATATATATATATATATATATATATATATATGTATATATATGTGTGTGTGTGTGTGTATTTGTGTGTGTGTGTCTGTCTGTTTCTGAGTCTGCGTGTGTGTCTGATGGTTAATACTTTTTGACAGAGGTTTGCCATTACGTCAGTTAAATCTTGTGCGCCTGTGTGCACCTAGGTGTCTTTTTAATCCAGAGTTATCCAACATGAAAGAAAAAAGTCTTTCTCGTAAAGGTGGTTGCATAATAATATTTTAATAGATTTTCAGACAATATGACAATTTACCGTTGCAGGATGTGTTGTAAAAGCCTCCTTATAAGACTGTCGTTCCCGTCTTTTATTGTTTAATTTCAGATGTTTCACAAAACCACCTTTCAACAAAAGGCATCTGCAAAATAGAGTGCATTTCAGTTCCTGTTGTAATTTCTGTGACATTATATTTTAGTCCTGCTTTCTTAAAACATGTTTTAAGACAACAAGATCGACACGCTACTCTTAAAAAATCTTACAAATTTCTCTGATGTTTTCTCTCCACGTGTTGCATCTGATAGGTGCAAAAGAGTAGTGGTTGATGGAGAAAAATCAGAGGACTGCAGTATTAATGCTGGAGTCTCTAAAAGGTTCATATTCAGCCCAACTCTCTTCCTGATCTACATCAATGATCTCCCTAAACACATACTGAAATCATTCGTTCTCTCTCCTCTGATCTCGAACGAGTGGTTCAGTGGGGGAAGACGTGTCTGGTTACCTTTAATGCATCTAAAACCAAACTCCTATCTTTACATCATCAATGCTCTGATCCCCATCTGGCATCAATTGAAATGGATGGCTCTCGTCTAAGAGAAGCTCCATGTTTTGACAAATTTCTGGGCTTGACCCTCAATCATGATCTGGAATGGAACGCGTACATCGTCTGTTGCCAAGGTCGCTGGAAAGATGGTGAGCTCCTTCTACCGCTCCAGAGAATATCTCACTACTGATGCAATTCTCTATCTATATAAAAGGCAATTACGCCCAATGTTGGAATACTGCTGCCATATCTGGGCAGGAGCTGCTAAAAACAGCCCACCCTGCCTTGAAAGAGTACAAAATAGACTTTGTGGCTTAGTGGGGGATGCCCTTTTCTCTACCCTGCAACCTTTCTCCCACAGAAGAAACTTTGCAAGCCTATCTTTGTTTTATTGTTATTTCCATAACAGGTGGTCGTCTTAATTCCAATCTCTGCCCCCCCCCATCGCCAATTTTTTACGAAAAACACCCGTCTAGCTGAATCCACTGTCGAAAACCTTCCCCACTCTCTATCTATGCCTTAATGAAAACGTAGATTCCATGAACAAAGCTTCTTGCTTAGAACTTCACGCCTGTGGAATTCTGTTCCGTCTGCCTGCTTCCCTCCTGACTACAACTTGGATGTATTCAAGTCCAACATAAACAAATTCCTGATTGACCGCCCCCTTAAGGAGACACTTTAAATATCCAAACTAACGTACTGTACTTACAATAACCGTTATCCCTGAGTGGCTTCCAGGCCTTGATAATTGGTGACCACCTTGTAAAAAAAGCATAGGTGTTATTTTTGAAGTACCAAATATGAGTATATGTTTCGTTGTTCTTATTTGAAGAGGACTGATGTTATTTGTTGTTGCTCATGTTTGTAAGAGTCTTAGAGTGATAGAGACAGTCTTAGGATTGTTCGTTGAATGTTGTCAGATGTTAGATATTATATATATATATTCATTGTGAGTGTTCATATTGTTGGGAGATGGAGACATTGGTGAGATATAGACAGGTATATATAAAGAGAGAGGCAGTTCTTATATATAACGAGACAGACAGGTGCATACTACTACAAGAGCACCCAGCATGTAATTCAACTACAAAGACATTTTGAATATCTTGATAGATAGACCGAGAGTGCGTTTGACTTTACCTTTCTCGTTGTAATGATGAACACAGAAGACGGCAGTAATAAAAACACATAATGATACGTTTATTTCTTCTTCGACCAGTCGGACATGATTTTATCTCAGGGGTTCAAAGTTGTTACATGGTTATTTCTAAAACCCTCTCACTTCCAGAGGGTGCCTTGGCTCTAACGGAGAATCGGTCTGATCTCCTCTCCTTCTCTGATCTGACTGATCTAACTTCGAACTCGTTCCTATGTTGAAAAATAACATGCATGTCTGATCAACGTGACCATAACTCACGTGTTATCAACGTGCGCGATTTGCACGTTTTTGAAACCATTTCTGACGGCCAGAAAAACAAAGGAATTTAACCTACTTCTAATTCTGTAACCCATATTTTATTATGCATTCTTTCTAAGAATGTGAATAGTTTCCAGCCAAATTTGTATTTATTAAATATTTTAACAGAATAAACAATTTACTGGATCTTCCATTTATAATAACAGTCTGTGTTTATTTTAACTTATGATTGGAATTCTCAATTTCAAATCTAGCTTCGCAAGTTCGAATCCTTGACTATCCTATTTCATATTTACTCACTTACAAGCACAGGCTTCTGTTCTTGTAACACACGGTGATTAGTCTTTTGCTTGTGCTTTTTGAGTTATGTACATTCATCTCAAGTATTTTAAAGTGCTTTTTCCAAAGAATCTTTAAACGTTTTTACCTGGTTTATGTTGTGGTCTTTTATCCCCATCTATCTCTCCATAAAACAATTGTTTGGGAACTCTTTTGTCCTCCATTCTAATCAAGTACCCAGCGCGTCTGAATTCGAATGATTTTCATTTCTATACTACTACTATATGACCCTTCAAGAACTACAGTATCAAGTGTTACAGTCCTACAGTTAATATTACGTATTCGTCGAATGCAAATTAAGTAAAATAACTTGAGATGACTTTTATACGTTATGAAAGTCACTGAACCACATAGCAGTGTACTGAGAACGCCTGCTTCATAAATACTTAGTTTATGTTTGATGTGATTCCCCGATCTGATCACACACGTTTCTTTAGTTTTCCAAAAGCAGAACTTGCTATGAATGTTCTGTGATTTATCTCAGCATTAAGCGTAAAGTCCTTATTAAGCGTACTACCCCAAAATATAAAATTATATATATATATATATATATATATATATATATATATATATATTGTTATTGTTGTTATTTTTCAAGCGATACATACGGTTAATATTGGCGCCGCCTCGGAGCTCATTTTTTATTTACTTAGAAAGTCGCCCTTTTTAATTTGGACGTATATAACATTTTTATTTATCCACACATATATATCCATATATATATATAGCCACATATATATATATATATATATATATATATATATATATATATATCCATCAATACTTCTGTTCAGTCTTGAAAGACAAAGGATACTCCTTAGGGGCAGTAGCGCGTGTAATTGTGAGGCAAAGGTTGCGCAATAACAAACCGCACCTCTCCTGAATCGGCACTGTTTGAGTCCAGTGGCAAGGAGCAGACCAGAACGACTGGAAACAATGCCGGGATAATGCATATACTTTTGTATTAAAAAATATGAAATAGACATTCATGTTTACGCATTGATATCTAAATGAAAAAGCATTCTAATTAAGTACAAACATACGTTATCACCGTGCATATGTATGCCTAATTTATTTAGTACGTAAATGTATTGATGTAAAAATAGTATAGCTGTGCTGTACCAGTCCCATTCAATAAATTATGTAATTTTCGGCATGAAGAATTAGAATATATATTAAGGTTTCCTTATTTGAATTTAATTGTACTTTTTTTTTACATTGTTTTAATTAAATACACTTTAAGACTCTACAATTTATCGTCGACCAAGATTTAAAACAAAAGAAAAAAACAGGATTAAACAGAGGACAGTTATCAAGTGTTTAATTGCTGAAGAGTGCTGAGAAGTTTTTAATTCATAGGAAAATGTCAATTTTGTAGGTGTTTCACCTTTCATGCGAAGAAATATCTACAAACGGGTAAAAATGATTAAAGAAGAAAAATGCAGTGTATGAAGACAAGTTTTGGAGGCTGAGGTGATAGAACAAGTCAATGACCCCATTCCCTCCGACAAAAGTAGAACAGTAAATGGCATGCCAAGAATTTTAGGGTTATTTGTTGAGACAGTACACAGATTGCCCATGGTCAGCCGCCGGAGGGTTCCAATGATGCTTAATGTAGGGCAGGAAAGAAGAAGGGTGTATACACCCTAACAGTGCCGTCTATGAGAAGGATGGTGATGGGTTTCTGAAGAATTTGATAACATATGACGAGGCATGAGTATTTCACTATGATTCTTATTCCAAACTGCAGTGTATAGAATGAAAGCTTGTAGGCTCTGCATTGAAGGAGGTTAAGTCACATCTGTTCAGGAAAGATTGTAATTTAGGATATGCAAGACCTAATAACCACTTAATTAATTGAGAAAGAAAACACTGTGAATAGTACAAACTGTGGCAACGACTGTGAACTGTGTAGAGAGACACAGTAAGACAAACGCAAGGTTAATAAATCAGAAGGAGTCCTCTTGAACCATGACAACGCAAAATCTCACACACAGAAATCGGCTTAGAACTGCTCCCTTATTCTCCATACACCCCAGACCTTGACACATCGAACCTTTATCTGTTTGGTCTCTTGAAAATTTTCCCGTGGCCACTTGTTCACAATCACCATTGTTTATTGTTCACATTTAATTGTTTCAAATTATATATACAATTATTTCATAAGTTTTGTCTTAGCTATCAAAACAGAGTTAAACTTACAACCAGATTTTTATAGTACAATCTATTAAATTCCTTACGTTCATAAGTAAAAAAAAACAGTCGTAAGATTTTTACACATATCCAAGTTAAACCTAAGGTTAACCCTCATTCCTATAAGATTAAATTTATAATATTTCTCCTAAATCGCCGCCAAGATATTAGGGTGGTACAAAAATAATGTCGATTTTTGATGTTCAACATTTTTCATTTTAATATACTTCCATACAAATGTTTCTGTTATGTCACCAAAAAACTATTTTCTTTACATCACAAGTGTCATGCCCATACATTAATGCAATAGCTAATGTAACATACTGACTCATCAGGTCACAGGGAGTCTTATAGAGTATAAAAACCCAACACCAAAGCTAGTCTGATCACAACCATAGGCCAAGTATTTGCCGAGTAATCGCCGAGGCCCTACTCGCGCTTGTTAAGAAGGCATGCTCCGAGTTCTGAACCTATATTTAGGCGGTTATTGAGGCTGTAAGTGATTACATTAGATCTAAAGCAGCTTTACTACATAATCAAGTTACCTTAATTGATTTTTTCAATAAAAAAACATTAAAATAAATCTGCCGTGTTCTTTTTTGAGAGCGACAGATGCATCGTTCCATCCTGTAATATGAAGATGTACACACAAACAGATAATATACGTATAATTTTCTTCATAATTACTTCATTATACATAAAAAAAACAAGTTTCATAAATTATTAATACGATGTTTCAAAGTGTTTCTGTATTTTTCATCTGAGATATAATAGTTTGTGCGTGAACGGTAGCTTGGTATATTGCACGAGTTGCAATTAGGCAAGTACGGGGTCTAGATGGTTGTATGGGTGACGTCGGGAAGGTCTAGTAAATTCATGAATTCGTTTTCTCGGGGATGCAATACGTTATTGATCTTACTACCACACGGCTCATTGTTTCAACCAAACACTTGAAAACAGCGCACACAAACACCATATATGCAAAACTTTATATTTGGGGTTTAGCCCGGAAACATCGGTGTAAAATACGAAAATTAAAAAAAAAAACAAATAGAAATTTGCAAGGTGAAGGTCGAACGCCGGCATTACGAATGTATAACGCGTTAGCTATTGCTTCATGTTTTAATTTTTAGCCCTGCAATAAACTTGTTTCCATAGCCCAGTCATTGAGGGCAAATGCAAAATTAAATCGTGAGCTGAACGTTTTAGTTTCGATTCTCTGTGGTGACGTATGAGTCTTTTTTTTAATATACTTTTTAAAGCATTACTATATATTGCATCCAATCTCTCTCTCTCTCTCTCTCTTTATATATGTATATATATATATATATATATATATATATATATATATATATATATATAAGTGAAAATGTCTGTCGGTCTGTCTTTTCTCTGTCTTTTCTTTAAGGAAGGCTATTATACAGAAATACATTATTTTACATATTCACCACATAACCTTATGAACAGTACATAGGGCCCGAGCAAAGCCGAGGGGAATTGCTAGTATATATATATATATATATATATATATATATATATATATATATAAACATATAATTGTTTGAACCAAACACTTGAAAACAGCTGACACAAACTTATTGTATTCAGTTGGATGGTGTGTGCATTCTTTTATACGATACACTTCGTGTAAATCAATGTATTTATACTTGCGAATCGTTAATGTTGATGTAAAAATCAGTCGAAATATCAACTCGACACAGTCCGCATAAAAAATATATATCATCTTTATTCTGCGATATAAATAAACTATAACATGCTTGTTGGTTTGTCTTCTGCGCTGCCTTTTACACAAAGAGATCATATATATATATATATATATATATATATATACATATATATATATACACATATATATATATAATGTCTGTATTGATTCTATCAAAAGCATGATGTAAATGAGTTTTTATAAAATTTAAATACGAAATTAGATACGTCATATGTATCTTCATACTGGGATATTGTAATTGTTTTTGTTTGAAACGGTACATATATTTATTGCTTACGGCTCAGTCCACATGTTGGTGTTGGACATATTTTTAATTTGCTATCGTTTATCTGAAAGAAGCCAATCCAATATATTATATATTATTCCTCTTCCTACTATTTAAGAGTGGAAAGGTATGTCGAAATCTGTCTTACATCACAACAACTAATATTGTTTATATATAGCATTCCGTTTACTAACCTTATATATACAGAGAACTAGCAAACAACTGAGAGTGCACATAGATACTAGCAAATACAAACATATTGGAACAGAAATACACTACAATGACAGATACACTTAATAAAATTAGCAAGAACCTTTATTCTAGACGCACCTGTTCATTAAAAACCGACGTTTTATTTAGAAACCTTATGTGAGAGGTAAACAACACTCATTTCTACAATAGGAAACCGGACGATAGATTCAATCAATCGGGCCGATCGCTATTGTCAGTTTGTTAAAGAGGAATTCAGTGGCCCAGAGAAAATTTCCATCGTCCGAGTAATTAATCAACCGTTAAATTCTATGAACGAATACTCATACAAAGAGTATAAGCCAAGTGATGGTAGCCATTTTCGTAATAACAAGAATGTCAGTTGAAATTGATCAAGGGACGAATTATTTTTTATTATATAAAAAGTTTGTATTGAAGGCAGAAATCTTGAAAAGATTTTCCGGAACTTGTCTTCAGAAACACTAAAATGCCCACCAACACAGTAACATTAAACTGCTTGCCTTTCTGAAAATCAAGTGTCACCCTTGCAAAAATGTATCAATACATTTCTCATCGCATTCGGTGATCGTCTTCAACAAGGACTGCTGTGTAAGGTCATTATATGATTATTCCTGTTTATTTTTTGCCATAATCAAAGAAGGAACAAGAAACCGTGCGCTAATCAGCAGGAAATTTGTCATCTTAACCACCTGTTTCATACTTAGGATGTATTTGCATAGCAATTCTGGCAATGGAAATTCCTATTAAAACTAAATCACCTGGATAGATGTGAAATCCAGTTATAATTATAGTAATAGACGGTTTTCTTATGATTTTTGCTAAATAATCCAATATTTGTTCAAGCTCCCAAGAATTCTGTTAATCAGAATTGATATCGATTTGTAGATAGATCAGGGCCGCTGACTTTGTTGCATTTTTAGATGCCATTGTTGTTTAATATGTTATCAAGTTTATTATACATTGGTTCAGTAAGCGGTAGTTCGTATTATGGCGTCTTTAATCTTGTATAGACGTGTGTATGTTTACAAATGACAAAATCCACGTATGTTGCATATTAACGTCTATAAAAGAGGTGTATACTAGCAGATGTATGTATGTATGTATATATATATATATATATCACTTGTATTCACTTGTTATTATTTAACGGAAATTCATGTTTTTTCGATTTATGTTAACATTTTACAGTTAATAGTTTTTACTCACTCAAATCCCAGCAACGACCAATGGCTGCTGCCAACGAGAAATCAATGGCAAGCAGGTGTTGCGGTAATGCAAATTTATTTGCCAATATTATCAAAAGAGGTAGAGAGTACTGAAAACCTGGGGAGACTTGTCACTCAGCTTCCATGAACACCACAGGCTGTTTTAAAGGAAAGATCGCTGAAGACCTGTGTAAAAGCTCCTTGTGAGCCAATAATAATCATAATGATAATAATAATAATAATAATAATAATAATAATAATAATGATAACAATAATAATAATAATAATAATAATAAAAATTATAATAATAATAAAAAAAATTATAATAATAATAATAACAACAATAATAACAATAATAATAATAATAATAATAATAAAAATTATAATAATAATAATAATAAAATTATAATAATAATAATAATAACAACAACAATAATAACAATAATAACATTAATAATAATAATAATAATAATAATAATAATAATAATAATAATAATAATAATAATAATAATAATAAAGTTGTCCTAGGTAACCCGATTTTTTTCTGGCAGTGCTTAATTTAACAATATAAAATTCAAAATATCGTACATATTGTTTACATCTGTGTTTATTATTTCTTTTGGAATTAGGTTTTTATATCATTATTACATACTGCGTGTATACTGGTAGTATACGCGTGGGATTCATAATAGCTGAATAATCTAACGTTGTCTCGTTGTCACTGGGAGTGAATATCATTGTCTATACTCGTTCAATATATCAATGTTTTTGTGCGTGTGTGTGGCCTGTACAACAAGGGACAGTTCACAGGGACACCAATAACCAATCAACGTCCGATAAAAGACTACTGATCTCAGTTCGAACGCGTGATCGCTGGCAGCAATAAACTCATTCGTGTGTGGCGCACAGTCAAGAGAGACAGACCTTGTATTCATTGGTTCGTTTGTAGCGTGACTTAAAGCCCTGTAATAAAGACACTTCCATGAGAACAAACACCAATTCGCTTCTGGTTATATTGCCACAGTAGTTATATTGTTATTATGGTTTTCGACGTCGCAATATCCAAGTTCATAGGCTCTTTTTTTTTACACCCTGGACGTAAACGTCCCCTTTGTTTCCAGGACATAATGTGCTAAGTAGGCCTGTGACAAGAGAATATTCTTTTAATTATTTTGACTCTCGAGTATATATCAGTTAATATCTTATATATTTTTAGATAGAGTGATGTGGTTCTCAGTTGATTAACTGTGTCTAACCGTGTTGAGTATACACTTGAGAGTCAATACAGTGATAAAAATATTATCTTGTTATTGCCACAGTGATATGTTATCACCAAAAGAATCTATTAGTAATAAAATTTCTTCCTTCATCTTTTCGTTGAACGAATATAATAAAAACATGTCTGTTTTCAAACTTGATTGCTTCAAATTTATGCGTTGCAAATAAGGCCAACCTTTATTATAGGTTACCTTTCAAGTCAGCGTAAAATCTGAATTGTCAATTTTAATAATTCTATATATGTCACTATTTATTCTGTTCATGTTCAATTTGCTACAAATATTAAACTTACGTTTTTCTCTATTATTTATTTGTTAAAATATTTATTAATATTTGGCTTAGCTATGCTAACATTATAGCTAAACTAGTGAACGTACACACTAGCTTATCTTAGGTACTCCCAAATTTTAAATAATTCCCTCCTTGTTTAATTTCTGTATATATCAAGGAACATTCGAAACAAGAAGCGCCTCTCCGTATCGCTCTCCGAACTGTTTACGAATCAACAGTAAATCTATCAAAAAGGGTTTTTTAAGGAAATCCAAGGTTAGCTATGACGTAAAAAGGTTGCCCAATTTATGGTCAAAGAATTTTAAAATTTTTACATACTTACATCATGGGCACAGAATTTTATCGCTGATTTATTTTTTATTAAAAACACATATTGTTTCCTTTTTTTAATATAAAATTCATCTGCAAAAAATACGGTTCTAAATCCCGCGTCTATCTTGCCTTATAATGTGCCTTGATATGATCAACAGAAAGTATCAATAATTTTACAAAAAATAAAATAAATAATGTATGGTTGTCGCTGTGATATATCTTAATTGTTTAAGGTAGTAATTATTTATCACATTTAAAGAAATCAATAAAAGGATTGATTTTGTTGTTGCGTAAAAAAGGGATAATTGTATCAATAATTTAAGTTGTCACAACCCAAGTTATTTTGCAAATATAAGTTCATCTGAACTTTAGTTTTAATTACTATTAAATTCTTTCTATACAATAGGGGTTTCAAAGGTACTACCATCTATTTTTTATTTTTCATGAATGAATAAGAGGGAATCAACTATTGCATTGTTATAAGAATAAACATATGCTGCATCCTTAATTTGTTAGACTAAGCAAGCGTTGTCATATATGTGTCAGAAAAAACGTTGCACCATTAAATTCCTTGCAAAAGTGCATTTAAAATGTTGGTAATTATGTACAAAAAATAAATCATTAGAGGTAAAAACATAGAAAGCTTTATTTTTAAAACGACCCGCGTATGACGAAGCATAATAGTGCATTGAGAATGGTGGTGACTATGTGAAACAACGAATTCTAAAACAAAAACGGTCGTTTAATATTATGGTACAAACAAACAAATTCCTTGCTCGTTAGCTATGATTTCAAAAAGTAAAAAAAAGACTTTTGGAATTACTTCCGTATTTAAAAAAAAATATCTAGATTTCGGAACTTTTATTTCTATGAAAGTAAAAAAGTTTTTTCTTAACCCTTTGAATGAATCTGGTTTTTGTGTTTCTTGCTATAATATTTCATCAAAAGCTCTATATAACCCGATTTAACCGTGCATAGAATAGTATTGCCACATGACGATGAACAGTGTGTTTAACTCAATAACTTACATACTGTATTTGAACCATCAACTCCTGTAATATCGCCGCAGTGTTGTATATCTTGGTTTATTTTACAAGTACAGAATTCTCCCACATGAGACTGATACATTTGTAAATAAATCTCTATATATCTCTATTAAACCGTGCATCAAGTATTGTTGCCACATGAAGCAAAACAATAGTTTCAACCCAATTACTTAGTATATTTCAAGCATCAATTGCTGTATCATAATTATCTTAAGCAAAATACCGCTAACCCATAATTGTGACAGACAAAAAGGAATTATATTCCAAATTTAGCATAACAGATTAACGGGCCGATCTAACGTTCCTCGCTGTATGATGCTCTAGATAATAATATATTCGCTATCTTAATAGATGTTTCTCGCGGAAATATCTTAAAGGCTTCTGTTTTCTTATACCAGCATACAGAACTTGAAACGTAATTCATATAGCTATCTTGCTGCTTCACACGGTACTCCTTATACTTTTGGCCACTATCACAATTCCCAAGTACTTTAATTGTGGTAAACAAAGCAATGTATGCATTAATAAAACTATTTTAACAAAACAAACATTAGCAGATTAAGCAATATACGGATTAAAATATTACTTAAATAATTGCAAAAATATAACAGATTTTCGATTACTTCCTCAGGCTTTTATTGTAAACAGCGAATGATTGTGGTAACGAATTAAATCGGAGTAACAATTGACATATTGCGAAAAGTCGTATACAGGGCAGAATATAACAAGTTGAAAGTGTTTATAAAAGAAAATATAAACCATTATTTATAAGTCAATCGTTTATATAATATTAAAATCCTTACTATTTTCTATTAAAGATGTCTTGCCAAATTCTGTTCGCTGGAAGAAGCAAGCGATAGTCTCTCCTAGTGTTATAGGCTGAGATTGGATCTCGAGCACTAGTCACACGATGTTGAGAGAAGCCTGAACGTTCATTTGTCACAGGGTTTAAGTATGTCTCTTTCAAATTCGACACACATATAATACTTTCAACTAAACGAGACACAAACCCAGATGACGACGCGGATCGTCGTAAAAGAACTCATATGCAGTCTTTATACAAATGCGTCCTACTAGAATACGATCGTCTAATCCGACACTGTTTAACACAATATTATTCAGCCAGTGTTGCTTTATATAATTTTTTTTTATAATTACACCTGATAATTCTCTCAAGGTAATAACTAAATTTATAAGTAGACTATTATTAAATTTGATCACCTTCACAAGTATTTACTAACATAAATTTATTTTTTCATTCGTCCCGCGTGTATATGAAGCAATATTACAACTGGTGATTCAACGTCATTTTTTCAAGTAGTTTTCAGAGCGATTTCGGACAATGCCATTTCGTTTTTGACAATACTGCTTGAGTGATATTTTGCATATGATTCGATCATTTAGTTCAAAAAGCATTAGTTTACTAAAGCCGGGCGAATAGTAAGTATTGATTTATATACATCGCGTTCAAATGGTTCTGTCTGGAGAGTAATGAAGCCAACTCTGTTGAACAATCACCATTATCACATTTAAAAGCCATGGTAACCGCCTACGCACCACAAGACTTAAATAAACGAAAATGAAGACAAAACACAAACAGTAAATCTAGTCGTTCATCAATGACAATTGTAAACTTAAATGTGAAAGACAAAAATAGAACAACGAAGTTTATCGCCATTTGTACATACGTGTAAACACATTGGAAATGCCATTTAGAATTGAGGCGTAACACACCAAAATAATTGCTACTTAAAACTTAATCGTGAAAAAAAGAACAAACAAAAATCTATACCATAGTTAATCGTGACAGATCAAGGAGTATCTAGACAAAATACGGGATCTATAAATGTTATTTTATAACTGAAGTGTAATGAAATGCTCCTGAAACAAGCATGAATGGCTGAGGGTCAAATATTGTTTTAGATGAATGAAATACAGTTACGGATTATCGCACTCTATGGCTTACTGGATATGGGATAGCTTCCGTACATTCATATCTGACCTACATCTGCATTCCATGTTTAAAAAGGATGTGTCCTCTATAGTATCAGACCTGACCGAATGATTAATTATAGGCATAGACCGATTCATACCATCCTAAAACTTCCAACAAAAACCTAACAGCCAGCCATGGTTCTCCCCTGAATGTGCTGCTGCCATCGCGCACAGTAATCACTCCATAGCTACCAACGTAATAGCTGTACTGAGACTAAATCTGCTTTCAGGTCTGCCAGCAACCACTGTAAAAGAGTAATAAAACATGCAAGAGAACTATATGATCAGTCTGTTAAATCCAAAGTAGCTGAGCAGCGCCTTGGTTCCCACAAGTTCTAGCAAATAGCAAACAGGATCTTGAACAGAAGCGTGCGTTCTATCCCAACTATAATCAATGGACCTGGGGTCATCTCGTCAGCATCAGACAAGGCCATACTATTTACAAAGAACTTTGCAGATAATTCTACCCTATGTGACAATGACCATCAAGTCCGTGTATTTCCTCCTATAACAGACAACACGCTATGTAACATACAAATATCTGTGCGTGAGGTTGCCAAGCTAATCAAGAACCTTGATTCCAGTAAAGCAACTGGCCCTGATGGCATTCCAGTTATAGTGCTGAAAAAGCTACAACCAGAACTTGCCCCCATACTTACAAAACTGTTTAAGCATTGCCTTAAGGAGAAGTGCTTTCCAACACCCTGGAAAACCTCATCAGTATGCCCTGTATTTAAGAATTCAGGTGAAAAGTCACCTCCCTCTCAGTACAGACCAATAACTCTCCTGTGTGCCATGAGTAAGTTGTTGGAATCCATATTAAATAAAGAAGTAGTCAAGCACCTCAACAGAAACAACCTTCTTAGTGACATGCAATATGGTTTCCGGTCTGCAAGATCTACAGCAGATGTCCTAACGGTTATATCTCATAGGATAAGTGAATCTCTTGACAAAGACTTAATTCTAGGGCAATTGCTCTTGACATATCGAAGGCCTTCGATAAGGTATGGCATAAGGGCCTACTTCATAAGATTTCTAGCTACGGTATAACTTGAAATGTTTTCTCAATCATTAAATCATTTTTCTCTGATAGGTTCATACGAGTGATGATTGATTGGCAGAAATCAGAGGCACATTATTAATGCTGGAGTCCCCCAGGGGTCCATCCTGGGCCCAACTATCTTCCTGATCTACATAAATGACCTCCCAAAACACATACTTAAATCATTCGTTGACATCTATGCTGATGACACGACCATCTATGGCAACACATCAAAGGCCGTAGATGACAAAGCTCTCTCGTATTCTCTTACCTCTGATCTTGAGCACGCTGTATAATGGGAGAAGAGGTGGCTGGTCACTTTTAATGCATCAAAAACCAAGCTTCTATCTTTACATCATCAACGCTCTGATCCCCATCTGGCATCAATTGAAATGGATGGCTCTCGTCTTGGAAAGGCTCCATGTTTTGACAAGCTTCTGGGTTTGACCTTTACTTCTGGTCTGAAATAGAATACGTACATCAAATATGTTTCCAGGGAGGCTGGGAAAATGGTGGGATGCTTCTACCGCTCCGGAAGATATCTCACTACTGATGCAATTCTCTATCTGTATAAAAGCCAAGTACGTCCAAGGATGGAGTTCTGTTGTCACATCTGGACAGGATCTGCTAAAAACAGCCTATCCTGCTTTGACAGAGTACAAAATAGACTTCGTGGCTTAGTGGGGGATGCCCTTTTCTCTTCCCTGTAACCTCTCTCCCAGAGAATGGACGTTGCGAGCCTGTCTTTATCGTTATTTCCATGGCAGGTGCTCGTCTGAGCTCCAATCGATCGTCCCCCTCGCCAATCTTTCACGAGAAACACCGGTCTGGCTGAAATTACTGTCAATAATTTCCCCCACCCCCTGTCTGTGCCTAAATCCAAACGTAGATTCCATGAGCAAAGCTTCCTTCTTAGAACTTCACTCAAGTGGAATTCTCTGCCGCTTGCCTATTTCCCACCTGACTATGACTTGTATGTCTTCAAGTCCAACATAAAGAAACCGCCCCCTTCAGTAAGACACTCTATCAAAATCCCCAACTCCCGAGAGGTGAGAAATGGGAGCTGGATTAGAAACTGTTTGTATGAAGGGTTGCCCCTTCAGTGACCAAGTTCAGATATGTTGGGTTGGCCGCACATATGGTCTTTGCTAGTCATAGCTTTGCAGCATCTGCCGGAACAGATGGTATTTATTTGCTCCCCCACCGAGCAAATTAGGCACAAGACCGATTTTTAATGTGAGGAGTGAAGGGAGGGGGAAGAGGAAAAGGGGACCAGCTCCCGAGAGGTGGGAAATGGGAGCTGGTTAATGGTCAGGCATGTGGGGTATCCCCCACATCTGGTCTTTGCTAGTCATAGCTAGTCATAGCTTGCAGCATCTGCCGGAACAGATGGTATTTATTTGCTCCCCCACTGAGCAAATTAGGCACAAGGCCGATTTTTAATGTGAGGAGTGAAGGGAGGGGGAAGGGGAAAAGGGGACCAGCTCCCGAGAGGTGGGAAATGGGAGCTGGTTAATGGTCAGGCATGTGGGGTTGCCCCCACATCTGGTCTTTGCTAGTTATAGCTAGTCATAGCTTGCAGTATCTGCCGGAACAGATGGTATTTATTTGCTCCCCCACCGAGCAAATTAGGCACAAGGCCGATTTTTAATGTGAGGAGTGAAGGGAGGGGGAATAGAAAAAGGGGACCAGCTCCCGAGAGGTGGGAAATGGGAGCTGGTTAATGGTCAGGCATGTGGGGTTGCCCCCACATCTGGTCTTTGCTAGTCATAGCTAGTCATAGCTAGTCATAGCTTGCAGTATCTGCCGGAACAGATGGTATTTATTTGCTCCCCCACCGAGCAAATTAGGCAAAAGGCCGATTTTTAATGTGAGGAGTGAAGGGAGGGGGAGGGGAAAAAGGGGACCAGCTCCCGAGAGGTGGGAAATGGGAGCTGGTTAATGGTCAGGCATGTGGGGTTGCCCCCACATCTTGTCTTTGCTAGTCATAGCTAGTCCTAGCTAGTCATAGCTTGCAGTATCTGCCGGAACAGATGGTATTTATTTGCTCCCCCACCGAGCAAATTAGGCACAATTTAATGTGAGGAGTGAAGGGAGGGGGAAGGGAAAAAGGGGACCAGCTCCCGAGAGGTGGGAAATGGGAGCTGGTTAAAGGTCAGGCATGTGGGGTTGCCCCCACATCTTGTCTTTGCTAGTCGTAGCTAGTCATAGCTCTCAGTATCTGCCGGAACAGATGGTATTTATTTGCTCCCCCACCGAGCAAATTAGGCACAAGTCCGATTTTTAATGTGAGGAGTGAAGGGAGGGAGAAGGGAAAGGGGCGAACAGCTCCCGAGAGGTGGGAAATGGGAGCTGGTTAATGGTCAGGCATGTGGGGTTGCCCCCACATCTTGTCTTTGCTAGTCATAGCTTGCAGTATCTGCCGGAACAGATGGTATTTATTTGCTCCCCCACTGAGCAAATTAGGCACAAGGCCGTTTTTAATGTGAGGTAAAAACCAGCTCCCCTAAAAGGGGTCACTCTGGTTACCAAAAATAATAATTGTTCCAGTATAGAGGGTTTCCCCTCCATTGACTGGTACAAATTATCTTAAGTGCAGTATCTGCCGGAACAGATGGTATTTATTTGCTCCCCCACTGAGCAAATTAGGCACAAGGCCGTTTTTAATGTGAGGTAAAAACCAGCTCCCCTAAAAGTAGGCAAAAAGGGGGCACTCTGGTTACCAAAAATAATAATTGCCCCAGTATAGAGGGTTTCCCCTCCATTGACTGGTACAAATTATCTTAAGTGCAGCATCTGCCGGAACAGATACTACACTTTGATCTTGACCAAAAGGCCAAGACGTTATTGTAACGAAAATAAAGAGTTCTATTGTGGACCTTATTTAATGTGCCAACTCGTTTTTTTTTTAAACGTAAATAAATTTAATTAATGTCCCCGTACGTTAGCACATTAAATTAGTTCCCCAATAGAACTCTTTATTTTCGTTACAATATTATTTAGATTGCTATCGATTTACTCCTGATGAGATGATAGCCGAAAGAGCTCTCGAGAAACTTCCGCCTAGTATTTTATTTAAAACTATATACAAATTCTGTACCTCTAAACATTTATTTGAATATATATATATATATATATATATATATATATATATATATATATATATATATATATATATATATATATTAACTAACCACGCGGGGTAAGAGAAATACCTTGATTGGAATCCAAACCCTGTCAGTGTTGACGGACCCAGTAGATCTTCCCACATCATCCGTCTAGGAGAAGGAAAATTCTGAAACTAAACCATAGGGGAGGGAGGCCTCTTCAATCTCGGATGACAACCTTCCTAGAGCTGGTGCCTCAAACAAATTACCGGTTTGCAAACCTAATTTGCTTAAGGAGTAGATAGGTTCTGTCTATCGCCCGGCTTCCATACTCCTTCTTTGCTTATTACTCAGGCGAAGAGACACTATCACAGTGAATCGACACAAACACCCAGTGGTATATCTTGTTTCTTGTCTAGGGCAATGAACGCCGTTTCCCAACTCCCGACACACCCCACCCCAAAAACTGGGCACTTGAGAGTGCTTGAGTACCACATATGCCTGAGCAATTAGATTGGGTTGACCTTCATCTGATAGGTTGAGGGTACCGGATTGACAGTTACTGGCTGCTGTTTCCGACTGGTAGTACATGTGCCCTAACTCTTTGGTAGCGCTTAGAGCTGCTGCTACATAAACTGTTGTATAATATCGGGATGTTTGTAGTGCTATGTCGCGCATGGAAAGGGACCCTGAACTCATCCCCGGTGGGCTTTCCTGAGGCCACAGTCCTAGTTGAAGAATAGTACGCTGATGGTCTACTTGTGATGCATGTGTGATACTCTGCATAAGCTCCTGTTCAGCTCCCCCTTACCTTACTAAAACTCGTAAAAAACATGATGACAGTACAATCTAAAAATAAGCTTAAACCAGGCTTAGAGACAAACAAATCCAACATGTCTCCTCCCTTGAGGCTTGCATTCACAAATATCCGTGGGCTTAGAACTAATTTAGCTGATGTTGAAGTAATTCTCCTAACAAATATCCCGGATAGCTCAGCTCTAAGTGAGATTAACTTACACTCCTCCATCCCCTCTAACTACTTTAACATGCCTGGATATCTCCCACTCTGCTGTAAGGACTCTGAAAGCCACATGCACGGACTTGGAGTTTACATTCGTAATCCCCTTCCCTTGACTAGAGAAACAAAGCGAGAATCGAATGATCACGCCTTTATGTGCTTTAGAAGAAGCATGCAACACAACATTAGCTACTTTTACTTTCTCTACCGCTCTCACTCGACCCAAGACTGCACCATAATAAACAGAGTCTCTGCCAGCATAGACACAGCACTCTCCATCGACACTAGCGCCCAAGTACATGTATTTGGTTACTTTAATGTCCATCACAACAACTGGCTTGGATTCTCTACTTACACAGATGCAGCAGGCAGCACAACTCATAGTTTCTCTGTATCTCACTCCCTATCACAAATTGTTACTTTTCCAACCCGTTTCCCTGAAGAACAACACGCATCACTTTTAGATCTGTTTTTGACCACAGTTCCTGATGATTGTATAACGAATGCCGACAGCCCACCTGGGAACGCTGATCATGCAGTGATAATGGTTGAAATCGCACTTAACTCTAGAGCCAAAACTGAAGAGCCAGTGCTCAAAACCACGAGATAATATAAAAAGGCTGAGTCGGAAGCCATCAGAGATCTTATCGGAGATGCCCCATGGGAAAATATTTTTCTCTTCCTGCTGAACAGTATGCAAACGAGACCACTGAATGGTTCAAAACTGAAATCGAAGCACATGTTCCCATGCGGAAATTTTATAGCAAGCCCCACTCTCCCCAATGGTTTACCTCGACTTGCGCAACTGCCATTGCTCAAAGGCAGAATGCATACCGCAGATTTAACCAGCATAAGTCCAGTTCAAACAGACAGAAGTGCATAGAAGCTAGAAGTAACGTTAAGAAAGAAATAGCGACAGCTAAGAGAGAATTTATGGAAACCACTAAAAAACGCATAAAAGCACAAAAATCAGAAACTCGCGAATTCTGGAAAATCTACAACAGTGTAGTAAATAATGGGCAATCAACAATTCCCCCACTAACAAACAATCACGAGGTTGTTTGCTCAGCAACCGAAAAGGCTAACATGCTTGCCAGTCGATTTGCCTCAAACTCCACACTGGACCCTTCCAACAACCCCCTACCTGAATTTCCCATGCGGACAGACGCCACGCTAGACGATCTACAAATCACTTCTGCTAAAGTACATGCTATCATAAAAAACCTTGACACTTCAAAAGCATGTGGACCCGATCTCATCCCAGCTGTGCTGTTAAATATGTGCTCAGCTGAAGTAGTTCCAGTTCTCTCCAAACTCTACAACAAATGTCTTAATGAATCTCGCTTTCCGGGCTGTTGGAAAACTGCTTCTGTGGTACCAATATTCAAGAGTTCTGGAGAAAGAACTGACCCATCAAATTATCGCTCCATTAGCCTCCTCCCACTTTTTTCCAACATATTTGAAACCTTAATTAACAATGCTCTAGTCCGGCCCCTTAAAGATGCTAAGCTTCTGAATGACAAACAATATGGATTTAGACAAGCCCGTTCCACAGTAGACATCCTAACTGTAATCTCTGAACGTATATATCATTCACTGGACAAAGCGGGGGAGGGCAGAGTGGTAGCTCTAGATATATCTGAGGCTTTTGACAGGGTATGTCATGAGGGTCTCCTCAGGAAGATTATATCATACGGTATCACTGGTAGAATACTTAACATGATTTAATTCTTTCTTAGATAAGAGAAAAATCTAGGTTGTCCTCGACGGTCGTACATCTAAACAATATGATATAAATGCGGGAGTGCCCCAGGGGTCTATCCTTGGACCTCTACTGTTCCTGATATTCATAAATGACTTCCCCGACAAAATTTCCTCTAAGATGGGTATATATGCTGATGACACCACACTCTATAACAGACACGATAGGAAAACAAATGAACACATATCTAAAGAAATGGCAGAAACACTAGAAGATGACCTCCAATCCGTAGTGGAATGGGGACAAAAATGAATGGTCATGTTCAATGCCGCCAAGACTAAACTAGTTTCATTCAATGATTATAAGAAACCTTTTCTACCACCTATCGCAATGGCCAACGACTCTTTATCTGAGAGTGCGTCTTTCAAGGTCCTTGGTCTAACGTTCACAGGAAACATGAGTTGGAACCATTACATCGAGGGCATTGCCATGGTCGCTGCAAGGAAGGTGGGCTCTGTCTACCATGCTAGAAAACTATCATGTACCTCTATAAGGCAACTAGTCGCCCATGTATGGAGTATTGCTGTCATTATTAAGGGGGATAAGACTCCTGGCTTCAGGACCTAGATCCGGTACTTCACGGAGAGATTCCTCTATTCAGTCCAACTCAGCCTATAGCATTCATGGAAAAATTCTCGAGCCTTCCCTCTGTTTTCTGTGTTACCCTTGGTAGGGGTGACAAAAGTGTTTCCGTCAACTGTTTATTGGACACAGGCAGTGGATGGACTTATTTGTCCAGTAAGATCTTGGACACCCTCGGTCACTTGGAGTCCATTGGACATGATTGTGAAAGTAGGCTGACTACCATCCTTGGAGATTGCGACAGGCGTTTTAAAGAGGTAGCATTGGAGGCTAGCATTGGATCCTGTTGTCCATTTTCCCTGACGGTGTTGGTACACGAAAATATTGATATTCGGTACACATCGACGATCTGGATTTTATTTTGGATGAATTTGAACGCCTCAAATGTTCCTTAGCCGCCAGATTTGACAGAGGCACACATTTTATTCCAATTCATGGAATAATTGAGCTGGATGTTATTCAACATTTAGGGAGCCTTCAATTTGTTCCTTGTTTGCTTGGACAGGCATTTTTGACAATAATAGGACTCGTCCCATTCGGTGAGGGGAAGCAGTTTTTACATACTGACCATTCTGTGGACAAGAACTCAGAATGCCTTACGTTCGATACTGTACTTGCGTCGACTGCTGAGGTTAACCCATATCACCTATGTTTTGTGCTGGAGTCGCAGGGCACTTATGAAGACACTTTAAGTGATTTATTCCCTCAAAGTGATGTACAAAGGGGTTTGGAGAAGATGTTCAGTGTGGAGTCACTGGGTATTGAAGAAAAGGGACTGTCTAATTATGATTAACAGAAGATTGCTCTCTTTCGACAGTCTTTTTCATTTAAGGATAACAAATATTACGTTCATTTGCCATGGGAGGACGATAAGATTTATTGTCTTCCTTCCAACCATGCAGTGGCTCTGCGAATATTGGAACGTGTCGTGCAGAAATTGAAGAAGAGGCAACTTTATCATGAATATTTGAAGGGTTTCCATCAGCAGAAACGGGATGGAATTAAAGCGGAGATCTTCGTGCCTCCTCAACGGTTCGGAGAGTTAGTCTGGATTCCGCAGAGGCCTGTCCTCAAATCAGACTCTACCTCCACCACTAAGATTCGACCAGTGTTCAACTGCAGCCTCAAAGTTGGTGACTCTCTTTCCTTTAACGAGGCTACCTACCAGGGAATAAATCTTACTAGTGACCTACTAGATGTGTTACTTACCTTTCGTGCTAATAAGCACGCCGTGTTAGCAGATATTAAGAAGGCCTTCTTAATGATCCGTCTAAAGCTTGAACCGGACAGGAATAAGTTCTGTTTTTTCCTAAATGAAGGAGGTCGCCTACGCTGCTTCAGATACAACACAATTATTTTGGGGTATGCCGCTAATCCATTTATATAAAATTATGTCCTTAAATACCATGCAGCGCAGTTTCCCATGGATAATTGTAGATCCATGATGGAGAATCGGTTTTACGTGGATAATTTGGTTATGTCGCACGATGACCCCGATTAACTATGCCGGTTATATACACTCACCCGGGAACGATTGCGTCAGGAAGGATTCGAACTGCAGTCCTGTAATTCTAACTATGTGGCGATTAAAAACAAAATGCAGGAGCATGGTTCCCTGAGTGACCATGGGAACAAATGGGAGAAGGTGCTCGGATATAGATACTGTCCTCACTCAGCCACTTTTTGTGTAGCAGCTGTTAAGTGCGACTCTAGTGCCTTTACAAAGAGACAGATCCTCGGCGAGACAGCTAGAGTCTATTACCCGTTATCATTGTGCCTACCGGTTTCGTTACGTGGCCGAATTTTGTTGCGTGAACTTTGGAAGAAGGGATTAGGATGGGATGTAACGGTCCCACCGGAATACTTGTCCTTATGGAGGAAGCTTTCCCTTGATCTCTCTGAGCTGGGACCGTCTCCTTCCCCAGAAGAGCACTCAGCGAGAATGAGGCTGGCAAACTTTATCTTTTCTGCGAAGCATCTCAAGAGGCATATGGCTTCGCAGCATATGTAGTGCAAAATTGCCAATCTGGTCTGGTGTTTGCAAAAGCTAGGGTGGCTCCCTTGAAAAAAAAACTCTACCCACCTTAGAACTCATGTCCGTGTTTTTGGATCTCCGGTACCTGCCTACTTTTTTGAGGAATTTTAGAGGGTTCTCTCTCTCTGAGATTCATGTAGCCACAGATTCGCAGGTGGTCCTCTCTTGGCTGATTTCCGGAACAATTGTAAGCAGACACCTCTTTGCCCCGAATAGACTGAAGGACATCCAACATATGAGTGCTGTATTGGAAGCCACACTAGATTTCTCGCCCTCATTTCGATATGTCTCAACGACTGAGAATCCTGCCGATTTGATAACTAGGGGGTTAACTTTGAAAATGTTCAAGGCTTGCCTTCAATTCTGGTGTTCTGGTCCGGATTGGTTAAGTAGCAGGATCAGTCCATGGGCTGCACAGTAGTTGCCATGCCTCAGCCAGCACAGCCAAGTGGTGGCCCGTTCTTCTTGGAATGCTGCAATCCTAAAGGAGAGGAACAAGCTACAGTTCTTTATCTCGAAATATTTTCTTCCTTCACCAAGTTATTGAGAGTGACTTCCTTGGTCCTCAGATTCATCCATCGTCTGCGTCGGTTAGAAGTTGAAACGGAAAGGCTTGCAGCCGTTCTGCTAATGAAAACGATGCAGCGCCAGACATATACTGAGGAACTAGCATTCCTGCGGGATTCCTCAGGTAGGACAGTTCCGGGTTTGGTGCATAATCTCGACCTGTTAATTGATGGTGAGGGTCTTATCAGGTCAGGTGGCAGAATTGCAAGGTCTCTTCATTTCGACCCGGAAGTTAAACACCCTGTTCTGTTAGCAAAATATCACCCAGTAACTCGGCTTATAATAATGGATGCGCATACAAGGTGTCAACACTTGAGGGTTGCATCTACTCTGGCAGAGTTAAGACGGTGTGGTTAATGGGTGCCCAAGGGGAGACAAGCAGTGAAAACAGTCCTGGCTTCATGTGCACTGTACCGCAAGTACAATGCCAGACAAGTATTGCCCCCCTATGTGGCCAGCTTGCCTGCTTCACGTGTTGAACTGGAGGTTCCCTTCAAACAAACGGGAGTAGATTTTACGGGCCACCTTTGGGTTAAGGAAGGGGCTAAGGTGGCGAAGATGTAGCTACTCATCTTCACCTGTCTCAGTATCAGGGCTGTACATGTTGAGGTGGTACCAGACATGAGCGTGTTGTCCTTTTTGCAGGCTTTGGTACGTTTTATAAACCTCCATGGTGTTCCAACAGTCATTTACTGTGACAATGCTAAGACCTTCATAGGAGGTGGGCGGTTATTTAAGAGGTTGATGTTTAGCCACGATTATCAACAGAAGTTATGCTCTTGTCTGATTAAATTCTGTCCTATCCCTCTATTTTCGCCTTGGGTAGGAGGGATCTGGGAGAGGAGTATTCAGACAATTAAAATTGTCTGCATAAGGTGGTTGGTACAGGTGAGATAGATTATTTCACGTTTCTAACAATAGTATCGGATATACAAAGGGCAATTATCAACTGCCCTCTAACATCGAGAATCCGCGGAGACTGAGCTGGAGGCAGTAACTCCAAACATGTTTCTGAGGCCCAATAAGAGTCCTGGACTACTTTTGAGTTTAAATTAGGAAGATCTTTCTTCCCACCTCTCTCCAAGTCCAGAGAAGCTTCTCAGGACCATGCAGGTACGAAACCAGTGTCTGGACAATTTCAGAGCACTATGGTATGATGAATACCTCTTAAGTCTCAGAGAGAAGCCCCTGGGCCGTTCAAGGGTGCCTTTCCGAAACAGGCTTAAGGTCGGAGATGTCGTTTTAGTTAAACGTCCTCTTAAACCAAGACCCTTTTGGGTTTTCGGTATTATATTGGAAATGTTTTATGGTGAGGATGGTGTAGTAAGGTCTGCAAAGGTAAGGCAGGGGGCAAAGCAGCACACATTCACTCATTGAAGAACCTATTCCCACTTGAGCTCTCTTTAAACAGCGATAGTCAGAATCAGTCCATCCCTGCATCGGTCGATTGTGCAGTTTCTCTTCAATCGACTCCTTCCCAGGAAGAATAGGTGATTTGGCTTTGTCGTGTGTGCAGTTCCCCGCAAGGTGATCAGGATATGATCTGTTGTGACGGCTGTGATGACTGGTGTCACTTCAGGTGTGTGAGAATTGTTTCTCCACCTCCGGAAAGGCAGAAGTAGTATTGTACGGATTATGCATTTAAGAGGGGACGACGAGGTAGGCCTAGCCTCCTGCCAGAATAGTTAGGGACTCCAAAAAAAATAAAACAAAACATACTAATACGTTAACTATATTAAGTAATCGCATGGCTTTATATCCTTTGTTTTTCCACGCATTTTCTTTTTTTCTCTTTCTTGGGGATCGTGTGAAAAAAAAAGGATTAATGATTGCTGGAGAAGAGAAGGATCGGCGTACACTTTCCTTGAATAATAACCAAGATGGATTGTTGTTGTTACTCACCCTTTTAAAGTTTTATTTTGTGCTCCGGATCACGTGATAGTTAATCATCTGATCCTTCCATTATATAAGAGGGGATATTTCCTTGTCATGTGTCTCTTTTTTCTCAACAAATTGATTCAGTTTTCGGCGATTGAACATATATCTTTTCCACTGTCGTCTGGCGAAGATACTACAAGACGGTTACGTCGCGGAAGGGAGCAATTCTTTCGCAACCTAAGGTAAGTGCATTGCTCCCTTCTCGATCCGAGCGGTCATTGATTCTTTGCTGGAAATTAATTTTTTCACACTATCTAGTGTAAGGTGTTTTCAACCGCCATTCCCTTTATATAAAACCGTAGGTAAATCTATTCGGCTACTCGATAGTGTTTACTTGTTAATCTAAGAGAAAATCGACTTCGCTATTATTTATTATCCGAGTATTAAATTCAATAAACGTGTCTACTAAAAACTTTTCTGTCACTAATAATAAATCTAAAACTAATCGAAGATAGACGGTTACTTAATGTGATAGAATTGCACGATCCAATGCTTTCTTTTCTATTATTTATTGGGAGTTTTATAATACGTAACTGTTGACATTGAATTTGGAAACTGTACTCTCGAAAAGTTACCGGCGGAACACCTTTTCAACAATACCGTGACAGAAAACTTGTTGTAGTCTACACGAAATTAGTTCTCTACATCATCTGTTTCTACAAACACAATGTTTTTGCATAGTAATTGCGGCCATGGAATTTCATATTAAAACTAAAAACATTCGGATAGATGTAAAATACTTTTCCAGTTATAGTATTAAGACGATTTTTTTCATAAAAATACTTTTGCTAAATAATCCAAAATTGGTTCGTGTCTTAATAATTCTGTCCATCAGAATATCTGTTTGTATCTGTGTCGCTGCCGCACGACCGTATTCAATAACCGACCGTTGTTTTATTTTTAGATACGTCTATTGTTTTAAGTAAGAATTTTAACGCTGTTTCTTTTATTCCGGCATCCTTCTGATTCACTATCGCAAATATGAGGGAAACGGTCATCGTCGTCGATTGATGCTTTTTTGTAAGATTCGAAAAGATGCTTCTTGTGTTGCCTTTCCTTAATATTCGAAATAAACCAAATAAAAAGTTGCTGTAAAATCGTCTTCAGTTTCCAAACAATTTATGATAACTAATCTTCTGCAATATAATTTTTCTACTTCTCATAATTCAAAATCTCAAAATTAATTACACATCTGACAAAACTCACTTCTGCTAAAAAGACTGTCTGTAATTCAACCAACCGATGATAGTCGAAAAATGCCGTATAAAACGGGCGAATAAAGTATGAAGAGTTTTTTATGTATTTGAACGATCCCGGGATAACAGCAGATGGCCTTGCCTGTTAAAAAGTTGAAGTAAAAAACACATTCGTGGACATTGACGGTGATATTGTTTTGTGAAATACTTGCTACATGTTATCGAGATATGTTTTATCTTCGAAGTAACCTTAAAGTAAAGACCACGATTTGGCCTGTATGGGGAAACAGATAATTGAAAAAAAATGTAGTTTTTGCCGGAGAAACTCACCTATTTAATATGCATAGGTGATATACCCAATTAGCCAATCAAGACGAATAAGAGTATGACGTAATAAAATAGGGATTTGTTTGGATGAAAACCCCAGATTCGTTAAACCTCACCAACTCCTACCTTTAAAAAGAGCCGCTGAGCGATTTCAAGGTTAGTCCCCAGTCACGAGTTGAGTTTATATTTATCAGATTGCTTTCCTCCTCTTTATAATTGTACATAAATAACATTTATCTTGTAATCAAAATGTATTTTAATAATTTATCAATACAAACCCAAACTTGCGTCTGGAGTCAGTTAATTATCGTTTACAAAACTTGTAATTAACTTGAAGGTGAATAATACCAACTTGAAGTAATCTCTTTAAACAAATTGCAAGCGAGAGGAAAGGTTAGCCAACTCAACACCGTGCATCTGACCTGCAGAACATGTCTTCCTTTGATAGTTTGAGTAATTTTGACATTTAAGATTTTTTTCTTTGATGCTAATCATTATTCTTGTTCTACAACTACAAAAGACTACAAAACTACAAAAAATTATAAAAACTACAAAAAACTACAAAAACTACAAAAACTTCCAAAAACTACAAAAAACTACACAAAACTACAAATACTACAAAAACCTACAAAAATCTACAAAAACTACAAAAAACTACAAGAATCTTACACTAACTTCGTCATAGTAAAAGGGACTGAGACACGCTATTGAACTTTCGTGGGTGTTCGAATCCGAACCACCTAGGACAACACTTATATACCGGCGAACACTACGGTCTTTCTCGTGTAATATCTTTGATACCGGGGGGGGGCGGACCTTCCTCGCCCAATACACTAGTTTTTTTATTGAAACGGTTTGACTTTCACATACTTACCTATCTGTACCTGTAGCGGCATTCACACAAGATGTGTTAAGCCGGTCCCAATCGTGTTAACCACACCTCACGTCATAACCATCCACACCTGTCGGTCGACAGTACAGTCCACGACATGATTCAATCATTCACGGTTCAAGCAACGTCTTTCATATGAATAGTAGATGCCCTGCAGTTTCGTTACCTCATGAGGTTATGAAGTATTGTAGTTAATAAAAAATCCACCGTTCGTACAAAAATATAACACGGATTGCGTAAAGCAGTCTTTTGATTATTTCTCAACTCTTCTACTTCTCATTCGTCGTCGTCGTCGTCGTCGTCACAAAATCACAATGACAATCCGACCCTCTCGCAAAAAAAAGTATTTATAAACAGACTTTTAATTACTTCTGTGCCACGATTTGCATATCCGTTCTCCCTTATCCTCTTTTCCTTGTAATGGACGGATTCCGGGTTCGAATGACAGTGGTTCTTGTGCACATCATTTCGTAACCTCAGTTTTGTTCAGTTTTTTCTTTACATCAATTATTGACATTTCTTTTTGTCACCACCTATCAAGGCCCAGTAGCTACTCGGGGATAAGGGTTATTGTGTGTACAATAAGCAATAGGATAATATCGTAGTAATAGTTGGGATTTGAGATTTGATAAAGTGTCTTACTTAAGGGAGCAATTAATCAGGAATTTGTTTATGTTGGATTTGAAGATATCCAAGTTGAAGTCAGGTGGGAAACAGGCAAACGGAAGAGAATTGGACAGGCGAGTACTTCTCAGATAGAAGCTTTGGTATGTACGTTTTGATTTAGCCACGGATAAAAAGAGTAGGGAAAGTTATTGACAGTGGTTTTAGCTAGACGGGTGTTTATCGTGAAGGTTTGGCGAGGGGGATCAGAGATTGGAGCTCGAACGAGCACTTGCCATGGAAATAACGATAAAGAAAAGACAAGCTCGCAACCTCTCTTCTGCCTTAGCCACGAAGTCTATTTTGTACTTTGTCAATGCAGGATATGCTGTTTATAGAAGCTCCATCCCAGATGTGGCAGCAGTACTCCATCTTTGGACGTACTTGGCTTTTATACAGATAGAGAGTTGCATCAGTAGTGAGATATGTTCTGGAGCGGTAGAAGAGTCCCACCATTTTCCGGTCAACAGACTTGATATACGTGTTCCATTTCAGATCAGCAGTAAAGGTCAAACCCAGGAGCTCGTCAAAACATGAAGACTCCCCAAGACGAGAGCCATCCGTTTCAATTGATGCTAGATGAGAAACATAGCGTTGATGATATAAAGATAGGAACTCGGTTTTAGATGCATTAAAATTAAGCAACCACTTTTTCCCCACTGCACCACGCGCTCAGGATCAGAGGAAAGAGAATACGAGAGAGCTTTGTCATTTACGGCCTTTGATGTGTTGCCATAGATGGTCGTGTCATCAGCATAGATGCCAACGAATGATTTAAGTATGTGTTTAGGGAGATCATTGATGTAGATCAGGAAGAGATTTGGGCCTAGGATGTACCCCTGGGTGATTCCAGCATTAATAGTGTGGACCTCCGATTGGTGCCCTCAAAGCACTACTCCTATGAGTCTATCAGAGAGAAATGATTTAATTATTGAGAAAACATTTCCAGCTATACCGTAGCTAGAAATCTTATGAAGTAGGCCCTTATGCCATACCTTATCGAAGGCCTTTGATATGTCAAGAGCAATTGCCCTATAAAAGAAGCCTTTGTCGAGTGATAAATGTTTTCTCCTTTCTTTATTCGTCTAGACTGACAGGAACACTGAATTCTGTTAGAAATATCTTCAGGCGAGTTTTTTTATCACAACTGAATGAAATAATTTATTTAAAAATCAACTATTAACAGATTAATCGATATAGGTAAAAACGTATTACAAAGATAATCCTAAAGTATGAGTAATTGCCAAAGACTTCCAGGGCTCCATTAAACATCGATCGCTTTTTATTAACGAATGACATCAAAATTACAAATTAAATTTTTAATTTTTTATCAAACCAAATTCAGGTGAGAAAAGAGGAATTCCAAAATATTTAGGAAGGATATAAAAATACTATATATGTGCCAATCGTTGATGTTATATGGACATTCCAAGTGTATATATTGTAGAGTTCAGCTTACTAGCATCGGTACTTGTACAGTTTAATCAAGACATTAAAAAATGAAAATATCCAAAAAGGGTTATACTGTACGTATCCGTTATGGAATGAAGTTTTCCGGAAAAGGATTTCACTTAATTTCATCGAGTAGTTTTTTTTAACAGCGAAAAAACAATTTTTTATGATACCGAGCAAAAGAGAGGAAAAGCTAGTAATAAAGATGGGCAGGGATTTTCGGCATTTTACATTGAGTTATCTCCCCGTGGCGTGTTAACGATTTCTATAATGGCTGACTTCAACGCGCTCTAATAAAAACGTGTTTTTCTACTCGATCAAATTAAATGAAATTTTTTTCGGAGATCAGTCCAAAACAGATACGTACAATATAACCTTTTTGGTATTTTTTATTTTTATGTCTTGAGTAAACTGTACAAGTACCCTAACATCAACGAAATCTTATTTCCACAACTACTTTAGGCTGAGACTGGAATTTAAGCAGCTTCCTTCATACGTATCCTTCGAGAGACGTTTGGGTTAGGGTTTTAATACCTATTATACATCCGTTCGTCTTTTGTAGATAGTAGGTTGGCCACTTTCAACATCACCCTTGCAATCAGGCGCGTCATTGGCTTAAATATTTATTTTCATTAATGCATTAATGTTATCATAAGAAAAGACCGATACAAATCTGCTACAACATGCTTAGCTGTACAAACTAAAAGTTTAAAACACAGAACAGCAATACAATGAGTTCTTCTTACATGTTTTGACAAGTCGTTCTCTGTTCTATTCTACGCCCACGTTGCTTAATGGCCGTAGAAAGAAGAGTTGGGTTCAGTGAATAAAAATTGGGTTTGGTACTGGAGAAAAGAAAAGCTGCGTAGCTATAAAGAAAAAAAACTGACAAAAAGCGATGGTAATAAACAGTGACACCCATTTATTTACACAAGTTACATCAATAATTTTGAACAAACGCCTCGAAGTGGAAGTGATTGTAATTGATTGGCAGACCATAGTTTTCTTGAGAAATCTTTACTACAATTAGACAGCGGCAAAAAAGGACCAACTACATTTTATACTCTGAGTATCCTCTGTTTATAATCCTCAACCGTGAATAATCAGTTCATGATTGATAAGCAAATGGTGATTGCCAACCATTGACTATCGTCATAACAATCACTATTTTTAGCTTCTGATTGGTTTAGATAATAGCCAAATAAGTCGCAGTAATGGGAATGGGAGCAATCCTGTGGTTGGCTGATTAATAACCGTAACGGCCTTGTGTAAAACTTGCACTCAATTCCAGATTACACCGACCCGAAATGCTTGTCAACTTAAAAAAATATATTATTGTTTATAATTTTGAAAATTACATGATTTTTAGCAGGTCCACAACCTGCAGATTGTTTTGTTATAGTGACAGTTTAAAAGGCTCATCCTGTTTTGCCCGGCCCACAACATCGTTGTACTTAATGATTATGTTAATTGCACTCAGTTTTCGGAAAATGTTGGATACGTCAGACGAATGTGTTTTATAATGCTTAATAAAATATGTATTATTATAATCGAATTAATAATCATTTAATTAATTTTCAATTAATTAACTTCACCTATAAACTGTTTTCCACTGAAATAAAAGTGGCATACTATTAGTGAAATGTGATTTGATTGAAATATCTTTTTTGGCAAACATCAATATAATTTCCAGTGTGTTATACTGCTGCCCGTCCATTGTAGGGCGTAGTGTTAATCAATTTCGACCGCACCCCACATAAAAGGCTTGCATAAGGCGCGTCCATGGCTTAAATGTTGGGACTGATTAATGCATTAAAATTTTCCAAATGAAGTGCTGATATAAACCATGTTCTGTTTTTTTTACTGTACGGACTAAAGTCTTTACAGCACGACAGCAATACAATGAGCCTATTTGATTTGGTCTCGTTACATTACAAAACGTATAAGTTAATCTGATCATATTTGCATAATCATAAGTAATTCTATTCGTGAAATAATATTTAATAAACAATATTTTTGTTTTACATCAATACAATTTTCATATTTATACTTCCTTTTCGCGTTTATTCATAAGAGATTTTTTCAGCTGGTAATTTAGCCTCACTTTTTAGAAGCTTTTTTTATTTCGATACTGTTTTGATGAGTATTTACAAATAGGCCGATCATTTGGTACAAGAAGCATGGTTTTACTAAAAGTGAACACATAATAAATATTGATTTATGCGCATTAATTAGAAACTGAGTAATAATGCCAATTTAGTTCAATAATTGCTATCATTGTTATAAAGCACTCTGGCATACGCTTATGCACCAACGAACCTAATATATGCATGCAGCGACCCTGCTATTTCAATAGCGTCGGCGACCACCGCTCTCCAAACTTAAGCGTCATGGTAATCTCGAGAAGTCAAGTAACGGAGGTAGCTTTCCGTTGTTTATGTCTTGATTCGAATATATATCTCCCCTCGCGCGCCCCCAGATACCAACCTGGAAATTTCTACGACTAGGTGCGGTACATACAGCACCTCGACTATCCAAATGGCCATTTGGTACTAGCCAGGCTCATTCTTTTTTAACTTCGGTGATCTGACAAGAATCGCGTTGTATAAGTTATTGGTCCGTAAGCCTTAATATGTAAACGAAGAGAAAACTTAATACATGCATTAAATCTTGCTGTTCATCAACGGGATTTCAAACTTAAACGTGACAGACAAAGGCATCAGGCAACAAACTGCATAGCAATTTAAACAGATCGATAGACGCCTTTGAAAATTATTTTTAAACTTCAGCATAACACGGCCACAGAATTTCTATTTAAAACGTAATCGTGAATAAGAAAACAAACATCTATATAACAACTAGTAGATCGCCCGGCGGTAAAATACGCATAACTATTATAATTTAAATATGCATGATTTATTATTAACTATGAACAGAAATACCGTATGTATTAAACGTAACGTTGAATTTCTTAAAAAAAATTAAGAAAAAAAAAGGAAAGAAACTGAGGCACGTGCATGCGAATATTGTGCTTATTCTAAATAGTTCATTTCTTGTAAGTAAAACAATTCCTAAGTTGAGATCGAAACAAAAAACATAAAGACAATTGGTCAAGTATAATAATAATCAGACCAGCTTGAAACAGTTGAAAAGCAGAGAAAAATCCGATGACACCCGCCACGTACCAACTCTTTAGTTTATACTACTTTGCAATACACTTTGCAATACACTTAGAAATACACTTAGCAATAAATAAACTAATTAAAACGTTTTCCACATATCGTTTGAGAATTGTCCTTACACGCATTCTCACTTTTATATCTATACAGATTAATCGTGACAGACTAAAAAAAAATAATTTAGCATGATAGAAACTGACATAATATGTTAATAAATAAGCGTAACAAAATAAATAGCATTAAAAACACGTGACTAATAAGTCTAAAGTTTTATTACATGCACCAGTATATATATATTATTATTATTATTATTATTATTATTAAAATATAATTATCCACTGACACGTGTTTCGTCGTCATCGACTCATCAGAGAGGCTGAATCTAGCGAGATTCGAAAGCGACACCTCGTGATAAGAAGCCTAAACCCCTTCTACGATGCTAACCTCGCCGCACTACTAAATGTATCATTTTTACGTAGATGTTTTTATTTGTTTTTGTTAGCGATACTTTCTTGAATGAATTCAAGTAATTATACGAAAGTGCATTTTTACCTAAATGCTTGTTGGGAATAATTTCCCATTGACCAATCTGGTACCCCCTTTTAATGGGGAGCGGCATATATATTATTTTTAAAATATAATTATCCACTGACACGTGTTTCGTCGTCCAGAACTCATCAGAGTGGCTGAATCTAGCGAGATTCGAAAGCGATACTTTCTTGAATGAATTCAAGTAATTATACGAAAGTATTAGCGATACTTTCTTGAATGAATTCAAGTAATTATACGAAAGTGCATTTTTACCTAAATGCTTGTTGGGAATAATTTTCCCATTGACCAATATATATATATATATATATATATATATATATGTACGTATTATTGATATTTTTCTCTATTACCTAAGCTTCAACTTACATAATGAGTGTTTCTCAACAAGTCGCCATTCTGTGCATGTGCAGTCATAACCAAACCTATTACAAGTTTAACCAGCTTGCTCCGAGTATGAAATTCACAAGCAGTCCCCAGTCGCATGTATATCCCGGTTAGGGGAGATGATCACGTTAGGTTTTTGCAACTTTTTGCAGGGAGGTGTCGACGTCCTCCTACATACAGCACCTGCACTTCCCAAATTTGTCACCTATCTTAGTAATGACCAGGCCCAACGTTGCTTAACGTCGGTGATCTTACGGGAACCAGTGTGTGAACGTGATTATGCCGTACTATAATCGCCATTGCAAGGATTCTTAAATATGCTTGGCAGAATTTTCCGAGTTAAAATTTTTGTTAAAATACCTCAAAATATCTCATCGAATGGATTGTTTTATAGATTTGCATAGCGTCGTGTTTGATGATGAGTCAATCAAATTCTTCTTATCTAAGCATGAATTTTTTTCGCAGCAAATAGGCGCGCCTTTATAATGTAGAAGTTCACTTGACCTTTAGTTCGCCTTCTTTTTCTGTTTTATTCTTACAGTATTGGCTTATGTCTTCAGATATCTTTACCTATATGTTAATACTAGCTTATTTCTTTTATTATTATTATTATTATTATTATTATTATTATTATTATTATTATTATTATTATTATTATTTTTTTTTTTGTTATTAATATTTTTTTGTTATTTTTCTTATTATTACATATTTTGTATTTTATATTACATTTTGTGTGTAGGGGTCTTCGGTAAAACATATTATGTGTATGCATATTTTTACTATTTCACTTTTGAAATTTAAGAAATATTTGCTATCTTTTTCATTCAGACATAGTCTACACTGTTCGTCGAAGTTCATACATGCTTTACCTTGTTTTACTATTTTCAATTTCAGAATCTGTGTGGTGGCTCACTAAGTCTGTAATATTTGGCGTTATTATTTTAATGCACTTTTCTTGTTATATTTGATTAAAACACTCGAGAGGTCTTACCAAATTAATATTTCTAGTGATATGAGTTTTCTTTTTAAAATATTGTTGCATGGTAAACAATTTTTGGGCTAGTGATATATTTTGCAGTAGACAAATTTCGCGGTATCTAGATATACAATATTTATTTTTATTTACGTTAGTATTGGGACCATTGCGTTTACGAATAATTTAATTTTGCCTTTTCTGTTACTTTTGTTGCTGTTACACATTTCTTACTAATGTTATTATTTTTACTGTTCAGCTTTATTTTTTAGTTACTCCTGCATTAACTATCTCTAAGTTTTTATATAAACCATAGGACAGTTGTATTATTTTTACAAATGTTTAATAGATCTGTGAAAGAACACTGTCTTTCAATTAAATCTATTTCTTGCCGAGTTCTTTGTTCAGCATTTAATTATAGGAGGCGTATACAAAATAATATTTTTCCTCAATGTGCAACACACACAAACAGACACATGTGGAAAGAGATTGACAGATAGATAGATGAAAAGAGGGATATATAAATGGATATGCTCACTTTCTTTTATCAAAAACTGAACTAACATAAACATATTAATGCCCTCTGTACGCAATTCAAATAGGATGTTATAATTAATTAAAATAAATCTAGACACACACATCCATGTATATATATATATATATATATATATATATATATATATATATATATTCACATGAAATCGGTTTTTCTTCCATTTATCCCATCTGCTTCACTATTTTTTGCCAAGTAAGGTATAGGACTTACTTGTAGTTTCATTAAATACTTTTGCAAGCAAAATACGATCCCGCATTTTTTTTAATTCCTATCCTCTGATGAGAAGGAAAGCATTTCTTCGAAACTCTGCGGATTAAGGGCTATCCACTTATTTTGTGTTTCTTTTATAAATTAAATATGTTTTTAACTCTTTTTCAAAGTGTTTTTAACATGTGTTACTATGTATGTATATATACATGTATATATGTGTGTATATACACACACACACATATATATATATATATATATATATATATATATATATATATATAAAGGGGAGAAGGAGAAAGAGAAAGTAATATACAATGAGATCGGTAGAAATATGTCTGACATTTTATAATTGATAAAAATGGATTATTGAAAAATGTCGATATTTTCTGATATATTCAGGACATATAAATATACAAATAAATCGATACAAATAAAGATGTATACATAAACTGCCCGATACTGATTGATCTCTCGATAAATCTTTAAGCCTGAAGTAAACTGATCTTTATAAAAAAGTATTTTCCGAAAGTGATGGATCGATATATAGGAATGGCTACATACAGATAAATGTAGTGATCGATTGATATGTACAAGATTCTGTAAAAACAATTATTTAATTACAATTTAATTATGAATCAATACTATCAATCGCATTGCATGAAAACTAATTTGCCCGATTGCAAAATGATCAATGCATTAATTTAATAAGACATTTACTTCATATCATTCATGACTCACCAGGTGTACTGAACGGAAGGCAATGGACGTTTTCATATTCTCATTACTTGCAGCAAATAATATTTCTATCCATATCACAGTTATTGAGTTAATTTTTCATCTCATTCTGTGGAAGTAAGATTATCTTTAAACGGTAAGACAATGGTTAATAGCAGTCTTACTGGACGACTGATATTTTTACCTGAAACAGAACATCCTTTGAAGATATGTAGTTGCATGTGACAACAACCAACTTAATAGAAATATAATCACCAAATTATACAGACGATGAGAAGGAAATCATTTCTTCAAAACTCTGCGGATTAAGGGCTATCCACTTATTTTCTGTTTCTTTTTTAGAATTAAATAAGTTTTTAACTCTTTTTTAAAGTGTTTTTAACATGTGTTATTATGTATGTTTATATACATATATATATATGTGTGTGTATATATATACATATATATATATGCGTATATATACATATAAATATATATATGCGTATATATACATATAAATATATATGTGTGTATATATATACATATACATACATATATATATATATATATATATATATAAAGGGGAGAAGGAGTAAGAGAAAGTAATAAAATTATCTTTAAACGGTAAGACAATGGTTAATAGCAGTCTTACTGGACGACTAATATTTTTACCTGAAACAGAAAATCCTTTGAAGATATGTGAAAAAAAGCATGTGAAAACAACCAACGTAATATAGTAGAAATATAATAACCAAATTATATAGAAAGACTTTTAAATTTGGCACAGATAGAAATTACTGTGTTCAAGTAATTCGAACAATTTGGTGTTGAATTTATATGTCACTAGCAGATGTACGTGGTATTAAACGTAATGTTAAATTCCTTCAAAATAGAAGTAAAAAAAAACGAAAAGAAACTGAGACATGTGCTTGTGAGTATTATGTTTTTTTAGCAGTTTACATTTTGTAAGTAAATAAAATCGCAAAGAGATCGAAACCAAGACCTAACGACACTGAATCAAGCACGATAACCATTAGTCAAGCTTGACACCATCTTTAAAAAGTGTTTTCAAACCTTCTTATTCATAACCTAAAGAGCAGTCATACGAACGTTCGCATATACGCAGGCATACAACAGTTTACAAACAGATACTAATTCGACGCCCCCCCTCGTATCAGTTTTTTAAAAAATTTGTACCCTTTAGCCATACTTTTTTCTGGTGAAAACGGAATTAAACAGTGTTCCACTTGCCTATATACTCTATATACTAAGTTCCAAGTTTGTAGATCAAACATTCCTTTAGTGTAGAAGTGGAAACGTGTCCGAAAACATATTCTCACTTTTATAGATAGATTAGGAGATCGTTTTTTGTTCTAACAGCCTATTATTTTCTATGTGATCAACCAAATATTTAATTAAATCAGCAGTTCTCTCGTTTACACGGATTGATACTTGTTTGAATAGGAGCAGTTTTCACCAGAGTTGTACACCTGTCTACATATTTCGATAATAATTGCATATGAATATAGCTTATTGGTAAACCCAATTTTTATTGACTTGATGCTTGCAAGAACCATTGCTCATCGTTATTTCCATGGGAAGTGCTCGTCTGAACACCAATCTCTGGTCCCCCTCGCCAATCTTTCACAAAAAACACCCGTCTAGCTAAAACCACTCTCAGTAATTTTCCCCACTCTTTATCTGTGCCTAAATCAAAACGTAGATTCCATGAACAAAGTTTCTTTCTTAGAAATGCACGCATCTGGAACTATTTCCCTTTTGTCTGTTTTACCTGACTACAACTTGGATATCTTCAAGTTCCTGATGAATCACTTCCTTAAGTCAGTCACTTTATCAGATATCATTTACTAACGGTTACTACGATAGTGTCCTATTGATTACAGTACACGCAATAACCCTTCTCTCCGAGTGGCATCCGAGCCTTGATGAGTGGTTACTTCCATGCAAAAAAATAAAATTGAGAAGTGGGGACAAATAAAATTCCCCGAAGTTCTATCACTTTCTGTATCGTTGCAATAAAGAGTAACTTAGTGCTCTTTCCCCTACATACTTCCAATTTTTGGACCTTTCGCAATAAATTTTCGTATTAAAGTGTTCTTAAGATTTCTGCTGTTTTAATCCTTATTCCTTTTGATTCCTATATCTTTTAGTCTTTTTCAGGGTTTTATGTTTTTCAAAACTGTTCTTAGTGCTCTCTGCCATTATTAATATTGCAGTAGCTTTCCTCGTGTTCGTATATCTATAACTTCGTATGATTGCTTTGCTTATCTGTCTCCTTGATTTAATATATTTTTTTTCTTTCAGAGTTTAATATTGTGACATCTGTTTTTTTTTGCTTTGATGTTTTTATCGGTTTTTATGATTTTCATAGGACATTCGGTATGGAATTGCAGGATTTTTCGAGGTATTCAAAATACACTCGCTTTCCTCATTGCTAGTGTACCAATTAACACGTACATTGGTTTTCTTTGTTTTACTAGTATTTACTAACTTTACTACTCTAACGCAAGCGCCCGCCAGAATTACTCACTAACAGCAAACGATAATATTCCCTGGAGTCTAGGTGACAAGTCTTTCCAGATTTCCAGTACTCTGTACCTCTTTCTATACCTTTTTAAGATAAGTTGGTAGAAGTCGTTTACCTGGGTTTCGTCTGCTTATTAGAATAGCTTATAGTAGGAGTATTGCTGTTGAATACGCGCCAAATAGTCTTTATAAAAATCTTAGTGCGTTGTTGCGTTTAGTTTATTGCTTGTCTATTTTTGTAGTCAATTATTGACTCGAGTTCATCTTAGATTTTGAGTATTTACATTTATATTTACCTGGGTTTCGTCTGCTTATTAGAATAGCTTATAATAGGAGTATTGCTCATATTATTAATATTTGTATTACTAATATTAGTGGTAGTAGTTTTTGTTGTAGAAGTAGAAGCTATAGTAATAGAAGTGCTAGTAATAGTAATAGTCGTAGTAGTAGTAGTAGTAGTAGTAGTAGTAGTAGTAGTAGTAGTAATAGTAGGTTCACAGGAAATTTCTTGCGGAATTTATAATTTTTATGTCAAATTATGTATTTTCAAATAACTTTTCGTTATAATATCTTTACTTTATATATCATCCTAAAACATTATTGAAGCTCTATCTAATTTTTTACATTACAATCGTTTTCAAACAATTATGTCTTATTTTAAGAACGTTGAATACAAAATGGAAAGACAATTCGCACAATTTTCTTATTTCAGTTCAAGCAAGGCCCAAAATCTGCTGAAACAGCTCGATATATAAACGAAACATTTGGTCCATGAACCATTACTCGTCAAAATTCCATGACGGTGACGAAGGTCTTTAAACTGATGGGCGTAATCGTCGGCCATAGGATGTAAACAAGGATCAGTTGAAAGCGATAATTGGCTTCCACTAATGAAAGCCAATCAACGCACAACTATTCGAGAATTTGTTTCGGAATTGGATGTAACGTATACAGCGATTTTCAATCTCTCTCGAGCTGTTGAAAAGACAAAAAATACTTTATAAATCGGTGGCTCACGTATTGAATGAAAATCAAAATAAACGTCCTTACGAAGTGTAATCTTTCCTTCTTTTAAGAAACAAAATGACGCGTGACTTGCAATGAAAAGCGTGCTCAGTACGATAATCGACGACGCTCAGCTAAGTGATGAGACTCCAACGAAGTTCCACAACACTTTCCGAAGCCAGAGTTGCACCAAAAGAAGATGATGCTGACTGTTGAGTAGTTTTTGAGCGGTCTCAACACTTAAAGTGTTTTGTATGTAGGCTAAACCATTACAGCAGAGAAGTACTGTCAACAAATGAAGAAAAGACATAAAAACTTTCGACAACAATACCCAGCATTAGTCAATAGAAAGAGCTCAATTCTCTTTCATGACAATGCCCGACTACACGTTACTAAACGGATCCTGCACAAGTTGAACGAATGGACTACAAAATTCTCCTTCATCCGTTATATTTTCAAGACCTTTCACCTACCACTTTTTCAAGCATCTCGACAATTTTCTCCCCAAAACTAAAGCGATTTCAGAAACGCCTTCAGCGATTTCATCGCAACCAGAACGCATGTTTTTTTCTTATGTTACTTTCATAAATACACTTGTTTTGTGTTGGCAAAAGTGTGTTCATTCTGATGTTGCATATATCAATGACTTAATTTTTTGTTGTGCCGAAATATATTTATAATTAAAACGTTCAAAAACTCAAGACCTCTCTTGTCAACATTATTATTGTAGTAATATTAGTAGTAGTGATATTAGTAGTAGTGATATTAGTAGCAGTAATATTAGTAGTAGTAATATTAGTAGTAGTAACAGTAAAATAAATAATATGATTAAGATTTGAGGCAAGTTTTTCTATCGAATGATTTTGTAGGCTCTTGTGGTATTTCTGTGTCGCCATCAATATAGGTCTGTCAATAGTAATACACACATTAGATCATATAGAAGATCATATGTTAGATAATGGACGCCAAACATTCACAAAGCCATGAAGTTTATAGTTAATTTGTCATTTTGTATCCGTAGTATTTAGTTTTGTTGCACATCTTATGCCACTTACCATCAATAACAAGAACATTTCGGTTTCCGTTTGATGCAATTTTATCAATTAAATTTGAAATGCCTGTCCGCTATGTAATGTTGTGTAGTGTCTGTTTAGTATGGATGTATTTGTAGAAAGAGACTCATAGTATTTTTATAATCAGCTTACCCATATTCGGAAAAAAGATCATTTCAGATATGTGTCCAACAAGATATGGTGCATTTTTGTAAACCGAAAAATTAGAAAACAACAAAGGTGATCATTTATAATATATCTTATTTGATAACTGGAAAAGTATATAAAATAATGCTAGCTATTCTTTTATTTCGCCTGCATGAAACATAAATGGACTTAAAATTGCATTATGATGAATGAATTTATACATTGATGAACTGAAAGTTTGATTTGTCTGTTTCAGATATGGTCGGTATCGGACTAAAAGAAACACCTGTTTCTAAAGTTGGGTTCGTCGATTTACTAGTAATGACATTCATGGTACTATTTTAATCTTCATAACATTTGAGCGTTTTAAGTTTATACTAAAGAAAATACGGTAGCATTACCGCCAGACGAATCTAGTATAATCAGGTTTTGCCCTTTAGATTACAGCGACCACCTTATTTTAATTTAGCTAATTGACAATTAGTCAAAAAACTGCTGTGCCTAATACGCACTTTCGATCATGATGCAAATTGTCGGGGATATAAGAATGTTTCTATTTGAAACGGATTCTTGTCTCTCTTATAGGTAAAAATACTTTTTACGAAGAAAATATGTTATCTTACGTCGGCCAAGCAGCATGATAAAATGTTGGTAAATAATTTTTACTTAGAAAATGATTAATTATAATCTGAAGATATCTCAATTTTCATTTAGTAACTCTAATCCATCATATATCAACCCACTCTCTTCCAATCCATTTTCTATCCTTAAGCACATGCCAAAATCAATCGAACGTATAATACATACTTTTCAACGGGGATATATTCAATAAATACAAATATATCTATAAAATGCACTAAAAATAGCGAATACAAAATGGCGATATTAAATACAATAGTAGCAATATAAATACAGCTAGATCTATAAATCGAGATAAGAAAAATTAGTAATATGAAAACAAAAAAATAATATGGTTTACCCCACCCCTTCAATTTAATGGTAAAAACAAATCTTGGAAATAGGTTTCTACATTTTATAAATAAATACTTCCCAACAGGCAATAGATTACATAAAATCTTTCACAAAACACCTTAAAACAACACTACAGATATGTAGACAACTTAGAAATGATTATGAAAAAGTATTAAAGGGAAATAACCCAGCTATTGACACTAATAATAGTGGTAACAGAAAGGACTGTAATTGTCACAGATCGACAGCATACCTGCTAAACAACTATTATTTCACATCTTCGGTGGTATACCAACATTTTTTATGTTTCTAGAAAACACCCAAAATAAAAAAAATTGTACATAGGCAGTACCTCAATTTCATTTAAAAACACGTTCTATGTTCATAAACTGCCAATGAATAATAACGCGTCTACTTCGGAAACCTCGCCCTCGTTGGAATTTTATCGAAGGGAACAAAACACCTTCAGTCGATTGGAAGATACATAAAAAATCGTAAACATGTAGTTCATTAACTTTACATTGTTATTTATGTTTAAAGGAAACACTTAGCATTATTAGATATAAAGACCGTGAAAATTATTAAATGTTAAGTTAGAATCGGCTATAAGCTACAAACATTTGGAGGTTATATTTTAAATAAGATGTAAAAAATAAATACCTATTTCCTTGATTGTAGTAATATTACAATACACAAGCCGTCATCTGCATTAACTTAATTAATACATGAAATTCGAAAGGATACAAACTGATATAGGTACACCACAAATTAATAACATACTGACGAAAAGATACACTTCTAGTGAATAACTATACTTACCGTAAAACGTCGAAGAATAGACTAGCATAAATAATTTTACTAAATAAAAGAAGGGGGCACCTTTTTGCTACACCTCAATTCCATTCAAGCGTTACCGTTTAATAATAAACCAAATTAACAAACACACAATATGCCACTAACTGGATAAAGTTGAGTGAATTTTGCATACCCTATCACAAAACGATCAACTAAAATAACTAACTTCTCTGCTGTCTCGCAACTCTATTCCTAAATCACTTTTTCTCGGGCTTATGAAGTGGGTCCCTCTAAATTGAGAGTCCACTGAAACATGTACGCACATATGTAACCAATAATGTGTGTATAATAAACAAAATATGTACCAGTGTGTAAAGTTATTAAAATAAGATTAACGAATGTTACTTCTAAGACATTTATTTTAATCGAAATCAGTAAATTAAAACTATTGATAAACTTATTTGGAAGGGGGGGCTACCGAACTTTCCCATGTCTTTTCGACAGGAGCATGATCTCTAATACATTATAGTTTACATATTACAATAGAGAATTCAATATTTGGTTTTATAAAATTAATAATATAATAGGTTTATTTACAGTTTATCTTAGAAAAGGACGTGCTTGTACTCTAAACAAAAACATTATATTCCAAGAATTGAAATTGATTTGACTTAACGGGAATGGGTCGAAGGGAAGAAAAAACACTGAACTGCTGTTTGCCGTTACTGAGAACTTGGGTGTCTATTTCCTATTAAGTTTAATAGACATTCTAATCTCGTTGGAAATCACGTTGGAATTCTCGCCACTGAGAGTCAGTATGTATAAAAGGAGTTGTATCATTACGGGTTAGTGATTAGTTAAGAACCTAGTTACCTAATTGCTAGTCGGTTGGCGTCTCTTAGACTGATTACCTCATGTTGTTCGGCAAACGTTACTTGTTAATTGTTACCTTTAAAGGAAAGAAAAGACTGCTTGTAAAGCAACGTCATCATTTCGTTGCAAGCCCTTACTGCCTTTTCTTACAACTCCCTCTTCTTGTTGGTGAAATAATCCCGACAAAATTGCGACGAACTGGCGATTCCAAAATTGCAACAAACTTTATTACCCTCTTCTAGAATTAAATTATTCTAGTATGTGCTGTCTTTTGCCTGAATTGTAACATGGAGGATTCAGTCTCTAGTGAGGAGCTTGTTCTTAAACGGAAACTTCTTCAAAGAAATGTACTGACTACTCTAGAAGGACTAGAAAAAAAAGTCCTGAGGAAGTGCTTTCCCCTTTCAAAAGGGACATTGAGGAATGGATGGAAGAGCTGGAAGCCGTCTCATTTGGAATGGAGGAGATTTATGATAAAGAAGGAGATGCAGAGACCATGGCCAACTTAAGTACTGCCTCCTTTCGCTTTAAATACGATGTCAGACGAAGGCTAAGTTTACTACGAAAGACTGAGCCAGGCGAGACCCCAGCGGTCACCTCGTTGGATGGAGGTATTGACTCGATTCCTAATCAAATAAACAGCCGCCCCCTGACATATATAAGCTCTAATGCCTCTGAGCTGGACATTTTAACTCCAAACTCTCTCATGAACGCCAATATTGGTCGTGGAATATTAATGAGGGTTGAAGACAAGGACCTGTAAATCATGTGCCCGCTTGTACGAAGGGACTTGATTCAAGCTATGCGTTCTCCGGGAGACAGTCTGAAAAAATTTAGGAAACTTTGGAATAAAGACTACTTATTGAGTCTCAGAGAATGAACCTTGAATCTAGCCGACTCTTCAAAAAAGATAAGATAAAACCAGGAGATATACTGCTCATTAAACGTCCTCTGAAGACTAGGCCGTTTTGACCCCTAGGTAAAGACCCCGAACTAATCCGAGGAAGTGATAATTTGGTACGCATGGTGAAAGTGAAGAAAGAGAATAGAGCAATAGACATGCACTCCATCAAACATCTCCTTCCTCTAGAATTCTCTCAACAGCCAGAAGAACCCGACCCAACAGACATGGAACCATCAAGCTCTCAAGATGTGAGCCTAGACCCACAAAGGAGAGAGAGCATGATAATTTGGATCTGTCCAGCCTGCAACAGACCAGAAGATACTAGACCAATGATAGCATGTGATACATGCGATGATTGGTTTCATTTCGACTGTGTGGCCCTAATAGAAGCACCACCAGAAGATGAACAGTGGTGCTGTAATGACTGCAATCCTCGAGATTTAACAAGGGGCAGACCCAGCCTATCAAGGGTCTAAACTGAGTGTTTTATTCCCCTGAATCAGGAATTAATTTTTGTGGGGAATGTGTGTAAGAATTGAAATTGATTTGACTTACCGGGAGAGGGTCGGAGGAAAGAAAAGACACTGATCTGCTGTTTTCCGTTACTGAGAAACTGCGTGTCTATTTCCTACTAAGTAAAATAGACAATCACGTTGGAATGCTCGCCACTGAGAGTTTGTATGTATAAAAGGAGTTGTCTCACTACAAGTTAGTGATTAGTTAAGAAGCTAGTTACCTAGCTTGCTAGTCGGTTTGCGTCTCTTAGACTGATTACCTCGTTACTGTTATTCGGCAAACGTCACCTGTTAATTGTTACCTTTACAAGGAAAGAAAAGACTGCTTGTAAGCAACGTCACGATTTCCTGCAAGCCCTTAATGCCCTTTCTTATAACCCCTTTCTTCTTGTTGGTGAAATAATTCCGACAACGTCCCTGTCATATAGGATCACATATTGTTGAATCTATACGCCCACCTGTAGTTTGCATTGTAATATTATAATACTTCTCAAATATACTTCTGCTCTTAGGTTGTATTAGAGTGTTAACTGTGGTTAAAATCTAACTCTTCCTGCTTTAATCGGGTATATTTTTGTGATCCATAACTGCGTCAACCCTTGGTGTATTCACATATCTGCTTAGTTGTGTTTCTTGCATTTATCATTTTTATTACTACTAGTTGTAGTCAATTAAAACGGTTACTCATATTTTGACAACCTTTACGAGAACCAGATAACCTGTGGCAAGTTTTTACTAAAAAAAAATAATTCGTTCAAATAACTCTGCATGATATACTTGTTCACCATTAATGGTGATATCTGCTTGCCCTAGGCTAAAAATGTCTGGGTATATAAACACAATGTTACAAAAAGGCCAAAATGTTTGCTGCAAATATATAATATTCTATATTGTTTATAAGTATCCTATAATTTTTATTCTTAGTTGTATAATTTTGTGATATCTATCTGTCTATATATATATATATATATATATATAGAGAGAGAGAGAGAGTGAGAGACATATAGATATCACAAAATTATATATATATAGATATCACAAAATTATATATATATATTTATATATATATATTTCTCTATCTACCTACCTACCTATCTATCTATCGACCTATTTCTCTATCTATTTTCCTATCTACCTACCTACCTACCTACCTACCTACCTACCTATCTTTCTCTCTCTCTATCTATTTATCTATATTGTTGGGCTTCTTTCCTGGACTAATATAACTCTTCTTCTCCAGACTTTAAGGATAAAGTTGACGTCATGTGCAATATGCTAGATGTATGCGGATCTTGGTCGTCTATGGTCGTGCGTCCGAAAGCTAGACGGCACATACACATATATGCTACGAAGAGTGTTAAATATATCTTCGCAAGATAATCCCATGAAGTAGCAACTTTAAGTTGCATTCATGGCAACTTACCTGCTATATCTACTACCATCAGGGAGCGATGATTACTATGTGCCAGTCCTTGCCAGAGGAAAAAGAATAGTTGGTGAGAAATATATTGTGATACCTACTAAAAAGGTAGAAACGATTAGCTCGCAATCAAAGCTAAACTTTGAATAATTTCGTATCGTATATTTGATTGTATTCGTAGTAGACTTAATACAAATATTATGAACGATTCACCGACTTGACAGGGATCATCTATATGTTATGTCAAAATCTGGTGTCCGTCTGTGAATATTTTGGGACTATGGACGGACCAACCGTAAGTCAAGCAATAAGATTTAATAAAGCTGAAAAACCATTTTATAATTAGGCTTCAGTCTTTTTAGCGGAAGATACGCTTTCCTGACAACTTTGTATGAATGAAACTAATGCTGTAAATTGACCTTCTTTATCACGCATGTAAAGAATGTTTCTACCTGAAGCTGTTTTTACTTGTGTCCGTGTGTTCGGTTCGTTTTTCCTTATTTTCTATTCGTATTCGACAGTTTCCTCTTAAAGTTGCCGGTAATTGCTAACAAAAATAATACAAAATAACATTCTGAAACAATTCGCTGCTTCACCCTTTCTCTTTTTCTCCGTTCACACACATGCATGCATGCACGCACGCACGCACGCACGCACACACACACACACACACGCACGCACCCACACACACATATATATACGGCAAAAAGAAAGTCCGCACTTGTAATGTTTTCAAAAGCTGTAAATTTAAGCTAAATTTAATGTAACTGTTTAAACAAACTATACCTCATTTGATAGGGCTTTTATTTCTCTATACTTTTACCTGTTTATATTTTACTTTTAATTGAAATATTGTAGTGTGCACGTTTATCAAAAAAAAAATTCAAATTAAGGGGGATAAAAAAATCAGCACAATGGAAAATTATTTAAATGTAACTTTAGGACATTAATGCAACACAAATACAACAGGGGCACAATGAACTTAAGTTAATATTTAGTAGAATAGCCCTTCTGCAATTTGGCAGCCTCTATCTATTGGGAATTCCTTGAATTAGACTTAAGCAATACTCCAGGGAAAGGGCACCCTGCCTTTCTTTAATTGTTGTCCAAAGTTCTTCCAAATTTGAATTTTTTTTCATTGCGTAGCTGTTGCTTGATTTAATGCTATACGTTTTCGATAGGATTGAGGTCTGGAGATTGTGCAGGCCAATCCAAACATGGAATATCATGCTCTTCAAGGAAGCTTTTGACATTGCCAGCTGTGTGAATGGGAGTATTATCCTGCATAAAGATGGGATTAGCATCCAAATTCCGGTAGAAAAGGCTCAGTCAACATATTAATGTACTTTGTCGGATTAATTCGACCTTGCAAGCGAACTATAGACCCTGAAACATTGATACTAATAATGGAATATAACTCTGTATATGTAAAGTTATTAAAATAAGATTAACGAATGTTACTTCTAAGACATTTATTTTAATCGAAATCAGTAAATTTAAACTATTGATAAACTTATTTGGAAGGGGGGGCTACCGAACTTTCCCATGTCTTTTCGACAGGAGCATGATCTCTAATACATTATAGTTTACATATTACAATAGAGAATTCAATATTTGGTTTTATAAAATTAATAATATAATAGGTTTATTTACAGTTTATCTTAGAAAAGGACGTGCTTGTTCTCTAAACAAAAACATTATATTCCAAGAATTGAAATTGATTTGACTTAACGGGAATGGGTCGAAGGGAAGAAAAAACACTGAACTGCTGTTTGCCGTTACTGAGAACTTGGGTGTCTATTTCCTATTAAGTTTAATAGACATTCTAATCTCGTTGGAAATCACGTTGGAATTCTCGCCACTGAGAGTCAGTATGTAAAAAAGGAGTTGTATCATTACGGGTTAGTGATTAGTTAAGAACCTAGTTACCTAATTGCTAGTCGGTTGGCGTCTCTTAGACTGATTACCTCATGTTGTTCGGCAAACGGTACCTGTTAATTGTTACCTTTAAAGGAAAGAAAAGACTGTTTGTAAAGCAACGTCATCATTTCGTTGCAAGCCCTTACTGCCTTTTCTTACAACTGCCTCTTCTTGTTGGTGAAATAATCCCGACAAAATTGCGACGAACTGGTGATTCCAAAATTGCAACAAACTTTATTACCCTCTTCTAGAATTAAATTATTCTAATGGATCGAATCTTACGTCCCGACAGATTCGAGGTGGAACCTACATGCCCTAATTCCGAAAAATCCTATAGGCATTGGAAATTAACCCTCCAGAATTATATCCGCTCACATAATAACGGATTAATCGAAAACACTTCAGATAATTACTTTGCCTTGATCAATTGTATTTCAGCCTCTGTTTTCGATTTAATAAGCGATAAAACCGACTACGATAGTGCATTAAGAACATTGGACGCCGCTTATTTAAAACCTGAAAATATTGTTTATAATAGATATCGATTGATGACGACGAAGCAACAAACAACACAAAATATAGATGCCTTCATACTACAATTGGAAATGCTTGCCAAAACATGTAACTTCGAAGCGGTTTCTGCTGAAGAAAACAAAAATCAATACATTCGGGAAGCTTTCATCGGTGGAATTTCTTCTTCGTCCATCCGACAACGACTGTTAGAAAAACCCATCCTGACTTTACAAGACACATATGCCACGGCCAGATCTCTTGAACAAGCAGAAAAGCATTCGATAAGCTACGCAAATAACTTTACTGTAGCAGCTACAAATAATCCTTCGGGCTACAATCGTATAGCTGTGACTAAAGAAAATATGCATCCAAAAGGGGTTTGTTTTTTCTGTGGAAAATCACGTCATCCTCGATATTTATGTCCTGCACGAAACGCCGAATGTAAAAAATGCAAAAAAAATGGTCATTGGGCTAAAGTGTGTAAATCTTCTATTTCTAACACTCATACTGCTGTTCTTTATGACGACTCTGACTACCCCTCACCTTCTCTATCCTGACTAGGAACTAACTCCAAAGATGTCACATTCACTCAATGCCAAATTAACGGGCACTTCGTGAACGCTATGGTGGACTCCGGCAGTGTAAAAACATTCATTAATGAAAATACTGCTAAAAAACTTAAACTCTTCACAATACCTAAAAACAAAACTATAGCTCTGGCTGCTTCCGATCAACATGCTAAAATAACTGGCGAAGCTGTCGTGGATTTAATACTGAAAGATAAAACCCATTCTGGAATAACAATTGAAATCATTGAAAACCTTTTCATTGATTTAATAATCGGAAAAGATATTTAAAAAAAATATAAAAAAAGTAACACTTAAATTCGACGGTCCTAGAGACAAACTTATAATTGGAGCTATAAACACGAATAATTTTTTTCCTACCATAAACGTTCCACCCCCTCCTCTCTTTTCTAATCTTTCTCCTCATACTACTCCTATTGCGACAAAATCCCGACATTACACGTTTGCCGCCAACAAATTCATAAAAGAAGAGACTGCTAGAATGTTGAAAGAAGGCATAATTGAACCTTCGATATCTCCGTGGCGAGCGCAAGTTCTTGTAACTTCGAATGAGAATCATAAGAAAAGAATGGTAGTCGACTACAGCGATACCATCAATAGATTCACGGAACTAGACGCTTACTCAATGCCTAATATCAATAAGATGGTAGACGACATCGCTCAATATAACATCTTCTCTACTCTCGATCTAAAATCTGCTTATCACCAAATACCTATAAATCATGCTGATCGTAAATTCACTGCGTTTGAAGTAAGTGGCAAACTTTTTCAATTTACTCGTCTTCCTTTTGGCGTCACCAATGGAGTAAGTGCTTTCCAGAGGAGCATAGACTATATTATAGAAAAAGAAAATCTAACCGATACCTTTGTGTATATTGATAACGTAACTATATGTGGGAAAAATCAAGAAGAACACGATTACAATCTTCAAAAATTCTACAAAATTGCTAAACAATATAACATCACTTTAAATGAAAATAAAAGCATAATTTCTTCTAGTTCTATTACTCTACTCGGCTACACCATAGAAAATAATCAAATAGCTCCCGATTATCAAAGACTAAAACCATTACTCGAAATGCCACCTCCGCTGAATCTTAAATCTCAAAAAAGAATAGTTGGAATGTTTTCCTATTACTGCAAATTCATTAAAAAATTTTCTGATAAAATTTTATTACTAAATCAAAACAAAGAATTTCCACTACCTCCATCTGTATTAAAATCTTTTCAAACATTGAAAAATGATCTAAAAGACGCCACTTTAATAACGGTAGATCCAAATAAAGAATTTGAAGTAGAAACGGACGCTAGTAACTATTGCATTGCTGCAACACTAAATCAAGAAGGTCGTCCTATTGCATTTTTTTCAAGAACTCTCAATACTAACGAAATTAAGCACCATGCAGTAGAAAAAGATAATTGACAGCACAACTGAGGGAACACATCGACCTCTCCCTTAATAATCGAGGATTTCTCCCCGAGAAACAGAAAGGATGCCAGAAAGAAAAAAATAACACATTATTTGCTGTATATGGAAGATAAGATCATAGAGGGGATAAAAAGAAGAACGAGTTTAGCCATGGCGTGGATCGACTAAAAACGCAGTCCGGCCGGATCCCTCAAGCATGGATTATTGAATGTTTAAAAATATATAAAATACCGATCATGATCGTCAACTAAGAGGTATTTCGCAAAGAGATTCACTATCACCATTACTTTACATCATAGCCATGATGCCCCTGAGCAATATTCTGAGAAAGTGCCAAGCTGGATACAAGTTCTCTAACACGGAGGAAAAAATGAACAACCTGATGTATATGGAAGATCTGAAACTCGTCGCAAGGACCAGAGATGAACTAGAGAGATAAAAAAAAACACCCTGATCTTCAGCCAGGATATCCAAACGGAGTGTGGTATGGAAACGTGCGCACTACTAGTTATAAGAAAGGGAAAATTAGAGACGACAGAAGGCATGGAACTGCCCAACCAAACGGAGATGAGGGCACTGGGGAACAAGACGCCTACAAATACCTAGGAGTACTAGAAGCAGACACCATAAAAGTAACAGAAATGAAAGAGATCATTGGAAAGAAATACCACAGGAGAACAAGAAAACTTTCCGAAAAGAATTATATAGAAGAAACCAAATAAGAAAGCTTAAATACATAGGAAGTATCACTAGTAAGATATTCTGGATCGTTCATAGGGTGGACTAAAGAAGAACTGAGACAGCTCGATCAGAAGACCAGGACACTCATAATCATGCACAACGCACAACATCCGAACGATAATGTTGACCGACTCTACGTAAAAAAGAAAGACGGCGGAAGGGGGGCTGGTTGATATAGAAGGCTGTGTGAATGACAGCAAAAAAGAACTAGAAACATACGTAATGCAAAAAAACTGAAAGAATATCCATAGCAACGAGAGACACAAAAAAACAATAAAACAGAAAACAGAGAAACAAAGGATACGACAAAAAAAAAAGAAAAGTTGGAAGAGAAAGAGCTACAACGAAGATTTATACAGATGACAGAAGATAAAAATAACGAAAACACTTTGACATAGATGCGAAAAGGTCACATAAGCCGGGAAACTGAATCCCTAATAACGGCAGTAAAAGACAACTCTACAACAACACTAAAGCAAAGATCGACAAACTACAAGAAAACAGCAACTTTAGACTCTGTAAAGAAAGAGAGGAGACGATATACCATATAAGAAGTGAATGCAGCAAACTGGCCCAAAAGGAATACTAGAACAGACACAACGAAATGAGAAGGCTAGTACACTGGGAATTATGCAAACACAGCATCTCGAACGCACAGACAAGTGGTACAAACATAAGCCGACAGCAGTACTTGAAAACGAGTATTACAAAGTCCTATGGAACATGGGCATACACACTGATAAACCTTTCCAAGCAAGGAGATCGGATGTCGTAATAATTAATAAGAAAGAAAAATCCTGTGTAATTGTAGACTTTGCTGTTCCAACAAAGAAAAGGAGAACAGGAGCAAATACAGAGAGTTACCTAGCTGAAAGATGGAAGATGAAGAAAAGCAAAATATTTCCTATAATAGTAGGAGCACTAGGAACAATCCTCCAAAACTTTGAAAAACGAATGGAAGAAATTGGAATCAAAGGAATGACTGGAAAAATACAACAATCATGAAAGTAGCTGAGATATTAAGAAAACAACCTTGAATGTTGACACTAACACAGAGGAGCAACCATTGTACCATTACTGTCCCCTCCCCCAAAAAGAGCGATACCAAATAACCAAGTAGAGTCAAGGAGGAAGAGAAGACCGATGAACTGACCAAACCTCAGCCGAATAGGTGCGAAGAATACTGGGATCTTGGGGAGGCTTATTGCCACTCAAATCCCAGCAAAGATTTATAGCTGCTGCCAACGATAAATCAATGGCCAGCAACTATTGCGATAATGCAAATTTATTTGCAATTGTTATTGAAAGAGGTAGAAAGTACTGGAAACCTGGGAGACGTGTTGTCACTCAGCTTCCAGGGAACACCACAGACTGTTTTCAGGGAAAGATCTCTGAAGACTTGTGTGAAAGCTCCTTATGAGCCAACAACAACAACAATAACAACAACACCAACAACAATAATAATAACAACAACAACAACAATAATAATAATAATAATAATAATAATAATAATAATAATAGCAATAACAATGAATGAACATAAAAATTGCCATCCAAATTCAAGTGAAGTCTTATGGTTCATCTCAACGAGCAATCAATGGTAAGCAGTTGTTGAAATGACGCAAATTAATCTATACGGGTTATCGAAATAGGTAATGAGGTAATGGAAATCTGGAGAGTCTTGTAGTCACTCAGCCTTCAGAGAACACCACATTTTTTCTCAAAGAGAAATCTTTGATGGTGGCCTGTGTGACTACTCCTAGTGAGTAAACAATAATAATAATAATAATAATAATAATAATAATAATAATAATAATTGTTATTATTATTATCATATTGTTTATAATTATTATTATTATAATCATAGTGTTTATAATTCAACGAAGTAACATTAATGTATATAACATCAGATTGTCTTATGCTAGCCCAGCATTAATTGAAACATGTAGACACTATAAAGTCGTTCAGGTCCTGTACTTGAATATATGAAGACATTATTAATTAAACCGCAAGGAGAAGTGGTATGAGAATAAATCAGAGGTAGTACACACAAACTGATGAGGTCATTGAACATTCGAAACATGACAAAAACAAAAAATAAAACTTGATAAATCATTAACACAGTTTGCCTTATCGATAACATGGTGCAAAAGAATAAACATTAAATTAAAAATTAAGATCATTGTAATTTGAATACATGGAACCATAACTAAACCCCAAAATAAATGGTTTAATTAGATTTACGAAGGGTGTTCTTTTTCAATTGGGAAAAATGCATGTCTCTTAGGAAACGCGAAAGTGTAAAACACAGCTTGAATTTATGAAGTATAAAAGTATTGACCTGATTTTCACCAAAAAAATCATCCAACAGTCGAAACTACTTTGAAATAATAATATTAATAATAATAATAATAATAATAATAATACTAATACTAATAATAATAATAACATACATAATTTAAATAATATTAATAATAAAATAAATAATAATAATAATAAAAATAAAAATATAAATAATAATAATAATAATAATAATAATTAATATATTAATAACGATAATAATAATTAAAATACCAATACTAATTCAAATAATAATTTTATTAGTAATAATATTAGTAATTAAATACTATTAATAGTAATAATTTAAATATTAATAATAATTTTAATTAAAATAACAATATTAACAATAATAATAATGATAATAACCATATTAACAATATTAATGATAATTATAACAATGATAATAATAATAACAATATTAATAAAAGTAATACGTAAAATAATTAAAATAATATTGAAAATAATAATAATAATGATAAAATAATAATAATAATAATAATTTTTATATAAATAATAATAAAAATATTAATAATAATAATAATAATAATAATAAAATAATAATATTTTTTATGAAAATAATAATAATAATAATAAGAAGAAGAAGAAGAAGAAGAAGAAGAAAAATATCCATTGAGTGTACAGTAGTGAATGGAATAATATCGTAGTAATTTTGTAAATTGGGTTATTTAAGGAAACGTTTTGTCGACAATTTGTTTACATTGGACTTGAATACGGCCAAATTGTAGTCAGCTGGAAGGCAAGCTAACGAAAGAGAGCTCCGCAGGCATACAGTTCTAAGAAAGAAGCTTAATCTATGGAATATACGCTACGTTTACGTTTAGGTACACAGAAAGAGTGGGGGAAATTATTAATAGTGGTTTCAGCTAAAATGTTTTTCGTGAAAGTTTGTCGACTAGACATTGGAGCTCAGTCGAGCACTTGCGATGAAAATAACAATATATAATAGACAGGCTCGCAACGTCTCTTCTGTGAGAAAGGGGTTGGAGGGAAGAGAAAAGGGCATCCCCCACTAGGCTACAAAGTGTATTTTGATCTCTGTCAAGGCAGGATGAGTTTTCTAGGAGCTCCTTCTCAGAGGTGGCAGAAGTACTCCATTATTTGATGTAACCGGCTTTAGTATAGGTAAAGAGTTGTATCATCAGTGAGATATTTACCGGAGCGGTAGAAGGGTCCCACTATTTTCCCAGCGACCTTGCCAACGGATTTTCTATGCATAAAAACATAACTCCCTTAACGATTTATATTAATCGTAATTTTGTTTATTTATTTTAGTCGTACAGTCTCTAACCTTCATTATTCAATTCGTTACTTACTAAATGCGTGTAATTATTTCTTATGTGTGTATAATGTTCAAAAATGATTGCGAAAGGAAAATATTAATTCAATCCATTCACTCCAGTAGTAGCGTCCACACACACCTGTGTTGGGAGGGGCTATCTTAAGACTTTCCTCACAGTATACAAATTTCAACTTATGCTAGGTACAATACTATGTGTTTTATGATTTTTGTTCTCGTCTTCGTATTGTCAATTCATGCTATTTATGTACGTGTGATAATGCATTATGCCTCTCATTTATATTAGTTGTGTCATTTACATGGGTTATGTCATTTACATGAGTTGTTTCATTTACATGAGTTGTTTCATTTACATGAGTAGTGTCATTTACATGAATTGTGTCATTTACATGAGTTGTTTCATTTAGATGAGTTGTTTCATTTAGATGATTTGTTTCATTTACATGAGTTGTGTCATTTACATGAGTTGTTTCATTTACATGAGTTGTTTCATTTAGATGAGTTGTTTCATTTAGATGAGTTGTTTCATTTACATGAGTTGTGCCATTTATATGAATTGTGTCATTTACATGAGTTGTTTCATTTAGATGAGTTGTTTCATTTAGATGAGTTGTTTCATTTACATGAGTTGTGCCATTTACATGAGTTGTGTCATTTACATGAGTTGTGTCATTTACATGAGTTGTGTCATTTATATGAGTTGTGTCATATACATGAGTTGTGTCATTTACATGGGTTGTGTAATTTATATGAGTTGTGTCATTTACATGAGTTGTGTCATTTACATGAGTTGTGTAATTTATATGAGTTGTGTCATTTACATCAGTTGTGTCATTTATATTAGTTGTTTCATTTATATGAGTTGTGTCATTTACATGAGTTGTGTTATTTACATGAGTTGTGTAATTTACATGAGAGGTAACACTATTCCTGTAACACTATTCCTGTAACACTATTCCTGGAACACTATTTCTGTGGCAGAACTGCATATAAAAAAATATTGTTTTGGTGTTGCCACAAACAATACGTCATGCAAAATCCTACTCACAAATAATACAAAACATGGGACCCAGAAGAAATTTGTTTGTGTTCTGAACGGCAGCTGCTTCCTCGGTTGCCAGCATGAAGGACTCGGTCGTCATCATGCGCATGCTGGCTCCTCTTCTTATTTTAGAAAAATATCATCGATACAGAACACGCAAATACCCCCTTTAATTTCAGGTACATAAAGAAGACATAAAAAAACAAGAGAACCAAAATAGCCAACATCGACCCAAAGACCGAAATTGATGAACTGATGTAGAAAAAATCAGACAACTGATGAACGAGGATAAACAAAGCTTCCATCCTTAAGAAATCAAGAATGGAATAAACTTAAACTTCTCCTATACATCCCAGCATATACAATCACAAACATAAACACTTTAATTTATGAAGATTCCAAGACATTAACTATTAGGTTTAAAAGAGAAAAGTAACGGAGAAAAAGAAAAAATGCAAACAGAACTCGGTCGAAAGTGAGACTAGAAAACCTAGATTAACAAACTTATAAAAAGATCTTAAATCGATAAACAAGATGAAAACGAGAAGAAGATAGAAAATAGAAACGTGACCAACGGGGAGGCTTAACAATAAACATGGTTGAAATGAAACAAAAAATAGCAGCAAAAGAATTGGATATACAGACCATACCGATACACATCTGAACAATGCAACCCAAAGAAAACATTAGAAACCAATGAATGCCAATTCTATTAGAATGTGAACGGAGAAAAACATGAACAGAAAAATAGGGCTAAACAAAAATAAATGCTACTGGAGCCACATGGTGCAAAAAGTTCAGAAAAAGAAAACATCCCCAATAACTATCGGCCAATAACATGTTTACCTACAATGTGGAAAATACTTACATCACAACTAAGAAAACAAATTTATTACTGCCTTCATAATCAGGGACTACTCCAAGAGGAACAAAAAGGATGACAGACATATATAAAAAGGAACACATAACATATTATACATAAACCAAGGGATTCTGAATGAAGTAAACAATAAAAAAAAATAACATTTAGTCATGGCATGAATTAACTTTGAGAAAGCGTATTATAGGATCCCGTGAGCATGGATAATAGAATCTCGCAGCATGTACTAAATCCTAAGTAAGATAATCAAGTTGATAGAAAATGCAAAGAGAATATGGAGACTTGAAGTAACAACTAATAAAAAATGTAATTGAATTTAAAATACAAAGAGAGATCTTCCAAGGTGATTCCTATCAATATTACTGTTCATCATAGCCACGGTGCCTATGAACAACATACTAAGATAATGCCAAGCCGAACACAATTCACTAACGCAGAAGAAAGAATGAACAACTTAATGCACATGGATGACCTTAAACTATAGGCAGAAAAAAAACTAGAGGCTCTAATAAACACAGACAAAAACTTTAGCCAGGATATCCGAATGAAATTCGGTATGAAAAACTAAGCACTGCTGACTATAAGGAGGGAAAAACTGGAAGCAACAGAAAGTATGGTACTACTTTATTAAACAGAGAAAAGGGCACTAGGAAAATATGGTAACTGAAAATACTTGGATGTACTTAAAGCAGAATCTATCAAACCCAGAGAAATTAAAGAGAAAATCGAAACGGAATACCTCAGAAGAACAAAAATTATGTATAAGTTATAAATTAGTACTAATTATGTAATCAAATATATTACATCACACGAACGGAAGCGATATATTGCATGGTAATCCATTAGTGCTCTCACTGGCTTGAGTCCCATCAACAATGACTCGTACCAACTAGTCTGATCCACCAGCACGAGAGACTTAAACTACTTGAAGACCAGTTGTGATGCAGGAGCTACTGCAATCTTCGATATCCTCTTTCATATAGCGTTTAATATTCCCAATCGTTACATATTTCGTACTGTAACAGAGCTCTATATCGGCTATATGGAAATGCCGGGCCGTGTACGAAATGATGCCCCGATAAAGAAAAACAAAAACACTATATAAAAAAGACTATAAAATCATTTTAGATAGAAAGATCACGATGGAGACATGAGTAATGTCACAGCTATAAGGTGAAAATAAATTGCTTTCCTCTTTAATATGTTTTGCTCCTTTGTGATGAGTCGACAACGTGTGGGATCTGAGTTTCTATTTGGTAACGCCCGTGGAAACGTGTGTGTTACACTAATAGCCAGACTCCAGCTTGCTCTACCTTCGTTATCACACAAGTGTGCCAACATAATTATCGTCAGAGATAAAATGCCAACATAATTATCGTCAGAGATATAATGCAACTCAAGCGCATACTGAGGAATGTAACAGTAAATTTATCTAAAATTAAATGATCATTATTCGTAGTACAAATAATAACATATACTGAATAGTCATGAAGCCATGAAAGAACAATAAATGTGAAAACTATCCAGTCCGTATGTTGTAAAGAAAAATAAGTTCCGAGTCAGTTTATCATAAACAAATAAGAACAATCATTATCCGTGGGATGGAACACTGCATGTCATTAAATACACCGCTTACCTGAGTCGGCTTCTGACAAATCAAGCGCGTGAAGTAATGCGAGCGAACACAGCAATCCTGTTTTGAGTTGTACGTATGACTAGAGATTTCCAGTTCGTTAGTCAACTGTAAATTTCCTATCGTACACATGTAAAACCAACAGATAAAACGATTTACAAGTTTTGTGGCTCGTGTTTAACTGGAGTAACATGAATAATTATAACACATTGTTTGGAGAAATAATTTTGACATCCAGACTGGAATAAACAACTAAAGAATAATAACTGTCAATTAGATAAGAAGACAAAGAATATAAAATGAACTAGTATTAATAGTATTATTTCAAATATACTTATTAATACAAGTAGTACTGGTAGTGGTATTAATGGTTTTGCGAATAACAGTATATCTCTATTCTTCTGATATCATAAAATGGAACTGCTTTTCCCCTCCCATTTTCGACACGTGTTTATATGTAATCTGATAATGTATAACTTTTACGTTCACCATTTGCAATCACCAATAAAGCATGTACATTTTCCACAATATCTTATATTTTAATCACATTTTACAATTCCTATATTTTCCTATTAGACGTTCTCTCTTAAATGTAAACTCAACTGAGAGAGTAGCTTTTGTTCTGATGGGGATCTCTCTGCCTCCGTAACCCAAACCCATTGCTACCTTTTTCTTTCTTTGCTTAATTTTCTATGTAAGCGGTGTAGTATTTTCCTTGCAACATATTTAATCTTGTATATGATATTTTAATTGCAGAAATTTCTCTCTGGATCAAATTACGTTAGGTTTGCAATAACAGATGCCACATACAAATTTATTATGTCTAAACTTTTATCCGCCACCTTATGTAGCTTTTGAACGCCATTACAGACACATTTATTCATTATAATAAAATACTATCTTACTTTCTAGTAGTGACATCACGATTGCCAAGATCTATATACGAAGTAGTTCGTATTTTCCGCTCTACCTTAAAAGTGCTCCCACTCTCCCAGACAAGACGGAAGAAATAGATAGCCATTATAACTACATTGAACTGACACCTTTATTGACTGGATTAAACACTCATACACATACAACTACCAGTACACTTTATTATCCGAAAATAGTTCTCACTAACATTCCGCCTATTTTCACACAAAAAACGAATACGTCAGTTCTTAATCAATGTGATCGCTCAATCGCCACTAATTGTTGTAACATATTTATACTTTACAACCATCCGTTTTCCCTACTTTACAAACTAGTGTTTAGAAAAATTAACCATAACATCAAGCTGAAAGTTACACAAACAAAAGACTCGTACCTTTTGTATAAATAAGTAAGCGAGCTACCTCAGGTGATGTTAACATCTACTGCAAATACCGTTGATTCAGCGTTGTAAATTATGCTAATCGCATTATTTTAATAAACATTATTTACATGTTTTTACATTAAAAATATGCGGCAGCTTTCTATTTATCACGTTCGATTTAAGCGTCCTAAATTATGCGATGCTAGAATCAAATTATGTCTTAGTAAACGATTAAAAACTGTTCTCCATAACCGAGTATTAATAGAAAAGCAACAAACCCACGATATTTACATTACATGCAAACCTTTAACAAAAATCATTTGATATGATAGTAAGTGATACGGGACGGTTTTTTAAACAATTAACGAACATACAATACAGACCACCGCTGAAAAAAGATCTGTTAATAAAAAAAGAGATGTAATAGTCCCCTACATCAAATTGGCACGCAGCCTACATTGGGGTGATTGGGTAAAAAATTAAAACAACAAAATTCACTTTCGAACTCCCCCCAAATATTTCTTTTTATATTAAACACATTTTCACACTCTAAGCCTGAATTGCGTCCAGATAAATTATAATTTTCATTACTTTTCATTCAGTTTGTATTTGACTTCATTTACGCCAGTTTTTTTTAATTTTATTTCCTCTGTCTATCAAATAATTTACGCCGTCAAAGTACAAATTTCCCACTCATTACATTGCCTACGGATACATTTATTTGTTATATTTTTTTTATTTAGTTGTTTTGTGTAATTCTTTTTCGGGAATCACTTTCGACCCTGCTCAGGCATTAACGTTTTTTTTAGGTATTTTTTGTTTTACCTTAGAAGCAATTACATTTCCTTTTAACTGATGATTCTATATGTTTTAAATTCTGCTGAATACGACAATCTAGTTTAGCTTTATCGAAGACAAGTAGTTTTCGAGATAGACTGACATGCATTATGCACTATAATTTACTGTTCCGCACACTTACGATAAAAATTGCAGTTTTCTCCGCATGACACATCCATCCACCCCAACATTTTTAGTTTATTTTTTTGCTGGTGGGTATGCTGACAACATGTATCAAGGTTTAACTTGGGGCAAGTCTTTTCAGAGTCCCCCACTCAAAAAATAGGGTTTCTATTCCGAAAGCCGTTCTTACCATCGCCAGATTGGTTGTGTCTATTCCATACGACGTTCTTAACATGAGGAAGTTAGGTGTGTCTATTTAAAAAATCCCTTTTTATCATAAGGACGTTGGGAATGGACCAACCACAACATCTGTAGTTTATTTTACGGGCTGGTGGCATGCTTCCTACGGACAACGCAGCTTTACGGGTCCTACTAGTATATAATAAATTACGGTTAACGATTCACTTAAGAAATTCTCTCTTATTGTTAACCATTTATTAAAAGAATAGTTAAAACGAAACCTGCTAGCTAAGTATAGGATTACGCAAACTTAGTTGCAGGAATAGCAGATTGTCACAAAAGCGAACACCTCATCTTCAATTACAAATGACAAAAAATCACACCGTGTTATGTCATGTCGTCCAAGTACATTGACTTACTTTAATTCGACTTCACAAAATTTTAGAAATGCTTACAAAATAATCCTTGACAATACACGTTCCCTTGCGCATACGCGAAGATTCAATTCGTACGCTTCTAAACATAGGCACACTTAATATTCAGTGACCGAAACAATAGCCTGAACGCATCAAAATAACATCTACCGTAACTCTTCACCTGTATAAGACTATACGATTAACACCTACGGAAAACAGTACAAATTCACACACACACACAAGAAAAAAAAATCCGAACTGAGGAAGTGCGAGATGTCTCGGCATATGATTGATTTTCTCCATGTATTTCTGTTTATTAACTTGTGAGATTAACGTAACATTACGTTTACACAAACAACGGGACGTGTTGTTTTCGTTCTTTTAAACTATTTTTAACTTGATTTATTTTTATCGATATTTTTGTTTATTACTTTTAGCAAACATAAAACTCTGAAAAAAAACAAGCTAATAATATCTAAGTTCAAACACTTATCAAAGTATCTAGGACAGTCAATTATCTTGATTTGGGTACATTTATTCGTTATAGAGTTGCTTCTTTAACTTTTTTGTTGTTACCCGTTTTCCTTCATCTCTTCTCGTCTCTTCTTCTCTTCTATTCTTTCTTCTATATAAATAAAATGAACTCATTTTCCCTCCGACTTTTACGTTAATAGGATTAAAAGCCATGATATAACATGTAAATGTAATGCGTACAAACTGTAGCACATTATCTGATGTGTGCTATAGGCCTATTATCCCTACAGTTCCTCGACAATGGTACATTCCTATGTTTTTCCTGTGATAGTCCACTGCCAAAATTGGCTAGATTCAAGGAAGTTGCAACATCTTTTCTCCTTATTAGATTCCCCCTTTCCCCTCTCCCCATTTACAGCGCAGCGGATGCGTTCACAAGGAACAGTACGAGGAAACGCCGGTCTTGAATCATACAAGGTTATTTATACCATTTTTTGTTTTTTTAAATTAAAAACCCGGACAGCGTCGTGTAACCCCCTCCGATAGTTAAATATGAAATGAGACTACATATTGTTTAGTTAAGAGCACCTTGTATTTTCTTTATAGCTTTCTAAATTATATTGTTCTATTTTCAGCACGGTACATAATCGTTGAGGGAAGGGGTTTTCTTTTTATTTGGAACTGAACAAAATATTTCTTTTTGTCGACTTTCTGACAATGCTGACGGTACTTTTATTACCTTAACTTTCTATAAAAATGTAGTGTTAGTTTTTACTTCTTTGAACATCTTTTCCAAGTTTTTAAAACAGTCTAGCCAAAACAGAGTAGCTTTTTACATTTTTGCTAGGGCATCCATTTTTAGGATATTTTTTAGAATGGTTAAGGTCAATTAATTTTACAAATTATATACGTAAAATAGCAGCTTATTCTGCCTTTGGTAATATTTTGTGTGAAATCGGTAGGATAATAAAATTAGACCTTTTGACTGATGTTTACGGTTTTCAGTTGCGTTCATTAAATTGTTGAATTGAAGTACAGAATAGTTATTAATTCCTAAACCTTCTTCAGGTTTAGAAGATTTTGACATAAATATTGGAAACGTCCCCCAAAATTGCGATATCTCTGAGTTGGCACAAAAAATTAAAAGAAATTCATAAAGTATAGAAGGATTTTATATGTGCATGTAGACACCAATAAATGATTTTAAGCATATATTAATTCAAAATTATACTTATTTTATTTAGTTAGCACTTTTAAGATTCCCTCAGGCAATGCCGCGAAAGGTGCCTGCTAGTTTTATAATACATTTGCTAATAGCTGGTGGCATTACCATTCTAATGAATGGAAGGCATTGTAGTTTATATAAAACTAACATGCTGTTCCAAGCCACATGCACATCCTTGTCATCTCATGTGATAGGATATAAAGCACCAGTATTCCCAAATAATCATTTAGTTTACTGAGCATGTCTGACGTTCATTAACTTTGTTTATCTAAAATAACCAGTTATCACAGTAATTGTCTGTATTTTTAGATGAGTTGTTTTTATTTATTGAGATTGTCGGACTGACTTCCTCATTTATAGGATTTTGGAATGTCTTTCTTTGATAGTTATTCGGTACTGTTAGTTCGAGACTCCTAACAACCGGTTCCCCAGTTCGATACAAAACACCTGATGAAGGCCGGAGGGCAAAACGGCCGAAACGTTGTGACTATAACAACCAAGATAAGGAAGTCAGTCCGACAATCTCAATAAACCAGTTATCACATTAATATACAGTTTACTTATGTATATTTGATACCACGCTTTTCTAAGTTCAGAGCTGTTTTCTTTTCTATGTAAATATAAAATGTGTAAGGATAAATATGGGTATTTATATTTGTATAGTATTAGTACTAACAGTAACATTAGCAGTAATAGTAGTAGTCTACTTGTTGTAAAACAATTACCGAATAACTATCAAAGAAAGACATTTCAAAATCCTACACATGTATTTGTGATCACACGGAATTATTTATGTCAGTGATATCAATAATATAATGACTTGAAATATAATTGTAACCAATGTCTAAGATATAATCATCTCGGCACATCGGGTTGCATTAAATCACCAAGGTTAAGAAAAGGCGAACGTGGCCACTACTAAAGTGGGCGACCATTTAGAAATAATGTGTGTTGTTTGTCGCCCCACTTTGATATTTGTACCGTGGTCGTTACACACTTACTCTAAAGCAAGGCGTTGCATTCAGAGACAATCGCACGGTAAAAGAAGGAAAGACATTTTATTCAGCTCTGCTAAAGTCCAGTCGTCCGCACACGTTTGCTTTTTTCAAGTTTCTCTCACCATCATGTGCTAATTCTCGCTGTGCCCCCCCCCCCGTTGTTTCAAATATCTCTTCGCATTTCTGTTCTTTTCTCTTCCTTCGCTGTTACATCAACTGCTGCACCAGCTTGCTTATTTGCATACGTGAACTATCTCTGCTACTACATATGTCTCCTTGTCTTCATTATATATTGGTCTTGTTTTATGTCGACAAAGATCACCCCTTGGCACTGGAATCATGTAATTCCGACATAGAAAACGTGTTTTTAAGATTGCTCAAACCTTGTTTACTATTTCAGCAGTCGCCTTTTCAGTGTATCAATTATCTTTGAATCTGAACCTAGATGTAAAATGCAGTTTTTATTACTTATGACGCAATGACACAACTGTTTGCTATACTTTTCTATTTGATACTTTTATGTTTTCACATGGAATCCTTAATTATATGAGGATCTGTATATGTACTAGTGTTAAAGTTTTTATTACATAGCCTAGAAATATGAAGGATAGTTTATACTATTTTTAGCATAATGCTATGTTAGGAATAGTAGCAATAACAGTCGTAAGAGTGAAAGTATGAGTTAGTGTAGTATGATTATTAGTAGTAGTACTAATATTATAATAATCTAATAATATTACTACTACTAATAATAATGAGCACAAGAATCGGAAGTAGTAGTAGTAGTAGTAGTAGTAGCAGTAGTTCATACCTTCATACAATTACACGAAACAACCTTTGAATCAGTACCGGACAGAAAATGCTTTATGCAACATATTATAACCGATGGCATATAGCATTTCTTTTGCAAGTTTAAATATTTTGGAAGCCTTCAATACTAATCGACATATTCAAATACACGTTTTAATTCAAGTCGAAGAGTAAGAGAGTTGCAAAGTCAAACGTGTTTTGAGTTTTGTCTGTGTGTTCGACTCCTTTTAACGCCTCCTTCCATTGCATTTTGACTGGTTCGTATCGATGGCGGTTTCACGCAGAGAAAATTATTTAACTAGAACTACAAACGCTTAATAGCTTTCCTGGAATTAGCGCTATCCAATTTTTAAACTTGCGCATACACAATCTGTCTATATCTTTCTACATATATATATATATATATATATATATATATGTGTGTGTGTGTGTGTGTGTGTATATATATATATGTGTATGTATGTATATATATATACACACACACCCATACACCCCCACGCACACACACACACACCCACACACACACACACACACATATATATATATATATATATATATATATATATATATATGTGTGTGTGTGTGTGTGTGTGTATGTATGTATATGTATACACACACACCCATACACTCCCCACGCACACACACACACACACACACACACACATATATATATATATATATATATATATATATATATATATATATATATATATATATATACAAAGGACCCCCAGGCATACTTAACCCTATTGCAGTTTTCAGTTATTAATGATTTGATACCACTAGAATTTTAATCGCACACACGCATATATATATATATATATGTATATATATATATATATATGTATATATATATACATATATATAATTGTTTCATCATACGAATCAGTTTTACAATTTATTTTAGCTTTCAAAATATATGCAAGATTACATAAGTAAACACCTGAATAACGGCTTAATTGATGAAATGTCTTTTCTTTCAAAACTACAAAAAGGATACTCACAAGACATTAGCGTCACAGACAGATAGATTTTTTTTACACAGTGATCGCCACTTATCAAGGCCCGGAAGCCACTCAGGGATAAGGTTATTGCAAGTACATTACGTTAGTGTGGAGATTTGATGAAGTGTTTACTTAAGGGGGCGGTTCATTAGGAATTTGTTAACATTGGACTTGAAGACATCCGAGTTTTAGTCCGGTGGGAAGCAGGGAGATGGAACAGAGTTCTACAGGCGTGCAGTTCTAAGAAAGAAGCTTTGTTCATGGAATCCGCGTTTTGTTTTAGGCACAGATGTAGAGTGGGGGAAATTTTTCACAGTGGATTCAGCTAGACGGGTGTTTTTCATGAAAGATTGGCGAGGGGGAACCAGAGATTGGAGTTAAGACGAGCACCTGCCATGGAAATAACGATAAAACAAGGATAGGCTCGCAACGTCTCTTCTGTGGGAGAGAGGTTGCAGGGTAGAGGAAAGGGCATCCCCCACTAAGCCACGAAGTCTATTTTGTACTCTGTCAAGGCAGGATAGGCTGTTTTTAGCAGCTTCTGCCCAGATATGGCAACAGTATTCCATCCTTTGACGTAGAAGATATCAGAAAACGGCGGAAAACAAATACTTATAATCCAATATGCTATATTACTTTTATGTAACAATTATTGGTATTTAACATTTAGATTTCTACAGGTGACAACATTAAGATATGTCAATCAATATTAAATATAACATCATAATCCTATGAAAATCCAACATATTTTCTACAAGTCTATATATAAAAGCGAAAATGTATGTATGTATGTATGTGTGTATGTTTGTGTGTCTGCTAAAAACTTTCGACAGACTTAACAAAAATTGACAAACTTGGTCTCATATGATCGCCCCTCCCTTCGCCCGACAAATATCGAAAACTTGGTCAAAAACCTTAATTGTTACACCCTGAAATCAACACTTTTCTACAGGGAGGTCAGCAAAAACCGTCCTCTCATGACGAGATCGGTTCAGACGACGTCATAACCTGATTTATTTTAAATATTTGAAGAACTGGCACAATTTCATGTGCGTCGTGTTAGCTCTATTGGTTAGAGCGATGGGCCATTATCTAAATGTTTTGCGTTCAAATCGTGGTGTGAGATGTCTTATTTTTTTCGATATTTAAAATTTTAATATTGAAGCAGGGTTATTTATCACGTAACTTTCGTTTTTCTGTTTATTCTTTACTTCGCTTATTCTTAGGTTTTCATTAACACCCCCACCCCCGACGTCCACACACACACAAAAACACCCGAGTACCCACCAATTTTTAAAATTTTAATATTGAAACAGGCTTATTTAAGCCATTTTCCACGTGTTTTTTTTTATTTTTCAGTTTTAATGTTCGTTTTTTTGTTTTCTTTTTGGTTTTGTTTTTCAGATTTTTACATTAAACATCGTCCGTTTGCCTTACGTTTTTTTTTGTTTTTTTACTTCGCTTATTATTGTTACATGATAAGGACTGCCCCCTTTTCATGTAAGTATAAAAACGGAGAATTTAGTTTAAAATGAAAATGAAAAAGCATAGGCGGAATTCGAACCTCGTAATATAGTTTAGAAATAGATTACGTGTGAGAATTTTAAAATGTAAAGCAAGCATTTGTTTAGAATATAGATAAAATATTCAAGAAAAGAATGTGAGCTGTCAAGTTTATTATGAAATTTTAAATTGAAAGAATGAAGCTTATAAGATAATGTTTTAAACATATTGGATAAATAGGTTACTAGGAAATAGGAAAAGTTTTGGACACGTATGTCCAGGGCACGTGAAAGAATGCACATGTTTTAACATGTGTATGACGTCACGGAAAATAGAGAGGTCTAGGAATAGAGAAAAACTTGAGTTAGAGTTAGACAGTCAGTGAGAAAACTCAGGGACAGTCAGACGTCTGGAAGGGAGACGTCACTTCAAGAAAAAATGTGAAACTTTGAATTCTTGATGATGGAATCACGGCCGTGTGAAGAATAAAACATGAAGTGTTTTTTGTAAAGCTCGTCTTGTGTCTTATGATTCTTAAAAAAGGTAAAGTCCAATTGTATTATATATTTGTGCTATATGTCTTTACATACACGTCTCAACATCATCATGTCCTCACTCAAAGAGCTTTCTCCTTCTCTTCCATTCTACACAACAAAGAAGGAACATTTAAAATATAAGAATCTCTCCTAACAGGGACTATCTCTTTAGAACTCTTACAACAACTTCTCTCTCTCTCTCTCTCTGAGTCTTACAACATCCCTCACTGTAATAAGACTCTTTCTAAGCATCTCTTCCTAAGACTCTCTCAATAAAACCCCTATATGTAACATTATTATGTTTTGATTACCCCCCCCCTTGGGTACACCCGCTTTATTTTTCAGATAAGTTTTAACGTTCGTTTTCCTGTTTTCTTTTTTACTTCGCTTCTTTTTAGGATTTCATTAGCACCCCCACCCCCACCCGACCACCCACACCTCCAAACAATCGGGCAACGCCGGGTACCCCCCCGCTAGTTAAAAAAAAATGTTAAACTCTAAGCTTACAAAACAGGAATATGTTGTATATATATGGGCAGAGTTAATTTCCGCTAATCATACGATCTGGTTCAACAAAGTTTGATTAAAGACTGAATAGAAATATCTAGACTAACGATGAATGTTCAAGCTTCCTTAGAAACAATTATAAAATAATGGAAGATGTAATTGACATCAAATGAGGAAGCGTTTTTTAATGGTCATATGACGATGATTGCGCACAGATTCATTTAAAACAAACTTTTACAATAAGTACGGTATATTAGATCCAATATAATCTCTCTCTCTCTCTCTCTCTATATATATATATATATATATATATATATATATATATATATATATATATATATATATATAAGCGAAAATGTATGTATGTATGTTTGTGTGTATGTTTGGATGTCTGCTTAAAACTTTCGACAGACGCGATCAAAATTTACAAAGTTGGTATCACATCGAAGCCCCATCCTTTGTTCGAAAAAATATCGAACAATTGGCCAAAAACATTAATGTTTTCACCCCGACATCGAAAATTTTCGACAGGGGGGGATCAACAAAACCGGCTCTCTCGACAAGTTCTACGCATGCGTCAGATGACGTCGTGACCTGATTTACTTTAAATAGTTGAAAAACTGATCTAATTTAATGTCCAGCGCGTTAGCTCAGTTTGTTAAGACGTTGGTTCATTATGTAAAAGTTTTGGGTTCAAATTTTTGTGTGAGATTTTTTTTTTCGATTTTTGAAATTTAAATATTGAACGAGTGTTATTTAAGCCATTTTACACGTAACATTCGTTTTTCTGTTTTTTTTTTACTTCGCTTATTCTTAGCGACACCCAAAAACACCCGAGTACCCACCGATTTTTTAAATTTTAATATCGAAACAGGCTTATTTAAGCCATTTTTCACGTGTTCGTTTTTCTGTTTTCATCGTTCGTTTGCCTTACGTTAGTTTTTTTGTGTGTGTGTTTTTTTACTTCGCTTTAATTTACCCGTTCGAGGAAAATAGAAACTGGCTTCCAGCGCAAAACTAGGTCAAACATCACGCAACTTGACGTTATCGCACCTGCTAATTTCGGTTTATAAACGTCAACTTAACACACTTGCCAATTCATCTGTGTCCGTAGTCCAGATGGTTAGGTCGCAGGGTTTTATTTCCATTTCCTTTCCACCTCCACGTCTAAAGGTTCGGGGTTCAAGCCTACCTTTATACTAATTTTTTGTTCTTTTACACCTCCAAACAACCGGCCAACGTTTAACAGGGTTGTTTTAATCTACCCTCCACCAACACACACCTCCAAACACCCGGGCAACGTCGGGTACCCCGCTAGTATATATATATATATATATGTATATATATATATAAAAGCGAAAATTTGTGTGTGTTTGTATATCTCGCAAAAACTTTTGACAGAAACGACGGAATTTCACGAGATAGGAATCACTTTACGCTCGACATCTTGGGCGACAAATATCGATTAATTGGCGAAAAACATTAATTCCTTCACCCTAAACTGGCCAGTTTTGTACAGGAATAGGGTAGCAAAAATCGTTCCCTCATGGCAAGATAGCTTCTACGCATGCGCAATTGACGTTGGACTTGAATTAGTTTAAATATTAAAAAAAAAAAACCCAATTTTTCAACGTCCTCTTAGCTCAGTTGATTAAAGCGCGGCATTATTATCTAATGGTTATAAATTCAAATCGTGATGTGAGATTTTTTTTCGATTATACCATTTTTTCACGTTCGCTGTTTTTTCTTTTTCTTTTTCAGATTTTTGTAATAAGTTTTTTTATATCGTTCGTATTGAATCACGTTCTTTATTTGTTTTTTTCCATCACATTTGCGTTTTCCTTTTTTTTTCTCCGATTTTAAGAAATTTTCACATCGTTCGTTTGCATTACGTTCGTTTTTCTTGTTTTATTTCCGATTTTTTAAAATAATATTTTAACAGGATTAATACTTAACTTATTCTTTTGTTTTGATTTACCCTCACCCAAAACACACACACACACCTCTCAAAACATGGACAACGCCGGGTACCGTCGCTAGTGTATTAATAAATACGAAACTTGCATTAATGAAAATATGATATTTAAGCGTATTTTACGACCGGGCAGTGTCGGGTTGCCTGTTACTTGTGTCTATCATATAAATCGAGTAAAAACAAACAATTAGGGGGGGGGTCAGCATTGCCACTTTAAAATTCATGAAAAGCGACACTTGTAGGAATGTATAACTACAAATAGACTAAATTAATTTTATATGCTAAAAAAATCGAAGCCAGCACAGAATATAATCGAATAAAAAAGCATCAGAAACAAAGACATTTTCAGTCTAACAATTGAAGTGGGCCAGTAATACGATACATAGAAATAAATATTTTACATATTCACGTAGAATAATATAAACACAAGTTTAAGGGGTTCAGATGAATTCATTTAAATTGAATACTGCAGGAATCTTGAAAATTTGGTTGCGAAAGTGCCAAAAAAATAAAAACATATACAAAAAAACTAAAAATATCCTTATTTTAACCATTGCCAGAATGAAGTCAAATAAATCCAAACGGTCTTTCATAGAAAATGATTAAAATCGATATTTCTATCTTTATTAAATGAACGTTTCTTTTCTTGCCTGACTGAATCCCCCATCTTGAAAGGTAGTAACACATCGTGAAGTCTTTGGAAACAACATTACTGAAAAGGCTTGATTGATTTTTCTTCTGGGTTGATTAAATCCGGACATAAACTGAGGTGGTTGCTTCAATATATCTTTATGCGTACACTAACTCGCTTGCCCGTGGACTGGTTCTGTTTTCTCCTGCGCATAGCCTGATTCTTATTGCCACACACAAAAAAATCTACACAGTATATATTTTTACAGATGCCACGTCACATTCATACTTGTTCTCGCTTCAGGTTTGAGATTCTTTATCCTCTTATTAATATCACATGTACTTCCATTCTGAAATGTTCGACTAGCAATTGATAAGCAAATAAATTAAAAGAACTGTCAGGACCAATCCCGTGTCTCCTACGTTTATTTACGTCCAACATATGTGACTTAGACGCCATTTCATGTCCATCTACACGATGGAATTTTAACGTGAATTAAAGTTGGATATAAACCACTAAATGAATGAAAATTTGTAAAACGAACCGTTTTATTAGGCTCCTGTCATTGCTTCTCTTCTGCTAGCGACTACAAACATATGAAGGTTTTGCTCCGTTATTTATCGTCGAGTTCAAGCTAAGCATTTTGAGACGTTATCTCACTTCATAAATTTCCAAGTAACTGCTTACCGCTATAATCGCCCTCTTAAATCATGTAAAGTCAGGTTTGTTTTTAGGACATGGCCAAATGAGAATGAGAGAAAATTTGCTTAAGTTCAATTCCATGTACATGTGTCAACGTTTCAGCGTTAATTTCAATTATAAGAGGAAACCTACACTCTTCACTATTAAATTTAATAGGACAGAAATATCTCAAAAGTGACATAATAATTATATGATTGTTTCTGCAAGAATTGAACATTTTAAAGTGATGATAGAAATAAACGATTTAATGAACAACATCTTAGAATTCGGAATATAGACCTTTTAGCATGTTTTTCTATGTTTTGTAGTTATATATAACACACATTGATCTTAATAAATAAAAGGATTTGTATAAATTAAGAGTGAAATATAACTAGGCAAGTATATTTGTCCCGTAAATACACACATACACACACACACACACACACACACACATATATATATATATATATATATATATATTCATATTTATATATAGTTCATATAATGCGGAGGGATAGTTTCAACGTGAAAGCAAGTGTTGAAAAACGTAGTTGTTTTGACTTGGGCTGATTCTTCGTTCGATGAAAATTACCAACTTGCTGTAAATCTTAACTCGTTATAAAAACGTCAATCTGGCTAGACAAGAAGAAAGACGCCGATAACCCTAGGCGGCCAATGGATCGTTAGAATAGTACATGTCTTTAAGGCTTAGATAATATGCAATAAGTCTGGAAAAGACGGCTTACCAATTAGCAAGAAATTACGTGGGAGCCTTTGATTGGTGAACAAGAACACTCATGTCTGACGTACGCAACCACATCCCTCGATATAAAACAAGGCTTCACACCCTTTAATAATTTGCTTGCTGAGTTGCAGAGTTCACAAAGATAGGCCCATGTTCACTAGCGTGAAGTAAACTTGCCCAAAGGATTGACAGTCTGACTTTTTTTTAATCAGAACACATTAACCTACACAGTTAGAGAGGAAAAAGCCGATCGAAACAAAAACTGTGATTTAAATCTGACAGGCTTAGTTGGAAACATTACAATCACAGAATACCAAATTTACTCTGTTGTGTTTTATTTCGTGCATCAGTATGACGGTTATGTGCAGATCTTTAAATAATATTTGGGAAGGATAAACCAACGACTAGGACAGGAAGTAATTAAGTCTATGGATTACCAACGAATTGCTTATGTACAAAAATAGTGTTAAAAACAGCGAAGTCAATATGGATCAATTAACTTGTGAGAAGGAAGAATTTCTACTTGGTTTTCCTTATAAGTTATGTGGTGAACCCGTATTACGTACAAGAAAATAGTCCGTCAATACATCAAGTTTATTTGAGTAGGTATTAAAACACGTATCTAAGTTCAGATCTTACCTTTTCATTTTAGCCATTTCAGGTGGAAAAGTTATTGGCGATTAAGTGACCCTAAATATGTGTAGTAAAAAAAAAAAAAATATCGTGCAACGCCCGCTTCAGAGAGTGAAAGAAGAAAGAAGAAGAAGAAGAGAATGACCACTGCGTCTATTTATAGACTAGATATCATGGGAAGAGTATGCAAATAACTTTGGACGGTTTTGTCCTATAAAAATCCTGTATTTGGGAGAGAGGGTGTCTTTTTTGTTTGGCAGAAGCAATTGCTGTCAGAAGTGCATTGGACCGTAGGATTGAAGAGTGAAGATTGAGTTGTGGGGTCATTGTATTTAACCACAATATGGTTCTATCCAAGTTAGATCAGCGTGGTGTTAAAGGATTCACAAGAGTGTGCTTAGAATTGTTTGCAACTGCGTCAGAAGGATGGTTTGCTCCTTAATAGGTTTAGAGAAGAATCAATGAATATTTGTCCATGCAACAAGAGGAAATATGTGAGACTGTAGAATGCTGTAAATGACAAAGCTCTCTCTGATTCTCTGTCCTCTGACCTCGAACGAGTGGTTCAGTGGGGGAGGACGTGGCTGGTTACCTTTAATGCATCTAAAACCAAACTCCTATCTTTACATCGTCAACGCTCTGATCCGCATCTGATATCAATTGAAATGGATGGCTCTTGTCTAGGAGAAGTCCCATGTTTTGACAAGCTTTTGGGCTTGACCTTTACTCCTGATCTGAAATGGAACACGTACATCAAGTCTGGAAAGATGGTGAGCTCCTTCTACCGCTCCAGGAGATATCTCACTACTGATGCAATTCTCTATCTATATAAAAAGCAAGTACGTCCAAGGGTGGAATACTGCTGCCATATCTGAGCTGGAGCTACTAAAAACAGCATATTCTGCCTTGACAGAGTACAAAATAGACTTCGTGGCTTGGTGGGGGATGCACTTTTCTCTTCCCTGCAACCCCTCTTCCACAGAAGAGACGTTGCAAGCCTGTCTTTGTTTTATCGTTACTTCCATGGCAGGTGCTCGTCTGAACTCCAATCTCTGGTCCCCCCTCGCAAATCTTTTACGACAAACACCCGTCTAGCTGAATCCACTGTCAAAAACTTTCCCCACTCTTTATCTGTGCCTAAATAAAAACGCGGATTCCATGAACAAAGCTTCTTTCTTAGAACTGCACGCCTGTGGAACTCTGTTCCGTCTGCCTACTTCACTCCTGACTAAAACTTGGATGTCTTCAAGTCCAACGTAAACAAATTCCTGATGAACCGCCCCCTTAAGTAGACACTTTAAATATCAACACTAACGTACTGTACTTACAGTAACCCTTATCCCTGAGTGGCTTCCGGGCCTTGATAAGTGGTGGCCACCTTGTAAAAAAAAAGGTGGCATGGGTTTCCCTGGAGGATAAGTAACCGATAGTATTAATGGCATTCAGATTTCGTAATAAAATAGCAGGAGATTGTAAGTTCAGTTGGAGTACAGATGAATTAAAAACAGTCAGGCTTATTATGCTGGTGTTGATGCCTGTGTGTAAAAGAGAGAAAATTAGAAAGTGTGTCTTGGGTAAAAGGCGATATGTCCACAACCAGACCCATAGAGAGAAAAAATCACTGGCGGGTCATGTCTGGCGACCGAAGATGGCGGATGAAACTGAACAGAAACAATGGGAAGGTCGGTTGGAAGTAATAGATCAATAATTGAAACTATCTATTTTAATACATCGATAATTGAATAGTAATCGATTAATAATTGTAAACTATGTATTTTAACTGGTTTGCAAAACAAGACTAAACATTTACATCACGAATTCATTTTGAAAGTAAACATATTTTTAAAGTTAAAAGAAAAAAAAACTTGAAAATGAATGCTATGATATTACCAAGCTAATAATGATAAACAAATTAATAAAAACAGAAAAAGAGATGACTATTCTTGAAGTAAAATTTGTTTCTCTTTGGAACTAAGATATAGACTCTCTAATTAATTTTCTTTCCGTGACTTTTGCATGCTTTTTTGTAAACATGTAGTTGGCCTTTTGATGCAGGTATATAACACAACACTTTCTATTCATTTCATTTTAGACTATTCTATCTATTTTAATAGAAAACACATGCTGTTTCCGTCGTACTTACCATGCCTATTTAATGTATATTTTCAGATAGTTGCTATGAAACCCGGACATTATCAAATAATAGTTATGGATATGAACAAATAGTCTCATTTATAAATGCATAGATCAAGATAAGTATATTATAAGATAAAAGTCGAAAAAGAGTAAAGGACCATTATGACGCTATCATTCAGGCGAGACTTTAAATACTGCCAATTTAAATATATGCCTCATTAAGGCGAATAGCGCCGTGAGATTTAAAAATTAGGCAAAGTGGAGTGAGTCTGATGTCTGCCAACTAATTGGTGTAATTATTAGAAGTATTGCACGGTTTCTAATGCAGCGATCATCTTTTAGATAGGATAGCCAGCGGACTATCCCCGTTCTGTATAAAACAAGGCTGCGCACCCGTTTTCGTTAGTTTCTCGCTGAATTGCAGAGTGGATGAATCGCAGACATGGGTTGCAAAATTTGCAGAGGGTTGCATAAGACTCTCTCGCATGAAGGAAACCGGTTTTATATGTTCAAATTCGAGGAAATCCTGATAATTTTTCGATAAACACTTTGCCAACTATTGATAAACTGAACACTTCCTTAGGAAGGAAAAAAGCGCAGACAAGCCATACTCAAAACTTAAATAGGTATATATATTTGAAATACTACAAGAAAAAATTAATTCAACTTTGCAGAACCAGACAAAAAAAAAGAATCGATAAAAAAACAGCCGATCAATATTTGATAACGAGTATAATTGAATGTCTCTAGTCTTACTTATAGAAAATCTCATCAGTATTCCCTGTATTTAAGAATTGAGGTGACAGGCCATCTTCCTCTCAGTACAGACTAAAAGTCTCCTGCGTGTTATGAGTAAGTTGCTGGAATCCATATTTAATAAATAAGTAGTCAACCACCTCAACAGAAATAACCTTCTTGGTGACATGCAATATGGTTTCCGTTCTAACTGTTATATCTTATAGGATTAGTGAATCTCTCCAAAAAGGTTTCCTTTCTAGGGCAATTTCTCTTGACATATCAAAGGTATGGCATAAAGGCGAACTTCACAAGAATTCCAGCTACGGTATCGCTGGAAATGTTTTCTCAATTATTAAATCATTTCTCCTTGATAGGCTCATAAGTGTAGTGCTTGATAGGAAGAAATCAGAAGTCCACAGTATTAATGTTGGTGTCCCTCAGGGGTCCTTCCTGGGCCCAACTCTCTTCCTGATCTACACAAATGATCTCTCTAAACATATACTTTAATCATTCGTTGAAATCTATGCTGATGACACGACCATATATGGCAACACATCGACGGTCGTCAATGACAAACTTCTCTGATTCTCTCTCCTCCTATCTTGAGCACGTCGTACAATGGGGGAAGAGGTGGCTGGCTACTCTAATGCATCTAAACCCAAACTTCTATCTTTACATCATCAATGGTCTGATCCCCGTTTGGCATCTATTAAAATGGTTGGCTCTCGTCTTGGGGACGCTCCACGTTTTAACAAGCTTATGGGATTGACCTTTACTTCTGATATGAAATGGAACACGTACATCAAATCTGTTGCCAGGGTCGCTGGAAAAATGTTGGCATCCTTCTACCGCTCCAGCAGATATCTCACTGCTGATGCAATTCTCTATCTATAAAAAGACAGGTACGTCCAAGGATGGAGTACTGCTGCCATATCTAGGTAGGAACTGCTAAAAACAGCCTATGCTGCCTTGACAAAATAAAAATAAACTTTGTAGCCTAGTGGGGACAGCCCTTTTCTCTTCGCTGCAACCTCTCTCCCACAGAAGAGATGTAGCGAACCTGCTTTATCGTTATTTTCATGGCAAGTGCTCGTCTGAGCTCCAATCTCTGGTCCCCCCTCGCCAATTTTCCATAAACACCCGTCTAGCTGAAACCACTCTCAGTAATTTCCACCACTCTTTATGTGTGCCTAAATCAAAACGTAGATTCCATGAACAAAGCTTCTTTCTTAGAAATGAACGCCAGTGGAACTCTCTTCCGTTCGCCTGTTTCCCACCTGACTAAAATTGGATATCTTCAAATCCAACATAAACAAATTCCTGATGAACCGCTCCCTTAAGTAAGACACCCTATCAGATCTCCATTACTAGCGATTACTACAATACTAAGCCATTGACCCCAATCCCTGAGTGACCTCCTGTCCTTAATAAGTGGTGATTTCCTTATAAAAAAAGGCAAATTAGAAAATCGAGTATGAAAAATAAAGAGAATTAAAGAAAGAAAAGGTTACCCATTTTTAATGTATTTCAGTTGGTTGCATTATGAGTTTGATCTCTGTTTATTTTCTATTTTGTTATTCTGGTTATGAAAGATGACCTTTGTACAACGTTGACGTTGTTGTTTATACATTACCCGTAAAACCAAGTAATATACATGAATAATTTTTTGTGCTTATTTTTCTTTCTTTTTCGCTTCCATTTTAAAAAAGATTGTCGACAACATTCTTTTGCAATACCTTTAACAGCAATGATGACGCATGAACAATTACATGAAGATGAGGGTTCCGTACAGCGTACGAAAGTGTATCAACTAAAAGGCCCAGTTTGTGAAATTGAATCTATTAAGATTGACAGACGTGGGATCGCAAGCACTTTGTAACCGTCCGTGCTCGACCTTTGACACAGCCTTATGAGAGCGGTTGCGGCTTGGATGGGTAACACTTTGTCTCTTGACCTAGGATTTTGTATCCATGATTTATAACCGGCAGGAGACTTTGACCTGCTATAGTTGTTGATCGTGACCAAGAATTCTGTTTATCTGGCAAGACGTCGGCCTGTAGCCCCGCACGTGTTATAATAGAAATTCCTTCATTAATTATACTTATCAAATGTTTATAGTGCATTAGTAATACAATACTGACATACTACGACTCGTGGTCGTATGTTTTGTCTGTCTAGCTGCCGAGATTCCTCCCTAAAACGTCCTAACTATCTAATTTGCTACGCCATTCCTTTAAACATGATCGCTGAATTTTATGCTGAGTTTTTAAGCGAAAATTTATTCGGTGTGTTCTCATAGTAATTTGTAAACCAGTCCTTAAATTTGAACCGGGCGCCAAAAAAAACTTATCTGCGAAAATTACTGTATGTTTTCATAGTTCATATTTTCTACACTGGTGTTTTATTCATCGGACGACTCATCCAAAAAAAACCCTTTTAAGTTAGTTGTTTCCTCGACTGTACCTATATACAGATACTTAAATGTAACGCGAACAATGATTTTATAGTCCAAAACACAACCAATATTACTTCCATCGACTGAAGAAATGTATTCGTTTAATAGAAATATAAATAATTGAAAAAGACAAATTGACAATATGGAAATTTTTGCGTACATATAAAAATATTAAAAGAAATCTAATGCGATCAGCAGTTTGATGTTAGCAATTTCTCAATAGGTTGGTTAAAAAGACAAATGTGTGAGGAATAAACAGGTGTCTCATCGCAGAGACATCTATCAATGTCTTCGTTGGCAATAAATCATTTCAGCAAATTATCAGGTTTCAAATTGATGGTGAGAACCGATTATATTCATCTTGTCAAGTAAAAAAGAATATCTCTAAATCAGTGGGTCATCCAAATTGTCAGAACGAAAACAGTTGATACTATTGTAAAGATGGAAAGCAATGGCATTTAGCGAATAAACAAACTCTTTAGATACATGATTTATAGCTTTTACTGGGAAAATAGATTGATTGATTGGGCCTATTGTTGGTAAATAATTTTGTATTTCTGTATGTTAAATCTTTAATGAACATTTAAGGGGAATTTACTAAATAAAAAATATAATTTTATTTTTATCCAATAAAAGCATTTAGTAGCAATTCCATCTGCCTCCCCCCTCTCACACTCTTTCACTCTTTCTTACGGATATCGACCTATATAGATATGATTGACTAGCTATAATAAAAGACTCCAACAAGAAATATTACGCAAGTATGAGTTCCTTAAACTTCAAAACTCGATATTATGACCACAAATGTACATAAAAAAACACCGAATCTATTTTAATACATCGATAATTGAATAGTAATCGATTAATAATTGTAAACTATGTATTTTAACTGGTTTGCAAAACAAGACTAAACATTTACATCACGAATTCATTTTGAAAGTAAACATATTTTTAAAGTTAAAAGAAAAAAAAACTTGAAAATGAATGCTATGATATTACCAAGCTAATAATGATAAACAAATTAATAAAAACAGAAAAAGAGATGACTATTCTTGAAGTAAAATTTGTTTCTCTTTGGAACTAAGATATAGACTCTCTAATTAATTTTCTTTCCGTGACTTTTGCATGCTTTTTTGTAAACATGTAGTTGGCCTTTTGATGCAGGTATATAACACAACACTTTCTATTCATTTCATTTTAGACTATTCTATCTATTTTAATAGAAAACACATGCTGTTTCCGTCGTACTTACCATGCCTATTTAATGTATATTTTCAGATAGTTGCTATGAAACCCGGACATTATCAAATAATAGTTATGGATATGAACAAATAGTCTCATTTATAAATGCATAGATCAAGATAAGTATATTATAAGATAAAAGTCGAAAAAGAGTAAAGGACCATTATGACGCTATCATTCAGGCGAGACTTTAAATACTGCCAATTTAAATATATGCCTCATTAAGGCGAATAGCGCCGTGAGATTTAAAAATTAGGCAAAGTGGAGTGAGTCTGATGTCTGCCAACTAATTGGTGTAATTATTAGAAGTATTGCACGGTTTCTAATGCAGCGATCATCTTTTAGATAGGATAGCCAGCGGACTATCCCCGTTCTGTATAAAACAAGGCTGCGCACCCGTTTTCGTTAGTTTCTCGCTGAATTGCAGAGTGGATGAATCGCAGACATGGGTTGCAAAATTTGCAGAGGGTTGCATAAGACTCTCTCGCATGAAGGAAACCGGTTTTATATGTTCAAATTCGAGGAAATCCTGATAATTTTTCGATAAACACTTTGCCAACTATTGATAAACTGAACACTTCCTTAGGAAGGAAAAAAGCGCAGACAAGCCATACTCAAAACTTAAATAGGTATATATATTTGAAATACTACAAGAAAAAATTAATTCAACTTTGCAGAACCAGACAAAAAAAAAGAATCGATAAAAAAACAGCCGATCAATATTTGATAACGAGTATAATTGAATGTCTCTAGTCTTACTTATAGAAAATCTCATCAGTATTCCCTGTATTTAAGAATTGAGGTGACAGGCCATCTTCCTCTCAGTACAGACTAAAAGTCTCCTGCGTGTTATGAGTAAGTTGCTGGAATCCATATTTAATAAATAAGTAGTCAACCACCTCAACAGAAATAACCTTCTTGGTGACATGCAATATGGTTTCCGTTCTAACTGTTATATCTTATAGGATTAGTGAATCTCTCCAAAAAGGTTTCCTTTCTAGGGCAATTTCTCTTGACATATCAAAGGTATGGCATAAAGGCGAACTTCACAAGAATTCCAGCTACGGTATCGCTGGAAATGTTTTCTCAATTATTAAATCATTTCTCCTTGATAGGCTCATAAGTGTAGTGCTTGATAGGAAGAAATCAGAAGTCCACAGTATTAATGTTGGTGTCCCTCAGGGGTCCTTCCTGGGCCCAACTCTCTTCCTGATCTACACAAATGATCTCTCTAAACATATACTTTAATCATTCGTTGAAATCTATGCTGATGACACGACCATATATGGCAACACATCGACGGTCGTCAATGACAAACTTCTCTGATTCTCTCTCCTCCTATCTTGAGCACGTCGTACAATGGGGGAAGAGGTGGCTGGCTACTCTAATGCATCTAAACCCAAACTTCTATCTTTACATCATCAATGGTCTGATCCCCGTTTGGCATCTATTAAAATGGTTGGCTCTCGTCTTGGGGACGCTCCACGTTTTAACAAGCTTATGGGATTGACCTTTACTTCTGATATGAAATGGAACACGTACATCAAATCTGTTGCCAGGGTCGCTGGAAAAATGTTAGCATCCTTCTACCGCTCCAGCAGATATCTCACTGCTGATGCAATTCTCTATCTATAAAAAGACAGGTACGTCCAAGGATGGAGTACTGCTGCCATATCTAGGTAGGAACTGCTAAAAACAGACTATGCTGCCTTGACAAAGTAAAAATAAACTTTGTAGCCTAGTGGGGACAGCTCTTTTCTCTTCGCTGCAACCTCTCTCCCACAGAAGAGATGTAGCGAGCCTGCTTTATCGTTATTTTCATGGCAAGTGCTCGTCTGAGCTCCAATCTCTGGTCCCTCCTCGCCAATTTTCCATAAACACCCGTCTAGCTGAAACCACTCTCAATAATTTCCACCACTCTTTATGTGTGCCTAAATCCAAACGTAGATTCCATGAACAAAGCTTCTTTCTTAGAAATGAACGCCAGTGGAACTCTCTTCCGTTTTCCTGTTTCCCACCTGACTAAAATTGGATATCTTCAAATCCAACATAAACAAATTCCTGATGAACCGCTCCTTTAAGTAAGACACCCTATCAGATCTCCATTACTAGCGATTACTACAATACTAAGCCATTGACCCCAATCCCTGAGTGACCTCCTGTCCTTAATAAGTGGTGATTTCCTTATAAAAAAAGGCAAATTAGAAAATTGAGTATGAAAAATAAAGAGAATTAAAGAAAGAAAAGGTTACCCATTTTTAATTGATTTCAGTTGGTTGCTTTATGAGTTTGATCTCTGTTTATTTTCTATTTTGTTATTCTGGTTATGAAAGATGACCTTTGTACAACGTTGACGTTGTTGTTTATACATTACCCGTAAAACCAAGTAATATACATGAATAATGTTTTGTGCTTATTTTTCTTTCTTTTTCGCTTCCATTTTAAAAAGATTGTCGACAACATTCTTTTGCAATGCCTTTAACAGCAATGATGACGCATGAACAATTACAGGAAGATGAGGGTTCCGTACAGCGTACGAAAGTGTATCAACTGAAATGCTCAGTTTGGGAAATTGAATCTATTAAGATTGACAGACGTGGGATCGCAAGCACTTTGTAACCGTCCGTGCTCGACCTTTGACAGAGCCTTATGAGAGCGGTTGCGGCTTGGATGGGTAACACTTTGTCTCTTGACCTAGGATTTTGTATCCATGATTTATAACCGGCAGGAGACTTTGACCTGCTATAGTTGTTGATCGTGACCAAGAATTCTGTTTATCTGGCAAGACGTCGGCCCTGTAGCCCCGCACGTGTTATAATAGAAATTCCTTCATTAATGCTGAAATAAGTATTTTAATTATACTTATCAAATGTTTATAGTGCATTAGTAATACAATACTGACATACTACGACTCGTGGTCGTATGTTTTGTCTGTCTAGCTGCCGAGATTCCTCCCTAAAACGTCCTAACTATCTAATTTGCTACGCCATTCCTTTAAACATGATCGCTGAATTTTATGCTGAGTTTTTAAGCGAAAATTTATTCGGTGTGTTCTCATAGTAATTTGTAAACCAGTCCTTAAATTTGAACCGGGCGCCAAAAAAAAACTTATCTGCGAAAATTACTGTATGTTTTCATAGTTCATATTTTCTACACTGGTGTTTTATTCATCGGACGACTCATCCAAAAAAAACTCTTTTAAGTTAGTTGTTTCCTCGACTGTACCTATATACAGATACTTAAATGTAACGCGAACAATAATTTTATAGTCCAAAACACAACCAATATTACTTCCATCGACTGAAGAAATGTATTCGTTTAATAGAAATATAAATAATTGAAAAAGACAAATAGACAATATGGAAATGTTTGCGTACATATAAAAATATTAAAAGAATTCTAATGCGATCAGCAGTTTGATGTTAGCAATTTCTCAATAGGTTGGTTAAAAAGACAAATGTGTGAGGAATAAACAGGTGTCTCATCGCAGAGACATCTATCAATGTCTTCGTTGGCAATAAATCATTTCAGCAAATTATCAGGTTTCAAATTGATGGTGAGAACCGATTATATTCATCTTGTCAAGTAAAAAAGAATATCTCTAAATCAGTGGGTCATCCAAATTGTCAGAGCGAAAACAGTTGATACTATTGTAAAGATGGAAAGCAATGGCGAATAAACACATTCTTTATATACATGATATATATAGCTTTTACTGGGAAAATAGATTGATTGATTGGGCCTATTGTTGATAAATAATTTTGTATTTCTGCATGTTAAATCTTTAATGAACATTTAAGGGGAATTTACTAAATAAAAAAATATAATTTTATTTTTATCCAATAAAAGCATTCAGTAGCAATTCCGTCTGCCTCCCCCTCTCACACTCTTTCCCTCTTTCTTACGGATATCGACCTATATAGATATGATTGACTAGCTATAATAAAAGACTCCAACAAGAAATATTACGCAAGTATGAGTTCCTTAAACTTCAAAACTCGATATTATGACCATAAATGTACATTAAAAAAACAACAAAAAACACTGAATAAAAATAACCATAGCAAACAAATACTGGGAACTCAAAGAAAGCGGACGTTCGCCGGAAGTCGAATGGAAAATAGTAAGACAAGAAAACACATGTAGAGACCTAGACAGCCCATGTAGATTATGTCTCTATGAAAAATTTGCTATCCTATACTTTAAAGAACCTCAACATCTATTAAACTTAATGAGAGAAATAGCGAACAACTGTGTTCACAGGTTAAACGCTGCTCTAGGATGGCGATACAAAACAATATTAACATTAACAATAACAATAGAAAATAAACAAATAAAATAAACAAACATATACATAAATTATAATATATATATATATATATAAACTAACATAACCACACATTTAATCTAGATTTAAAATAGGTCAGGAAACTAGATACCTACGCCCCCCGCCAAAACAGTACACACAACGGAACGGGTGAATCGGAAGTCAACTGGGCCTTTGTCCTGTAAGTCCCTGCTCATTGGCTGATTAGGAAAGTTGCGGTGAAAACTAGAAAGTTGATTTGCTAACTAAAAACACAATAGAAGGTGCGTGTATAAAAACGCGAGACCACCACAAAATCCTCGCATAAGCCTGGTGAATCCTAGCAAGGATAAAATGCGGAATATTCTGTGTAGCTTAATTGCCATATATATTTTATGACGTACTATATATATATATATATATATATATATATATATATATATATATATACTAATTATTTTACTATAATAATTAAATACTAAAATAACACCAGTCGACAGCTTCGAACTCGGACACACGAGCCATCTCTGGCTCGATTAGCAAATACCGTAACCATTCGGCTACCATTAACCGCGAGAAATAACGTTGAATTTAAACATTTTAATTTTACATGTTTGTTTACGTCAATCAGACAGTGATCAAATCGTTATACGATGATCTATGCATAAGAGATAAAATGACCGACTTAATTCAACTGAAAGTGCTCAACGATAAGAAACGAGTTTCTTAAAGGGGCTGGGATAATTATTGTTTTACTATAATTATTAAATACCTACATACACTAGTGTTTTATCCGTTCGGGAAGATTAAGTGGAGTGTGTCACGCTTAGGACCAGTTGAAAGATTCGAACTCGGAAACACGCGCCATCTCTGGCACAGTTAACAAAGACCGTATCCATTCGGCTACCATTAACCGCGTGAAATAATGTTAAATTTAAACATTTTAATTTAAATGTTATTTACGTCAGTCAGACAGTGATCTAATCATTATACGATGATATATATATATATATATATATATATATATATATATATATATATATATATATACACTGATTGTATTTTTATGTTTATTTTTGCATACTTATGGGTAGGCAAATTATTCAGGATGAAGTCATTAAATTAAATTTGATTTTATTTTTATTTTGATATTTCTCCCACTTTATTATTTCTGACTTTATTATGCATAACTTCATTATCGAAAATGTATTAACTCTTTATTGCGTGTTTTCACACGCTCTATGAGCTCAGCATTATTGTTATAAATTTAATTAAAAATTGAATAAATAAGAAATAATGTTAGCCAATAAAGAATTTTATAACAATGATATTAAATATCTGCTTGATTGCTTTGCTGTCATAGAAATGAATGTAAATTAAAATTGCAGAGTAAAATGTATTTCATCAAATTTAAAATAAAAGCTGAAAAACATCCATATTTTTTATAAATTCGAAAAATCCTGGGTGTTTTATAAAATCAATTACTTGAAATTCTCAGCGCCTATCCGTCGTCAATTTTCGTGGAAAAGTCTTAAACTTGCTCTTAGCATGCATTAAGTACCAATATGCTATTTTGAGAAGCTTACTTATTCTTACATATATGAAGGATAAACATGCATATTATTATTTAGTTTTATATTCCTGAAAGGTTGTTGATGTTAAACGTTTTATATTATTACTTTGATTGATAAATAATTTTATATGGTTATGCATGTGGACAAGTTGTTCGCGAATAAACAGTTTAATTTTGTATTTTTTTTTCAAACAGCTGCATGAACACGGTTATAATTTCTGAATTTTTGATATGAGGATGAGAAATTTGTATGATTGGGATTTTAAAGACTAATGTTCTCATCTCATCGTGAGTGAAACATAATGTTTACAAGCAATATTGTACATCTAAAAATAAGAATAGATTTGAGGCCCGTAAAATTCATAGTTGAATTGTTCTCATCCAACCCTTGCGTGACAGATAAATTATTGGTTAAAGACAGTTATTAATGAAAATCGTCTGTATGTTCAAATCTTCACCTTGGGCGATAATAAAAGTACACTCGCGAATTATATAATACATGTACCCGGTCATGATTGTGGGAACGACAACATGAAACGCCAGTAAACCAAATAAAAAGGTGCATTCGTAATTCCATGTACATATCTGAATTCGATAATAAAATTCCTGAGTTCGACAAAAAATCCTACGAAGTTCGAATATTACAACGACCGAAAAGTTGAAAAATTGTCACTCAAGTAACGAACCGTAGTTTGAATAATCCAAACAATACAGTAAGCAGATTCAAAAACTCGATCTCTGGGTAAGTGTGTCTGTTATTGCTCATACCCCAGGAATACAGTTGTGATTTCATTGGACATGAAGTCATGTGTGCAAAAACTAACTTTAAACAACGTAAAATCTATTAGCCAGTTCAAAGATGCAGTTAATGACACTGCGGGGAATAAGTAGATCTACAATTACCAATAGATACCAAGTAAATATAAATCAATGTTAGGGGAACGAGTTTCGTGATAGAAGAGTTTATTTAATTTGAATAAAATAAAATACGCATAAGATACGTTTTAAATCCAAACCACAACGAAATATTACGAAAATAAAACAAATATTTGTTTTCAATTTATAATTTATATATTTCGGAGTCAATCATACATTTTTATTTCTTTTTACTTGTTCTTTCTTGCTATGTTGTTAAATTAGATAAAGAAAAATGAGTTAGTCAAGGTGGGACTCTTAAATTTATAAATTATAAATTTCAAACAAATAAAATATATGTTTATTTTCGTATTATTGCGCTGTGATTTGGCTTTTAAACGCATCTTATAAGTAGTTTATTGTATTCAAATTCAATTAGTGCTTCTATCACACAACCCACACCCGCTACGTTGATATCGGGTATCCAATTCATTGTTCCGGTATTTAAAAATGCAGCCGCTGAGAGACTATGCGCGGACTTTTACTAACTTTTTTTTATCCAACTAAAGAACATGGTAAGAAAAAGAAAAAGAAAAAATGTTCAAAATACTGAAGATGGAAATTAGACCTCGAAATATATAAATTATAAATTTCCAACAAATAAAATATTTGTTTATCTTAGTAACATTTGTTTATTTTCATAATATTTGTTTATATCCGTAATATTGCGCTGTGATTTGGCTTTCAAACGTATCTTATACATAGTTTCTTTTATTTAATAAAGATTATCATAAACATATTTTCATACGTGGAATCCTGAGAAGTTTTAGGTGAATCTCCTCAAATAGTATACTGACGACGTGTCTCACAGCAACGTCAAACATACATATTTTAAGTAAACGCCGAACATAAGTATGTAGAACGCCCTAGAAGAAAAGGGCTGTTATGTTACACCATTATGTGCAGATATAAACAACTGGATTACAGAAATTTAAACATTATAAATCAGTTTATTTACTTCATATTGAAGTACACACAATTTTATAACAAAAACAAGCGTAAGCATTGTACGGAAGTCGTCCTATGAGTAAAGCCGTACATTCTTTAGCTACAAGAAGCCGAAGAACTGCGAAGACGTGAGGGGTTTCATTTAACCGAATGACCTTTCCTGCTCAAGAATTTTCTTTACATCGTCACTGCGATCTTCATTGCAGGTTTGCAACGTATTCAATGATGTATCTCTGCTTCTGACATACGTTCACGACAGGGATGACTAGAGTCGGACACCGTCAACATCTGCAACAGAAGGATTACACTTTCAGGTCGTAAATGCATCAGTTCAATAATGATAACATTGCAACTTACAATACTCTCTGCTATATTCTGGCCAAACAAAAATAGAGGAGTCATTATTTTTGGAATGACCTTAGTAAATATCATTCAGGTAATCATTAGTTATAAATTAGGCTTAATTTATAAGCGGATGTTACATAAGGTATCCCTGTTATAATGGTATATTGTGCTATAAATTATTGTGTGGGTAACTAACTTCAATTTTAATATATTAATTGTTTTAAAGTACATTATTTAACATATGTTTTGCAGTAAAAATACAAAAAAACATTGCAGTTATTATAGACTATGCTTAATCTTCTCGGGACTGATAAAAAAATTTATATCCTTTAACGAATCCTTTAACTAGAATGTAATAATATAATAAATTCCACAGCCAAACAACGGCACAGCGCACAAGAGCCCTGGCTGTCAACGAACCGGAAGTCCAAGACTCGGGTTTCGCCCTCATTTGGGCTCATCAGTTAGCATCATACGAACTCAGGATTCGAAACCCGAACCTCTTGCAATAATTTAATAATACTATATCTTATGATTAATATCTTTATTTTAAGTGTGAACGAAAGCAATTGCAGGATTTCGATTCTGGAAAATATCAATTATATAAGACTTAATTTAAACATCATAAAAATGAATTGGAGTTCAGATTGTTTAGCGTTCGATGCAAATCCGATGCACATGATTTACATGTTTCTATTAATCATATTGATTACATGTTATGCCTCTAAAATATCCCTGTAAAAGTTTATACTCTGTTGTATTACCAAATAAACAGAAGTTGTGCTGCATCAAAATTCTTAATTAACGGGCCATCTATATATATCTAGTTACGTTGTTCTTAGTATAACGACTACTTTCGTCGTCCTAAATGTCTATTTTAACGGCTCGTGACTCGACTAGTGAAGTTAGTGCGTGCTTTTGTGTCAGACATATACTGTAGACGACATACCTGTTTCTGCTGGATTCGGGGAGCTTTGTTAACCATCAAGGATAGCCGAGCCTGCTTGAAGAAAGATGTTTAAAAAGACATAAGCCAATATATTGTAGGATTTTATATATTTTATTAACTTTCGGGTAGAACGAGGAGCGATGGATGAATTCTCGTCTTGTGGGTTTTTCTGTCCTCATTCTGACACCGCCCCCTCCCTCAAATGGGGCCCCATTTTAGCCCATCTTTTTTGCTCAGCATCTCTGACTCAACTCAAAGTATGCGGTCGTAAACCAGAACACGTTATATGTAACATGCCACGTCCACGTTAGTGGGGGATGCCCTTTTCTCTACCCTGCAACCTCTCTCCCGCAGAAGAGACGTTGCGAGCCTATCCTTGTTTTATCGTTATTTCCATGGCAGGTGCTCGTCTGAACTCCAATCTCTGGCTCCCCTCGCCAATCTTTCACGAAAAACACCCGTCTAGCTAAATCCACTGTGAAAATTTTCCCCCACTCTATATATGTGCCTAAATCAAAACGCGGATTCCATGAACAAAGCTTCTTTCTTAGAACTCTGTTTCGTCTGCCTGCTTCCCTCCGCACTACAACTTGGATGTCTTCAAGTCCAATGTTAACAAATTCCTAATGAACCGCCCCCTTAAGTAAACATTTCATCAAATCTCCACACTAACGTAATGTACTTGCAATAACTCTTATCCCTGAGTGGCTTCCGGGCCTTGATAAGTGGTGATCACTGTGTAAAAAAAAGATAAATAGATGGATAGATAAATAGATAGATAATTATATAGACAGGTAGATAGATAGATAGAGAGAGAGAGAGATAAGTAGATAAATAGATAGATATATAAATAAATAGATCGTTAGAGAGAGAAAGAGATAGATAATTATATAGATAGATACATAGATAGATAAATAGATAGATAGATAAATAAATAGATAGATAGATAGATATATAGATAGATAGATAGATAGAAATATAGATAGATAGATAGATAGCTATCTCGATAGATATATAAACATATAACAGACAATTAAATATTACTACTCGGCTAATAATTTGTAGAATATTTAAAAAATGGTATTTATAACCTCGTGTAAAAATTTCAGAAACATACGATGCATCTGAATTTTAAAGAAAGGATTTATCATTCAATTAAAGTGGTTTGTGTATTCGTTTTTCAGAACTAAAGAATAATATTAACTGCATTGCCTAAAACTAAATTCAACTTAATATCATTATGAACGATTAAATAATTAAAGGATGAATGTTGTTCACTAAAATATGCAAAATATTAAATGGAGAGCGGAAAGGGCCTACATTAAGAAAAGATTGAGGCTCTCGAAACACTGGGGAATGCCGGTCATACATGATTAAGTATTGTTGTGTACCTCAATGCCTCTATATGTCGGCGAATACTTGCGCTAAAATCAGTTAGTTGAAGCTGAGTTTTGAGGGGATCTGATTCTAATCGAAGAGTCGTCGCAACACCCTTTCCAACCCGTCCATCGCTACCGCCCAAACTGAGAGTACTAAATCTAACTGAGACCCAATAGTGTGTTTTGTAAGAAATCAACAAATGAAAATTGTATATAAGTTTAGATAATATTTTATACATTTAACTTGGATTAACTCGGTAGAGTAGTGATATCTGAGTTTGTCTTTATTTTGCGTGCATGAAAATCTATTCTCTTCCAGTGTGGCACGTCAGACGAATCCGAAGATGAAATCGATATTGACCAACCAAATCTTCTACTGCGCCGAGAAGACTGATGGAGAATTCCCTGGGAAGACGATCACGACACGTATGTGGCAAGGGATCCCTTTTTAGGGATCGCTAAGGGTTCACCACTGGTTGCCGGTGTCCCGGAAAAGCCACATTTGGTGACCTGTGACTAGGACTGCTTTCACAATTAGATGCTAAATATTCAAATTATACAGTTACAAGCAAAAAGTATTTATTTAATTCTCATTTTAATTATTAATTAAATTAAGCATCGTTTCCGCAGAATATAAGTTTCTCGTTATTCTCTATGTGAAATGACACGAACTATCAAAAGAACAAGCAGGCTTCAGGTAGAAGGGATGCATTGAAGAGCAAATTATCGCCGTCACATCGTACATAGTTCCGAGCTACGAAAACCGTCTGAAAACCGAAGCAGTCGTCATCGACCTTTCTGCAGAGTACGACACAGTTTCTATAGGAGGACTCATATGTACTCCCCTGAAGAAAAATATTACGTTTATTTGCTAAAATGATGTGATCATATCATGTGATTATGGGAGAAAATAAGAACAAGACAAGGAAAATACAAAAAAAAATGAGTCCTTATGGCTCAGTACTTGTGCCGACACTCTTAAACGTCTACATCAGCGATAGGCCCACAACTACCCCAGTAAAGTTCGGATACGCAGAAGGCAGCGTATTGGCTAATCACTCTAACAGCTGGTAAGAACTGGAAGAGCGGATGACTGACCTATGGAAACCTTATTGGATTAGTAGTACTTAAGGATTAACACCAAAAAGACAGTTACATCAGTATTCCATCACAACTATCAGGCCAGACGAACGTGAAGTAGCCCTTTTCCCTGATCTATTCCCCAACTACCTGGGAATTACTCTTGATAGAACGCTGTCGTTTCAGTCGCACCTCAGATGATGTGCAAATAAGATTGCTCCAAAACAACCTCCTAAAGAAAATAGCCGGAACGCGATAGGGAGCTTATCAAAGAGTTGTCAGACAACAGCATTCGCACCTTGCTTCAGTACTACAGAATACGACGCCCTAGAATAAAAATAAACCCAAGATCAAATAACAAAAATCTATGAGTAAAAATGCGTATTACTTCAGGATGTCTGAAGTCAACGCCAACACAATGGTTTCCAATAAGAAGCTCAATTTGCAGCCCCCCCACATAAGGAGGAAAGAAGCAACTCACAAATGGGTTAAAAACGTTGAGGAGGACACCAGGGACTAACCCCCCCCAATAAATATAAAGATGCCCAAGACACCTCCTAATCAAATATCCGAAAACATTTCTACAACTACAAAATAAAAAATTTCGACCCGATTGAAACATGAAAGGAGAAATAGTGAAACAATTCTCCCAAAAGAGGGAACATCCTTGAATACCAAATTTTGCGCCTTTCATGTTATACTATCACAAGAAGAAAGCAGCGTGTAACCGCAAATCGGATCAGAACAAGACACTGGAACACTGCAGTAAACAAAGATGGAGTCAAACAGACTCCAAATTTACTTGACTTGCAAGAATTCTTCACTGTCCAGTCACTTGCATGATTCTTCACTGTCCAGTCACTTTTAAGGAGGCCATACAACAGCCTATTTATCAGAACATGCTTTCACAGACTATCTCCAAAATAGGAGCATAGATGTCTAACACATAGGATACTACTACTTCTCTATTTATATTGTTAAAATATAGAAATATCTAAATTCATATAGATTTTGACGGTCCCATGTTACCTCGGTTTGTTTACAATTATATACTTTAATAAATAAATACATAACTGTTGTATATGAGCAAACTATATTCAAATTCTTAGTATTTTTATAATGGTGCAGTGTCTGCATATTAGATGATGTATATAATTAACTATTGTTCCGAGTAATACGTTCGAATATAAGTACTATATATATAGACCCTAGATCATCACGAAACTTACAAATGTTACGAGGGCGGATGTTACAGACGTAACTCATATCGGTTTAGAAAGAATGACCTGATCCTATTTGTATGGCAACTCAAAAGACGTAAACAAATGTGTGGATAATGCACGTAAACACATGTGTGGATAATGGAGGATTAACAGTAAATATTCCCAAGTTTGACCTAAATTTTTCAAGTACGACAGAAAGATAACCTTGTTCGACAAAATACACAAGGGGGATTGTCGAAGGTCACATCGGATGCAAACCTTTTGAAAGAAAACTCAGGCTAAAATCAGTATAATCAAAATAACTTGTATATAACCAGCGAGGGTACCCGGAGTTGCCAGGGTGTTTAGCGGTGTGTGTGCTTTTTGGCAAATTAAAACAAAAAAAAAATAAATAAAAATTGTATCCCCGGTGTTTGTGTCGGGGGGGGGGTAAAGAAAAGTTTTGTTAGGAAAGTAGGAAGGATCGAACTTGAGGCGAAGTTGGAAAATAAAGTGTGAAAAAAAACATGCGACGTAAACCGCTTGACCAGCAATAAATATAAAGGAAGTATGTTAAACTTTATTAAAGTATTAAGAATTGGCAGGTACCACATTTAATGACGTCAAGTGAACTTTCATTGCGGGGCAGTTTTTTATTTACTGCGGGGCAGTTTTTAAAAAAATTTCTCCAAGATGTTGAGGGGAAACCAGCTCCCCATGAAAGGGGATTGTCCAAATTGAATAGGAACTGTATGATATAAGGAGAAACTCCGAATGTATCAAAGCTGATTGCTTCTGGACGTTCCCGGCGATGCCGTAAGCATCAAATTAATTTCGCTTTCATACGAAAAAGCCGAATCCACACGCAGCGATCAAAAAAATGTTGAATATTTAGCTTTTCAAAGTCGGGCAAATTAAATAGACAGGCGACCCCCGTTGTTAACTCGTAGATATTACGATTTAGACATGATATAAAAAGTTTTAAGAAGGAGCGAGCCGACCGATCGGTTCCCGGAAAAAAAGCCTTCTGCGGACATACGCAAAAAGCGAACATACATACACACATTTTCGCTTTTATATTTATAGACAAGCGGGGGTACCCGGCGTTGCCCGGGTGTTTAGAGGTGTGTGTGTTTGGGGGGGGGGGGTAAAACAAAACAAAAAAATTAAGCGAAGTAATAACTCTGTTTAAATATTAAAAAAAAAACGAACAAAAACAAAATAAAGTTTTAGGACGAGGGTAGGCTCGAACCAAAAGCCTTGAAGTTAATACTCTGATGACATAACACGACAACGCGAAAGTGCGTCGAAAATAAGTGTTTATAAACCCAGGTGATTTTTTAGGTCAAATCCCATGCCATAGCAGCAGCAGCAGGAGGAGCAGTAGAGAGAAAATTAATTCACAGCACAGCAAGATAAAAGTCGCTGAAATAAAAGATTTTTACGGCGACATTTTGTAAGTGTTACATATTATGATCTCGAGAACATATAAACAGTTATAAGAAATAGCACCCCCTCGAGAATCCCCGCGAAAAATGCATTTTGCGGACATACACAACACTACACACACAAACACTCATTTTCGCTTTTATATATATATATATATAGAGAGAGAGAGAGAGAGAGAGAGAAAGAGAGAGTGAGAGAAAGAGAGAGATTAGAGATAATGTGAGGTTTATATGTTGGTATGCAAACAAGGATTCCACAGCCTTTTATGTTTTTATCTAAAGTTTAAAAATGGATAAAACAGTTTTGGCATCTTTTATTAGTTTATTGCAAAAACTTTAAACAATTGTGAAATAATTTAATAAGTTAATTTTATATAATTAATGAATTAACTGAAAACATTAAAAATCCTTACAGCCAACGCATACGCACTGCTTGCAAAATATATACATGTACAATAATATAAGAGTTTTATGTGGAATTTGTTCAGTCAAACAATATTTTGAATGGACTATGTTACCAGCAGAAGAACACTCTGAATCACATTAGTGCTGTGTGTGCTATTTTAATAAATTAATTAACAAACAAAAGACAATACGAGAATTTCAATACCTCAGTAGTAATGCTATTCACGAAATCGCACATGACGCTGAAGTGAATACCGATCAACACAATGACGTAATAGGTACATTTTATAGAAAAAAATAATGTTATTGTAATAAAATATTTTGTTTTGCCTTCTAAAACATTTTTCAAAGTTATATTCATCATATAATCTACGTTTTATTCTTACAGTGCTCCGGTTTCTACATATTTGTTAAACAGGTGCAGGTAAAATAAGGAAAAATAATGTTACTTTAATTCTCGTAAAAAAACAAAAGCCTTACAAACAGAAATATTTGCTATTAAGCAATTGATTTCTATTTTTGTTGTTGTTTTTGTCCTCCGTTGCAAAATAATTAAAAATATCAATTTACTTCAGAGCATCACAACCTCTCATGATAAAAGAAAATACCAAATTAGATTTTTTTTTTAAATTTACACACAAACACTTCAAATGTAAGTGAGTGCTTTAAGGTTAATCAGTTCACGTTTACGTTTCATGGAATTGTTTATTTAGATACCTATGTAGTTTTATCCGTCGCGTAGCAGTTTAATCTGTCACGTTCAATATAAAAATCAGTTTTATGAGTAAATGTGTTTATGCATCCTCGTCAGTTTATATTATGTTATTGAGCTCTTTTAAATCCATCGCGAACAAACTTATTATATATAGGGGAACCTGGGACAGAACGAGATACTTAAGGGAAAAAGAACTGTCGAGTCAAAGGTAGCATTGACATATAAACCATATTCTGTGTACTGAACATTCAAAGTATTGGAAAACAATGCCACAACAAAAAAAAAAGATGAGAAATAATTTTCAAAAGAAATACAGATTCAGCTAACTGTATTGTCCCGTTTTGCCCCATGCTTGGGGCAAAACGAGACGGATCTTGGTCTGAATAAGTCAGTCTTCACAGAGCTTAAACATGGAGATTGGAGTCTTGTTGCATTCGTCTAGACCTGCACAGCCGTAGTGTGCCCATTTGCGATAGTCCCATTGACAGGCAACCCAGCTTTCTGCACTCTCAGTGTACAGTTAATCACAGATCAAAAGAGATAAATTTTGAATACTTACCCCCTTTTGATGTACGGGGCTGAATAAAGCAATGGTAGACGTTGGCGGCAAAGCGTTACCACATGATCTCTTGATCAGACTCCTCAAGAAAGAGCTCTCTCTCTGTTTCAGTAATATGTGGTGTTTCGTTCTACCCCGCTATCTCATTTCCCCCCAGGTTCCCCTATTAATACGAGCTGCCACGTCGCAAAAGGTTCATCGAAAGTTGGTCCGCTTCTGTGATGATTTGTGGCTGTATACGACTTGTTATATTTGTACACGTATAGACACATATATATCGCCACAGGACTAGTAAAGATCTCAATTATAAACGCTTGTATGGCACATATATAACAACCAGGTGCAATATAACTGGTGACTCTATAAACCGCAGGGTTTTCTTAGTATTCCCACAAAATCGATGGCATTTTGAACAAAGAATGCATCACTTATCAAGGCCATCAGGTCACTCGAGGATAAGGGTACATGAATGTATTATGGTCAATGGGACAATATCATAGTAACCGTTTGTAATGAAAATTGTGTAATTTGAATTACTTTAGGGGACGGGGCATCAAGAACTTGCTGACGTTGGAGTTATATTGTAGTCAGCTGGAAAATAGGCAAACGGGACAGACGAGTCCCACGAGCGTGCAGTTCTAAGAAGCTTTGTTCAAAACACAACTAAAGCGTGCGGGAAATTATTGATAGTGGTACCAACTGGAACTGTGCTTTTCGTGAACGTTTGGAAAGAGGGCTATAGATTGGATCTAAGCCAAGCATTTGCAACGATGACGACAGAGCAGAGACAAGCTCGAAAAATCTCTTCTGTAGAAAAGAAATTGCAGGGAAGAAAAAAAGCATCCCCTACATATCTACGAATTCTATTTTGAACTATGTCAAGGCAGGACATAATGCTTATAGTGTGTCATTCCATCCGTCGCCATAGTTCAAGGGATAAAGTGGAGGCAATAGCTCGCAGTTGGTCGCCAACCAGACGCACTTGTTCGCCAACTAGACGCAGTTGGTATTGTCACCAGATAGTCGCGAGATACTAGTCAGACGCATTTCCGGGTTTGCTGGTTAACTGTACAGAAGAATACACCCGCACACTGGTTCGTTTGTCACAGAGTAAGAGACCGTTCCTCTGGGGGTTTTGAAAAGAGACATAATGCTTAGTCTTTGACGTGAACCGCAGTCAAAATTAATACATTCGTAAACACATATGAGTATGTTAAGAAAAGGACGTTCCAAATGAGACAAATTAAACTGAGCGTTTGAACGTTTAAATGTAACAGTCGACATTAAAAACAAATGTATTCTTTCGCCTTATTCTGTTATTATTTTTGTTGTTGATTTTAAATAAAGTAGTCCAAAACCCCTACCAAGGAGAGAAAAAGACTTGCCGATTTGAAGATCTATACGTAGAACAGTATGAGTCGAATTAAAAACAAATATTGACTTTAGCATTTTTATATAAACTGTAACATTTCGACTCTTATTGTGGGCTAGTTTCTCTGTATACTTGTTAATATGCGTCATGACTGTTTAAAAATATCAAATAAAAATATTTCTCTTTAATATCGACTCTATCGACTCGTATCTGTGTTCTTCCAAGGGGTAAGTTTGTTTTTATTATTGTACAGGGAATTTGATTCTGGTAGTCGAAACTAAGCAGACGAAAAAACAGTAATAAGATATATATATATATATATATATATATATATATATATATATATATATATATATATATATATATATCGAATTTACCACTTGATGTTGATGCACCTGTATAGCGTTTTAGTATTTCCTATAAATATTCCTAAATATCTGTAACTAAGAGAAAATAAAAAATAATTATTGAAACGTACAAATGAACGAAAATGATGAAAAGGTTCTCATCATTGAGTGAAATTTGTTTATTGGTTTTAGAAATCGATGCATTTCCTGTCTTTCTTTGTACTTGCATTAATTAAAACAGATTGATTCCCCGAAGAAAAATGCCATTATTTCATAGTAGATTTTTTTGTTTATTTATTTTTTCCGGTTTTACAACACATACATCCCATTTTGTTGTTTAATGTGAACATGCACTCATCTGAAAGTATTTCTTAGACGTAAGTTGCTAGATTGATGCGTACATAGCGCTAGTGAACTCGGAAATAAATAATAGTTTACATTAGGTTCATTTCCTTTAATATCAAATGAAATATCTCTTTTGTGTAAAGCACGAAAGAAAGGCAATGCTGTCAGTTGGGTTTATGCGAAAAATCTGGCAATCTCACATAGAAACACGGAGCGTCGTTGATATGAAGGTCACCTGCGCATTCTGTCGCATAAATTGGTTTTATTACACGAAGTGGCATTTTTTCTTACAGAAAGATGGGTAAGATGGGTTTTAGTGGCATCGTTAACTGGCAGTATACATGTTTTGTATTTTTTTCTATTTTCTGAGTCGACTTGGTTTTTTCATACGAGAAAAACGTTGGATAAGAATTAAGAAGTAGAGAAAACCCCTCCATGCGATTTTATTTGAATTCATTGTGTTATCATTCGCTTTTATTATTAATCTCACCATTTTTTATTATTTAATACAAAAAACATTATTTTCCTACATAATGAAATAAATAAGTTATTCATATAGTTTAATGCACACACACACACACACACACACACACACACACACACACACACACACATATATATATATATATATATATAGTCTTCAATATACAGTACTGTTTCGTTGTATCACAACACATCAGTGCGGCTTGATTAGAACATTTACCTAGCAAAAGACTGAGCTTAGATTATTCGCCTTGATAGATAGCAGTTCTACCTATCGACCCTTGATAGCGGCGCCCACAATTGTCCTCAACAAATGTATTTTTCAAACAAATATTCGTCTTTTATAGTGCTCAAGACGCTTGTCTTTTTAATTACAAACAAGGAGAAAGCCTCACATTTTACATCCAATAAAGTAGCGGGTGAGATTATTTACGACCGTGCTTTACCCAAGTGGGGAAGGCTTAAAATATACCTTCTTATGAGCATACAGAGCTGGTTCGTCGTATCACAAATCACATCGTAACTCATATATGTATTTTTTTATCGAATTATGAGATGAGTTGTGGCACAATGTATATATATATATATATATATATATATATATATATATATATATATATATATATATATATATACCCCGTGCCAGAATTATATGCAAATTGATATTTTGTTCTAACTCCGATAGTTTTCATGAACATTTGTGAAATTTAGCTTGTTATATGGCAATATTAACACAAGTGCAGATCTAAAATTTTAATCTAATCTGCATAGTAATAAACAATTGGCAGCCATTTTGATGATTTGACTTTATATGCAAATCAATGCTAAAATATTGTGAAGTGCTAAAAGATCATCGAAACATTGATTATTCTAGGGATTTATAAATTGTGAAAAACGATAATAAAGAACAAACAATTTCAATATGGTTTCATAGTTAAATCAATATTATATAATTGCCATTTTCATTGACAATTTTTGGTCCATTGAAGATGTAAAACTTTCGATTTTATCTGATGAAATGTCTTTGGCGGCAGTTAGAATAACATTCCAGAGGTCATCCTTGGATTGCACTGCCTTCCTCCGAGTAACTATTTTGTCTCAATGTGCTCCACAGATTTTCGATGGGATTTAAATCTAGAACAACGGCTGGTCATCGCATTATTTTCCCATGGCTGGCAAAAACTCTTTCTAAATATCCAGTAGCTATCCTGTCAGAATGAGACGGTGCATTATCATGCATGAATACCATCTTTTTCCGGAATTCCAAATTCTTCTCCTTGTGCCACGGTTCCAAGTGTTCCTTAATGAAGTCAATGTCGAGTTTGCCGGTAATTTTCACTCTATCTGCGACTCTAAATGGTCCTTCCAGCTCATTGCCGATGATTGCAGCCCATAACATCACACCACCACCTCCTTGTTGACGCCTGATCTTTTGGGGACGTAGACCCTCATTATGGTATCATCCTCCCTCCGCCCATCGGCCCTATCAAAGGTCGCTCGACACTCATCGGTGAACAAAACAGTTTGAAAATTCACTTTCATGTGATCTCTTACCCACTCTATCTTCTTTTCCTTGTGGATATCCTTCAATTGAGGACGGACGTCTGGCTTTCCAAATTTTGCAATCGTCCTTAAGATACGGCAACGAGTTGATTTGGGCACATCAGGAACGGCAGTTTTTTTTCAAAAACTTGTTTGATAGGTTCAAGTGGGTTACGGTGAACTTCTCTCTTGATCTTGCTCATTGTTCGACGTGACAGATATGAGTTCTTACGAATATTCCATTTGTCATAACGTCCGTCGCAAAGTTGAAGGTTAGTACAATATTCTTTCATTGTACGATGATCTTGGTGTAATTCTTTGGCAATTTCTAATGTGGAAATCTTATAAGCCTTTGAAAAATTTTAGACTTCTCAGCTTGCATATAAAGTTGGCACGCTGAAAAAACTGTAAGTCACTAAAATGGCTGCCGATTGCTCGGTATTGCGAAGATCAGCTTAAAATTTCATATCTTCGCATGTATTAGTGTTTCCGTGCGAATCTTCAAAAATTTTCATTGAAAACTATCGGAGTTGGAACCAAAATATCGATTCGTATATAATTCTGGCATGAAGTATATATATATATATATATATATATATATATATATATATATATAAATATATATATATATATATATATATATATATATATATATATATATATATACAAGGTGTCCGTACAGTCTTATTGTTTTATTGTATCATATTTGTATTAATAGTTAATATTTATTTTTGTGTAGCTGTAGGGTGTATGTATAGTAACTTGTTAGACTCTATAGTAACTTTACGGACACCCTGTATATTATGTTTAATGTTCTCGAATATATTTCGATCTTCTTTTATATATATATATATATATATATATATATATATATATATATATATATATATATATATATATGTATGTATGCATATATATATAATTATATATATACATATATTATTAGTTTTTTTTTTTTGGAAAAAGAATTCCAGCAGAGTGCTCAATTAAAAGGAAAATCCAAACTTTAAGAGCGTATTTATAGTTTGTGTACATAAAGTTGTTAGTTGAGACAGATCATTGGTACCGTCGGTTTTAAGCCCGATAATAAGGCCCGTTTAAAGTATCCTTATCAAGCTTTCTTCAGCCATTTATACATATATATATATATATATATATATATATATATATCCAAAAGAAGATGGAAGTATAATCGAGAACATTAAACATAAAGATAAAAACTGTAAAAACACACATCATTTAATCATGCAATGTTGAAATAAATAAGCTTCTTTCCTTTGCCACCTAATGAATGCACTCATGTGTTACGCATTGACATAATAATGCAGTTTATCATTGTTAATGTGTACTTTTAAGTGGCTGTTGAAATAAAGATCTTTAACAATAATAAGAACATGTTGAGTTGAAGCACCTGCTAAGTACGAATGCTCGCATCAAATGATATTCTTTTCCCAATCAAGCAGTTCACGCTTTCCAATCGACATTCATAAGCAACGTGATATGTTAACGGATATTCACAAACAAGATGGTGTACTGAATGGAACAACACACAAGTGCAATATTTGAAAAAAATGCAGCGTTTGAAAGGAAAATGTTTCTGTCAATGCCATTACGATTTAAAAACGTGTCGTTATTTGAAGTTTGTTGTTCTTTTCACGAACAAAACATAGACGTTAGAATTACAAATGCGCAGTAAGTTTATGAAATCGAATGAAATATTACAAAAATAATGCTCCCGTTTTGTACATGTTTTTCGAATGATGTTATGTAACTAGTTTGTATTTGACTAGTATAAGTTTGCAAATTAAAGTAAATGAATTGTAATAACCGTTGTTATTTTAATATGTTATATATATATATATATATATATATATATATATATATATGTTCTATCATATAAAAACTACTTTGTGTGAGTAAGAGTTCTTTGAAACGAGTGCCACTATATTTTACAAATGTCACACAAAGATGTTTGATATATCTGGCAGAGTTCTTAAATATTTTATGCACATAAATTTATCCGAGAATATCGGAAATTGAAATAATCTTATCCTGAAAATCGTGTGTCTTCTCTCATAGAAAATGTAATGTATGACATTATATATTATACAGTTCACTGGTGCAACGTTGACGTGTTTAACGTAAAATATTCCTTTGTAAAAATTCTTCATATTTTATCTATTAGAGATAAACGGCTCTTTAAAGATCGTTAAACATCTGATATGATAGTGTACATAAACGCAAAGTTTATTGATATCATCATTATTATTTTTATTACTTTTTTATAAATAAGTCTCTCAGGCAAGTTATTCATAGCGGATTGATTCTGACTCGCGGCAATTATTCCACAGAATCATGCTTTCACGTACCTACCATTTGGAGAAATTTTAACTTATTCTGTCCTTCACTTTTACAGCACTTGTTTTTTCTGGGATTTCCTTTATTTGTTGGCGATTGTGCATTTTATACGCCGTACTAAAATAACAACCTGCAGAGAACTTTTTCTAACAAGAAAACAGAGACATAAGTGCTCTGTACTTTCACCTAACAGTTGATGAAAGAGGAGAAAAGATACCCTAGAATCGATTAATTCGGATTTCCTGTCCAAAATATAGCATTTATTTTAATTTCTTTCTATTTAATTATTTTTGCGCCTTTTATTCCTCTTTTTGCTTTAGTTTTATATCAGATTTTTTTCCCTAATTAATAAAACGTTTTCAATGTGTTAATTTGAGTTGTGTCTGTTTGCCCAACGCACGCTTTCTGAGGTTTGACTGCGGGAAGATATTGTAGGTACCTGAAAGCAAGATTTCTGATTAATAATTGCCGCCCGTCAGAACAGTAAAAACTCTTTGGAGCTGCCTTGAGCGAATTAACCCTGTCAACGGTAGAAAATAATTAGCAGAGCAACATAAATTCTTAGCCGCGTGGCTACACAGAACTCCAAATAGACAAGTTACAGTTGGATACACGTTACCAATTTCATGTTACCGACTTCAAGCATGATGTCTGCCGCCGCATCCTACGGCAGGCGGCCGAGAGTTTCATCCTCAACCAAGTCGACTACTTAAGCTCGGGCCTAAGCGGAAGCAGTAAAGTTCATCTAGCCCTTATCGACAGCGAGGCAGACCTGGAAGAGAAGCTCGCAATGTTGGTGATTAACGCGCTGCAGAAAGAGGTAGAGATAAAAACAAAATTAAAAATAATAAAAGCTCGGACGGAAGTGGCCCTCACAGCCACCTGCTCCAGTGGAGAGGAAGGATCGGCCGCTTTCGTCGCCACAGAGTCAGACCTATATGCTCGACAAAACCCCCTTCGACGCCTTACAACGTACCGCCGACTACGTTATCAGCCAGAGGTCCCTAAAACATTAGGAGGCACCAGTCGTTCCCCCTGCCGATCAGCACTTCCGACCTTCTAACCAAACCCTAGAACCTCCTCATGACCTTTTACTATACATGGCTCGTCGGAAAATGCTCTCCTAAGAAGATTTTTCGATCAACCAAAGGACTATAGATCCTGGAAATCTTTCCTAAACGCTATCTCGGGATTGAGACTTTCTCCCCGGCAGGAGATGGATATGCTGGTCAAGTGGCTCGGCAGACACTCCTCAGACCAAGCCAACAGACTAAAGACTGCTCACTTCAACCGGCCAGAAAAGGGACCGTGTGAGATATGGAGGAGGCTCGACAAATGCTACGGAGCCGTCGAAGTCATTGAGGAGTCCATTTTCAAGAGACCCGAAGTATCCCTAAGATTACAAGGGACTGCATAAAGCTTAGCGACCTAAGTGATCTTCTTGCCGAGGTTCAAGATTTAAAGGATGATGGGGATATACCCGGCCTCGCCACCTTGCATACTGCCCGCGGCATCCGGCAAATAGTTTAATAGCTCCCACCTTCTATAGGAGACAAGTGGTGCTAAATGCAAAAGACAACACCAAGTGTCCTTCCCCCATTTCTCTGTTTTTGTCGGGTTCGTAGAACAGCAAGACGATAACCGAAAGGACTACAACCGACTCTATCCCATCCAGAAGACGGGTCATCCCCTCCAAAATGCTGGGCCTTTAAGAAGAAACCTTTGACCGAAAGAAAAGACATCCTTAGACAAATGGGATGTGTCTCCGATCCTGCTCCACAACAGACCACATAGCCAATGAATGCAATGTCATCCACACAGAATGTGGCAGCGATAGCCATGAAAGCTCGATGTATCCGCATCCGATACCCCAACCAACAATGCTAAACCCATGCTGTTGCACGGCGGGTAGAAGGAATATGTTTGCAAATCTATGGAGATAACCTAAATGGACGATCATGTCCCAAGATCTGCCTTGCCAACGTATATTCAAGTAGATAAGAGAAGTCGCTTAAGGCTGTGATCGACAAGGACAGCAACAAATCACTAGCTCGCTCGGATTTTCTTCAACTTCTTCAACGATCGAGCTTCTATTTCGACATACACTCTAAAGACCTGTGCCGGGATCACGGAAGCATCAGAAAGAAGAGCGCTAGGATACAAGGCAGGGTATCTCGATGGAAAAACCACGTACACTCTGCCAACCTTGATTGAGTGTAACGAGATTCCAGATGACCGGTCTGAGATACCAACACTAACCTGGTGCGGAAATTTACCTACTTAGCAGTCATCGCAGTCGAGGTGCCTGCACTGGATCCGGATGCACCCATCTTGCTACTCTTGCGACGCGACGTGATTGAAACTCACAAGGTACGGACACAATCAACGGTCCGCGCGGTGCCCCCCACCATGCTCAGAATCTGGATCTGGGATGGAGTGTGGTCGGCAAAGTTTGTCCTGAAAGAAGGAAAAACAAAAAAGCAAGTGGGCCAGAGATCGGTTGCCATGAAGAAGCAGGGGAACAATGTAAGCCGATACTGTGGGTCGAATGCGATTAAAATCTGAAAATTCTGGTCTCAGTACTATTTCAACTTCGACAACAAACCACAAGACAACGGGGGCTCCACTTGGGGAGCAGTATCTTAGTAAAAGTCATGAAAATCTCGCCATGCATAAGAAGAAACTCTGTACTGCCAGATCGATCCAAGTTGAATAATACTAATACGGCTGCAACTGCAACTACCAATACTCCTACTACTGCAACTACTACTACTACTACATCCACCACCAGTACAAAGACGGATTCTATAAAAAAAAAGAGTAACAAAGAGAATATTCCGAAGGAAAAAGTCAATGTCGTCTTTGCAAAACCGTCAAAAGTTTTAAAAGTTTCTACAACCAGCACCATCCGGAAAGCGTCAAGCACCAAGAATTTAGACAAAAGCAGTACCTAGTAAAATCCGGAATGGAATCTACCAACCAGCGGATATTTTTAGCAATACGTATGATTCCGCTATAACTGAAAATTTGCTTAAAAACCCGCGATGTGCAATGAATTTCATCAGTGACTAATTTTCTATCCTGAGTCACGCTCACTCGTTATTTCATTTGAAGGTCTTGGATACTATTCACGTCCGGAAAGGAGACCTTCTCGTTGAAAGCAGAAGGACTGTCTTTTAGGTTTGGACGTGGTTTGTCTCTAAGGCGTTTTCTCCTCAAAACATAACCATAGATTTATTTTAGTCGTTACTCTCATGAATGTTACTACTCAAGAATGTAAGGGAGATAATTAGTCTAACTTAATTTATTACAGAATAATAAAAAAAATATTGCAATCTATTTTTACTAATAAGTAATTTTTAATGATTTAAGGTGGTTTATATTTATTAAATTTAAACCAACGTTTATGACTGCATGTGAAGATTAGTTCCTCTCTTGAATTTAATAGGGTGGTTGTATTTTTTATATCTTCTACTTATTAGTAAAAATAGATTAAAATATTTTTTATTATTGTGTAATAAATTAACTTAGACAAATTATCTCCCTGACATTCTTTAATTAAAGAAATATGACTAATTATCCCCCCTTGCATTATTTAATTACACAAATAACATTATCCTCCAATTTTTTTTAGAATTCTAAACCTTGGCGTCCTTTAATCAAAAGTATGTTAAGGGAAATAAATGATTACACAGGCGTTCTTTTTGAAAATTTATCATTTCATGAGCTGAAAAGCTATAGCAAGCATCTATATGAGTACTTTAACCATAATTCCTGATTTCAAAAGGCTAAAAATTAAAAGGTAAATATTTGCACATATGTTTTTATGTATATATATGTATATCTATGTATATGCATATATGTGTGTACTTTTTCATATATATGCATGTATGTATTTGTGTATATGTGTATGTATAATATTGTACTTAAACCAGATTTATATTTATAATTTTACTCTATTTTATTTCTATTTCTAACCCATATTAATTTTCTTATCAAGTTTAAATCCATACCTTTATTTTAATTTTTCCAGATAATCTGTCTTACTTTTAATGTTAGGTTTATTTATGGTGTCTTTTACATTTAATAAAACCCTTCCCAATATTTGCTGATGAGGAAATCTTGTGTGTTAAAAAACTATATGTAATAATCATTGTCCGTAACTTGATGTCTACCACAATAAAAACATTGTTTTCCGAAACGATCGTACAAATAATTGATTTGTTGTTGTTCCTTGTTATGAAACGGATTTTTAATTTAATTATAATTTGATTTTTAAATTATCTATCACATTACTAAATATTATATATATATATATATATATATATATATATATGTAGTAATTGTGACACCCTGCACTGAAGAATCCCGAAAGGATGAAACACTAGTGTCTGTAGGTATTTAATTATTATAGTAAAAAAATAATTATGACAGCCCCTTTAAGAAATACGTTTCTTATAGTTGAGCACTTTCTGTTGAATAAAAGTCGGTCAATTTAGCTCTTATGCGTAGATCGTCGTATAACGACTTGATCACTGTCTGTCTGACGTAATGAACATTTAAATTAAAATGTTTAAAATTCAACGCTATTTCACACGATTAATGGTAGCCGAATGGATACGGTCTCCGCTAATCGAGCCAGAGATGTCTCGTGTCGCGGGGTTCGAATCGTTCGACTGGTAGTAATTGTGACACCCTGCACTGAAGAATCCCGAAAGGATGAAACACTAGTGTCTGTAGGTATTTAATTATTATAGTAAAAAAATAATTATGACAGCCCCTTTAAGAAATACGTTTCTTATAGTTGAGCACTTTCTGTTGAATAAAAGTCGGTCAATTTAGCTCTTATGCGTAGATCGTCGTATAACGACTTGATCACTGTCTGTCTGACGTAATGAACATTTAAATTAAAATGTTTAAAATTCAACGCTATTTCACACGATTAATGGTAGCCGAATGGATACGGTCTCCGCTAATCGAGCCAGAGATGTCTCGTGTCGCGGGGTTCGAATCGTTCGACTGGTAGTAATTGTGACACCCTGCACTGAAGAATCCCGAAAGGATGAAACACTAGTGTCTGTAGGTATTTAATTATTATAGTAAAAAAATAATTATGACAGCCCCTTTAAGAAATACGTTTCTTATAGTTGAGCACTTTCTGTTGAATAAAAGTCGGTCAATTTAGCTCTTATGCGTAGATCGTCGTATAACGACTTGATCACTGTCTGTCTGACGTAATGAACATTTAAATTAAAATGTTTAAAATTCAACGCTATTTCACACGATTAATGGTAGCCGAATGGATACGGTCTCCGCTAATCGAGCCAGAGATGTCTCGTGTCGCGGGGTTCGAATCGTTCGACTGGTAGTAATTGTGACACCCTGCACTGAAGAATCCCGAAAGGATGAAACACTAGTGTCTGTAGGTATTTAATTATTATAGTAAAAAAATAATTATGACAGCCCCTTTAAGAAATACGTTTCTTATAGTTGAGCACTTTCTGTTGAATAAAAGTCGGTCAATTTAGCTCTTATGCGTAGATCGTCGTATAACGACTTGATCACTGTCTGTCTGACGTAATGAACATTTAAATTAAAATGTTTAAAATTCAACGCTATTTCACACGATTAATGGTAGCCGAATGGATACGGTCTCCGCTAATCGAGCCAGAGATGTCTCGTGTCGCGGGGTTCGAATCGTTCGACTGGTAGTAATTGTGACACCCTGCACTGAAGAATCCCGAAAGGATGAAACACTAGTGTCTGTAGGTATTTAATTATTATAGTAAAAAAATAATTATGACAGCCCCTTTAAGAAATACGTTTCTTATAGTTGAGCACTTTCTGTTGAATAAAAGTCGGTCAATTTAGCTCTTATGCGTAGATCGTCGTATAACGACTTGATCACTGTCTGTCTGACGTAATGAACATTTAAATTAAAATGTTTAAAATTCAACGCTATTTCACACGATTAATGGTAGCCGAATGGATACGGTCTCCGCTAATCGAGCCAGAGATGTCTCGTGTCGCGGGGTTCGAATCGTTCGACTGGTAGTAATTGTGACACCCTGCACTGAAGAATCCCGAAAGGATGAAACACTAGTGTCTGTAGGTATTTAATTATTATAGTAAAAAAATAATTATGACAGCCCCTTTAAGAAATACGTTTCTTATAGTTGAGCACTTTCTGTTGAATAAAAGTCGGTCAATTTAGCTCTTATGCGTAGATCGTCGTATAACGACTTGATCACTGTCTGTCTGACGTAATGAACATTTAAATTAAAATGTTTAAAATTCAACGCTATTTCACACGATTAATGGTAGCCGAATGGATACGGTCTCCGCTAATCGAGCCAGAGATGTCTCGTGTCGCGGGGTTCGAATCGTTCGACTGGTAGTAATTGTGACACCCTGCACTGAAGAATCCCGAAAGGATGAAACACTAGTGTCTGTAGGTATTTAATTATTATAGTAAAAGAATAATTATGACAGCCCCTTTAAGAAATACGTTTCTTATAGTTGAGCACTTTCTGTTGAATAAAAGTCGGTCAATTTAGCTCTTATGCGTAGATCGTCGTATAACGACTTGATCACTGTCTGTCTGACGTAATGAACATTTAAATTAAAATGTTTAAAATTCAACGCTATTTCACACGATTAATGGTAGCCGAATGGATACGGTCTCCGCTAATCGAGCCAGAGATGTCTCGTGTCGCGGGGTTCGAATCGTTCGACTGGTAGTAATTGTGACACCCTGCACTGAAGAATCCCGAAAGGATGAAACACTAGTGTCTGTAGGTATTTAATTATTATAGTAAAAAAATAATTATGACAGCCCCTTTAAGAAATACGTTTCTTATAGTTGAGCACTTTCTGTTGAATAAAAGTCGGTCAATTTAGCTCTTATGCGTAGATCGTCGTATAACGACTTGATCACTGTCTGTCTGACGTAATGAACATTTAAATTAAAATGTTTAAAATTCAACGCTATTTCACACGATTAATGGTAGCCGAATGGATACGGTCTCCGCTAATCGAGCCAGAGATGTCTCGTGTCGCGGGGTTCGAATCGTTCGACTGGTAGTAATTGTGACACCCTGCACTGAAGAATCCCGAAAGGATGAAACACTAGTGTCTGTAGGTATTTAATTATTATAGTAAAAAAATAATTATGACAGCCCCTTTAAGAAATACGTTTCTTATAGTTGAGCACTTTCTGTTGAATAAAAGTCGGTCAATTTAGCTCTTATGCGTAGATCGTCGTATAACGACTTGATCACTGTCTGTCTGACGTAATGAACATTTAAATTAAAATGTTTAAAATTCAACGCTATTTCACACGATTAATGGTAGCCGAATGGATACGGTCTCCGCTAATCGAGCCAGAGATGTCTCGTGTCGCGGGGTTCGAATCGTTCGACTGGTAGTAATTGTGACACCCTGCACTGAAGAATCCCGAAAGGATGAAACACTAGTGTCTGTAGGTATTTAATTATTATAGTAAAAAAATAATTATATATATATATATATATATATATATCCAGAACCTTACTGAGTTATTTCCTAGTGGAAACTCTTGCACAAAATATATTTATTAGAAACTCAAGAATACGCTTAAAACATTCCTTTAAACTACTATTTCAATTAAAAACAGATTAAATTGATACGTGACATATCAAACTACATACGCATCTAAATAATCTTTAAGCGTGGACTTATATACTTCATGTAAGTCTATTACGTAGAGTGCTAGTGTGTTTGTTTTTATAAATTCTCTTAATTTGTTAATTTCTTTCCTGAATCATGAAAAGTTTTTATGGTCTACAGATAATTGTTATTTTTAATTATTCTTCTACAGTAGACGGGAAAAAATATAGAAAGCACTTAAAACAAATATTTAATTTCATGTAGGTTTTGTTTTTACGAGAAGTCCATGAGCAGTATATGTTTTTTTCTTAGCTGGTTAATTTAAAATTAGTTTAGTGCGCTATTTCTATTTCAATAAACGCATATTTTCTTAATTACATGCAATTTTTAGATAATAAAACATTAAGTCCAACCACAAATTCAAAAAATCTCTAGACACATTGTTTCTTACTGATTACGTGCATTCATATTTTTTTGGAATACACGGATTACTGCTATCATTCAGAGTTTCTTACAACATTGCGATTGATGTAACCTTCAACCTTCTCCTATTACATCTGTCGAATTCATAATTTGTTAATCTGCATGGAATTCTAAATTTAATCTACATTCTCCATTCATAAAGCTTCAATTAATTACGTGAATTTGGTTACGTGAATTTTATCAGATGTCACACATAGATTATTATAACATTCTTGCAGACAGCTGGCTTATAGCTTTGATGTGTATCCTAATCACATTCGTTAGTTCTCTGATGACCTTTAGTGTCCTTGCACAGGTCTGTATTTAATACTGTGAATGAAAAGGGAATCTAGAAAGCGCAGATCTCGACTCTCCGATTTGCATTTAAAATAGAGTGCTGATTGGCGATAGGACGGATTTAAGGTTCGAAAGGTAAGTATATTTTTCTGTAACCAAATTCTTTAAATTCATTATTGTACGCCAGTTGCTTCTGACTCTTCTAAACTGAGTTCCTCAAACAATTTATCAACTCATTTGTTCGTTATTTTCGACATTCTGAATCATGTTTACAGTTGCAGAATTTCACTGTTGATTTATATTTATCAAATTAGTTAAACAAGTGCTGAATAAAATAATTAAAACTGATTCGAAACGTAACGATGCTTTACTATGACTAATTTTGATGAAGCTTATACTTACATTGCGTTCCCATTCCGATCTAGTTGTGTTCAGAGTTCTGTGAAATAAGGGTGGTTGGTGAATAAATGAAGTTCATGCACAAAAAATTGCCGGCGTTGTTTCCGTACAGATAGATCAGTCTGTATAAGAAATATATCATTTTATGAAATATAAAGCATTTGAAGCAGCAGATGCTTATAAATTCACATAAAAGAATCACTCTTAAATCATCCAGGATGTTTTTCCTTATTGTTAGCCTGAGCTCGACCTTTCTGAGTTTTTATTATTTTACTCTATTCGCCTGACTTAGATTTAAGTGCATGCAAAATTTTCATTTATATACTTGTAATTCTTCGCTGGGGCTTATATTCATCAGTTTATATTTTACATAGAAAATATCCTCGTCTAAAAGTAGATTGTTTTATGAACATATATAAGTATGAAAGGAATATATATAATAGAAATGCACGAACATATATGTGTTTCTTGTGTATGATCATTTCTAGAAACTAAAAATTATATCCAGACTGACGTTGCCCAAACTATACCACACACTAGCAGTAACTGGTCGCTATTTTCGTTTTACTTTCTAACTTGATAAGTTACTGACAGGCAGGCATCCTAATGTTTTATAGTGGTAATTATTCTTGCATTATACCGTATTTATGTTCGTATTTACTAATAGCAACTCATCTTCATCACAGCAGTATCGAAAATATTAAAATAGACACTCGTCCAACTATTATAAAGCCTTACCTAGTATTCGGACAATTGTAAGCACATCGACACTATATATATATATATATATATATATATATATATATATATATATATATATATATATATATATATATATATGTATGTATGTGTGTGTTTGTGATTGTGTGTATCCGTGTGCATGTATATATATATATATATATATATAATTAACTTTACAAGTAAACTAGTACGTATATACATTGTTTAGAATGTTTTTCAGAAATAATATAAACTTACCATATTTAAAAATAAATAAAAAGTCTAAGCTTATGAATGTCTTTTCAAGGCTCATTTAGTAATAAATTTCTTATTTCAAAAATCTTTTTGAAATGTAATAAACTATAAACTGAGAAGATTAGTCTTGCGCCTATTTAAGCTGCTATCTTACACACACATACACACACACATACACACACATTATATATATATATATATATATATATATATATATATATGTATATATAATGATTATGTTACGAACTGGCGGATATTTGAGACTTTCCGCATCTCCACCTTTTACTCGGGGATGCCCAAAATATGTTCTATTAGGATCAATCTGGAAACATGCTTGCCCTGCAATCACCTTTACGCTCAGCATCTTCAGAGAACTAGTGGTTGTCTTGGATGTGTGTTTTTGGATCATAGTCATGCTAGAAAACTGCTCTGTAACCCAGTTTCTGGAGGGAGGGATCATGTTTCGCTGCAGTATTCGACAGTACATGTTGGAGTTAATGTCTCTCCCAATGAAATGTAACTCTCCTATACCTGCAGCACTCATGCAGCCCAGAACATGACATTCCCACCACCATGCTTGACTGTAGGCATGACAAACTTATCTTTGTAGTACTCACGTGATCGCTGTCACACATGCTTAAGGTCATCAGAAGGAAACAGATTAAATTTCGTCTCATCAGACCATAGGACATGGTTTCAGTAATCTATGATTTTTTGACATGCCTTCAGCAATCTGTTTGCGGGCTCTCTTGTTTAATGCTTTTAGAAGATGCTTCTTCCTGCGGTGACAGCCATGCACACCAATTATAGGAGTACGAATATAATGGCTATATTTTGAGGGGAAAATAAACTAACTCTGTTATATATGCTGCAGGCTGGCTATTTTTCATTGCGTCAAAAATTTGTTTTAGGTGTTATCCCATGAAGAGATATACTTAAATACTTGAAAAAAATGTGGAGGTATACTCACTTTTTATGTATTAGTCTATTTTATAAGAAAATAGAGCAAAACTGTATAAATCTGTGAGAAAACGTGTACATGAGATCTAAACAGATTAAAAAAATATATTTTTAGATAAAAAAATCCTTATCACATTTTAATATTTTGTTTACACTTATCAATACTCAGAGGTCACTCACGTATAAGGGTTTAGAGTATTCAACGGGATAATATTGTAGTAATCATTAGAAATGGAAATTTGTTAAATTAAATTACTTAAGGGGTGGTTCATTAAGAATTTGTTTATATTGGACTTGAAGACAACCAAGTTGTAATCAGCTGGAAAGCAGGCAAATGGAACAGAGTTCCACAGGCGTGCAGTTCCAAGAATTACGCTTTATTCATGCAATATACGCTTTGATTTTGGAACAGATAAAGAGTGGGGGAAATTATTGACAGATATTTCACCTAGACGTGTGTTTTCTCATTAATTATTGGCATAGATTTGAGTTCAGAAAGGAATTGACGATAAAACAAAGACAGGATCGCAAAGTCTCTTCTGTGGAAAAGTGGTTGCAGGAAAGAGAAAATGGCATTCCTCACTAGGCTACGAAGTCTGTTTTGAACTCTATCAAGGCAGGAAAAGCTGCTTCTAGCAACCTCTGTCCAGACAACAATACTCCACCATTGGACGTACTTGGGTTTTATATAGATTCAGAATTGCATTAACACTGAGATATCTTCCGGAACCGTAGAAGTATCCCGCCATTTTGGTGTACTTTAAAAACATTATGTTTCATCTAACAATTAATGATATAGATAGAAAATTTCCAATGACATTTAAAAAGTGCAACAGAATGTACATTACATAAAATAAACCCAAGGTAATATTTTTAATATTTTTATTCAATTAAAATTTTTATATCTTACTTTTTAAAAGTTCACTTTGAAGATAAATAAATTTCAAATTGAATCTTGTACTTTTATTTTCAAAGCCTATAGTAAAAATATTTTTTTTGCCAATTTTCATGCCTTAGATTAAATGCTTTTCTAACTTGTATATCAATAGATATCGTTTAAAGTGTTTCGTGTTCGACCATCATATGCGAACGCTGTGAATAGATTTCTCTTCACTAAAAATCCTCTAAGATAGAATCATACAAATATGTAGAAAATGTTTATTATTATTATTATTATTATTATTATTATTATTATTATTATTATTATTAATAATAATAATAATAATAATAATAATAATAATAATAATAATAATAAATTTAAAAAATATTTTAAGCCACCATCCCTTTCGAGCGCGCTATTTAAGAGAACGAATCTGAGCTGAAATGCAATTTCTCGCGTGATTTGTTGAAGGAATGTAAGAGGTTGCTAATTAAATTAGATATAAATAGGGATACATTTTATTTTTCGATTATATTCTTGGGAATTAGGCTTGGAAGTCTGTTAAACTGTTTCGTGTTAAATGAATAAAATTATTAAAGTTTATTCAACACTGATGATTCCGTTACTTTTCCGTATGAGGATAATAATTAAATACGTATTTTTATTAATTATATTTATACAGGCTGATCCAAAACGGGCTCAACTCTGATAAGGCCCCGTTTCTTAGTGTTTTGTTCAAATGAAATTAAACTTTGGTTATAACTAGTTTATTATATTAAAAACATCACATCAAAACACTAAGGTCTTTGACCTTTTTTTCTCCGTTGACTTTAAAATACTCTTTTGGGGTTACCCTGTATATTGATATATTTTTATATTTAGATTTTTATGATTATATTTATTTTTAAATAATTATCAATGTATATTTATATATATATATATATATATATATATATATATATATATATATATATATAAGTAGGCATTGTATATCAGTATCAGAACTAGAAATTAACACAACTTTATATATATATATATGTTTAGAAAAAATCAGTTAAACAAACATTTTAATACACTTTGTCATGAATATGGGTGTGACAATATAAAAATAACCTAATGTGCAAACCCTCGTAAATCAATTACTTATTAATATATGGTTTCTTATTACATGTTTTTAAATTACTGAATTTTATTCAGGCATTATTTTTCATTCTGCATAAGATGAAAATGTTCAAGCAAACAGAATATATATATATATATATATATATATATAACTATTTCATTTATTCACATAAATTTACTATACGAAAGTATAGATTTATGCGTAAACTTTAAGTATTTACTTTAAAAGTGCTCAATACGTAGGTAGAGCTAGTTAGTAATTTATAAAATATATATGGCGATTAAGCTACACTGAATATTCTGCGTTTCATCCAACTATAGGATTCGTCAGGCTGACGAATCCTATAGTTGGATGAAACGCAGAATATTCAGTGTAGCTTAATCGCCATATATATTTTATAAATTATTTTATATATATATATATATATATGTGTGTGTGTGTGTGTGTGTGATCTGAAGTGTTTGTTTCCTAGAATTATATAACACTTAAGTTTAACGAGGTTTATTCAAGGGTGCTAAGTACCGAAGTAGAGCATGGTATACTTGTATTTGTTTTTACATAAGCATAATATGTTGCTACACAGGCATGAGTGTGTAACGGTCAGCTAATTTCCAGTAATTAGAGATCTCTTATCTCTTATGTTATATTGTTATTATTATTATTATTATTATTATTATTATTAGACGATACCACTTGTGCGCGTATGTTACGTGAGTTCTTATTAGTAATGATATGAGTCTTAGTGAGAGTTCTTGTCTTATTACATATGATGTTGTATCTTAGAGAGAGAGAGAGATGTTGTTGTAATGACATTTTATAACACAGACATATTATAACAATACAATTTACCTTTTTGTAGAAATCACAAACACAAAGATGAGCTTTATCCAAAACACATGGTGAATTTATTTAATACGACCGGTCGGGATTTCCTCATTAAGAACTCAAAGTTTCACATCTTAGTTTCTGAAGTGACGTCTCGCTTCAGACGTCCGCCTGTCTGTCTCCCCTGACTGTCTCTCCTGACTGTCTCTCTGACTGTCTCTGACTGTCTCTGACTGTCTCTCGACCAACTAACTCCCACCTGCTATATTGAGAAATCTATGCATCCCGGCCACGTGAGCAAAATTCACGTGTTTCAACATGCGCGACTTTGCACGTTTTCGACATTGATTTCCCAATAACCTATTTTCCTTGTTTGTTTCCACAAAGGAATTTAACCTACATATCTAATTTATTTAACTCATATTTTATTATCCACATTCTTTTAACAATTGAATAGTTTATTTATTATTTATTTCATCCGAATTAACAATTTACTGGACATTCCATTTAAACCTATTGTTCTTTAAAACTTATGTCCAGGGTTCGATTTCTGCTTTCTCTTATTTCCATTTTAACTAATCTCTCTATTTTTATACTTACATGAACAGGGGACAGCCCTTATCATGTAACATCCCTCCCTTCCATATTTCACAAAAAAAAATGTATGCATTTTTAACTTTAGTACATTTTTTTTTTATTTTTACATCTACACAACCACACGGCTAGAAAGATCAGGCTAAAAAACACAAAAAAAGAATCTCTTTTAGTCAGCCCTTCACGGCCGATTTCACAATTATTTATTTTTTTTTTTATAAGATCAGAACCTTTCTGATTTTTGTGGCATTTACTTTTTGGGTGTAGGGTATTCCTATAATTCACATCAGCTATTTTCCAACCACCCATATGCCGCAGACTAGAGGTTTTCACCTTTCTCGAAATGGACGACTTCCTTCGTCTCAAAAGTGCTCTGATCTCTCTTTCCGCATGGTTAGTCTTATCAAGTATGGCTTTGTTTTTTATTCTATAACTATCTCATACGGGACATACCAAAGCTCATATACTTAAATCTTTGTGGTTGGCTTCAGAAGTTTAAGATATACCTTTTTTTTTTCTCTCTCATACGGATTCACTCGGATTTCCTTGCTTGGATTCTTGAAACTTCGACGAGGATTTAGAAATATCACCCCTAACTAACTAACACGTTTCCTGCGACCAACAACTTAATTGCGCCTAAATTCTATCTAATTGCCCGTTTTTTTGTGATTTTTCTTTCCTCTCACCAGAGCCTCCAAGATCCAGCAGATATATCCCACATTCATGCGTCTCTAAAAAAAAAAAATACAAGGTTATATCTTTCTTACGTAATCTACAGCATATTTTTGCCTTCTCTTACTTCATTAAGCTATATGTGATTGCCTCGGGACTACCTCTCATCGGTTTACTGGTCCCCTTAAGAATTTTCGTATTCTTTCCAACGCCTGTTTATTAACTAAGCCAAGACTTATTTACTACTTTGCTTGGAGTCGGTTACGTTCGACTAGCTTATTTTAAGCACTTAATTAACCAGGTTCCCAAATTTTTCGTATAGGGGCACTTCTTGTGCTTATCAATCCCTACCAAGTAACTTTTCTTGGAGAAAAATTTTTAGGATCTCTAAAAAAAACAACAAAACCAAATGCTAAAACAAAACATCTTTCTTACGGCGTATCACATCTAAAATCTCTCCAAATGCCCGTTTACGTAATTTTAATTCTTGTCCCCCTTCTAAAATTCTAACTGAATCTGTAAGCCAACCATACGTCTTAACTTATTTTCTACTAGATCATTTTAATCTAATGTATATTTACGGATAACTTTGAATTCTTGCTGTGAAAATCATAACATTACATACATAAGACAATTTACAATATTTGTTCAACATCATAAAAACATTTTCAAAAAAAAAAATACCTTAATACATTTAAACATTTTGCAACAGTTATAACTTTTTTTTTTTTAACAAAAAAAAAAAAAAAAAAATCATCTGTAACAAAGAACAATTCAACAGTCTGTCCAAAACAATTGTCCCTTTTTTTTTCAAAAACAAAATAAATGAACACGCAAAAGCCGAAAAGTTCACTATGAACACAAAATGCATTTCCAAACAATTTAAACGCTGTTTAAGAAAGTATACGCGACCTTTGAAAAATTCCTGTTTTGATTGACAGATTTAATTCAACAATTCGTCCAAACGATTTCATTTTGACACACATTTTCTAATGACACTTTCAAAACAATAATAGATTACACAAAATCTGCATTCGCGTGTATGTGTGTGTGTGTGTGTTTTTTTTAACAGGCCAATTCATTTATCAATGAATTACGTTTGGTGACTTGTTTACTATTTTTTTTCCATTACTACGAATTTCTTTTTACGGCATATCGGCCTTTTCTTCTTTTTCTTTTTAATATTTCTTGTATCTTTTGTTCTCTGTGTGCGTGTATGTTCAAATTTTTTTTGTTTTCATTTTGTTTTTCTTCGCATTTCTGTGATCGTGTAATTTTTTTTCTTTTTCCGTGGTATTATTTATTCATTATTATTTTTTTTTTAAATTATGTTGGACCCTTTTAAAACGTTGTGTTTCTTTTTCTTTTTCGAATTCTGTGATCGTGTAATTTTTCTTTTTCCGTGGTATTATTTATTTATTTTTTTTTTAATTATGTTGGACCCTTTTAAAACGTTGTGTTTCTTTTTCTTTTTCTTTTTTTTTTCGTGGTATCGACCCCAGGTTCGGTTTCTGCATCGCTGATGCAAAAGGTTCACGAACACCAAATTGAGCGTTTGTTATATTGTTATTATTATTATTATTATTATTATTATTAGACGATACCACTTGTGCGCGTATGTTACGTGAGTTCTTATTAGTAATGATATGAGTCTTAGTGAGAGTTCTTGTCTTATTACATATGATGTTGTATCTTAGAGAGAGAGAGAGATGTTGTTGTAATGACATTTTATAACACAGACATATTATAACAATACAATTTACCTTTTTGTAGAAATCACAAACACAAAGATGAGCTTTATCCAAAACACATGGTGAATTTATTTAATACGACCGGTCGGGATTTCCTCATTAAGAACTCAAAGTTTCACATCTTAGTTTCTGAAGTGACGTCTCGCTTCAGACGTCCGCCTGTCTGTCTCCCCTGACTGTCTCTCCTGACTGTCTCTCTGACTGTCTCTGACTGTCTCTGACTGTCTCTCGACCAACTAACTCCCACCTGCTATATTGAGAAATCTATGCATCCCGGCCACGTGAGCAAAATTCACGTGTTTCAACATGCGCGACTTTGCACGTTTTCGACATTGATTTCCCAATAACCTATTTTCCTTGTTTGTTTCCACAAAGGAATTTAACCTACATATCTAATTTATTTAACTCATATTTTATTATCCACATTCTTTTAACAATTGAATAGTTTATTTATTATTTATTTCATCCGAATTAACAATTTACTGGACATTCCATTTAAACCTATTGTTCTTTAAAACTTATGTCCAGGGTTCGATTTCTGCTTTCTCTTATTTCCATTTTAACTAATCTCTCTATTTTTATACTTACATGAACAGGGGACAGCCCTTATCATGTAACACAGGCGATACAGGGTATACATATCAGAGCTTCCTAGTCACAAGGAGTTAATACCAGGAGGTTCCGCTAAATGTAGTGAACAATAAGATATAGATAAGGATACGTATTTTATATATATATATACTAGTTGTACCTTGCCACGCGTTGCTGTGGCTCAATTTGGTGTAATGGAAAATTCTAATAAAAAGAGAAAATGCATGTTTCTTATATTCTTTGTACAGCAATCCACTCCAAAAGTAAAAAAAAAAAAGTCGAAAATGAAAAAAAAAATGTTACTTGCAGAATTGGATCCTGATCCTCTGGATTACTTTCAATCATGGCTTGAGATCGACCAATAATCAGTGGATAAATCTGAATTCAGTAAAAATGTTGAAACACTAAATCTTTTTTTTTCTGTATACAAAAATATGAGTTAGTAATTAATATTGAGTGACAGGGGGGTACTATACACATATTCGAAAATGCTGTCCAAAAACAAATAAATGAAAGCAAAGGTAAGGTAAGTTATGTTTCTACCTAACTGGATAATTGTTTAGTGTTTTTTTTATGTAATGTAAAGTTTTAATCGGCTCGAAAAACAGAAATGGTTGCAGACTCTGTTGAATACGGTAAGTTTGGGAAAGTAAGTTGAAAACTAAAAAACTATACGATACAGTGTCAAATACCCACCGAATATATGTTACCATGACATAGGCTGACATAATCGGTGGGTTTGTGACGGTATATTGTATAGTTTTTTAGTTTTAACTCATTTTCTCAAACTTAACGTAATCAACAGTGTCCGCCACCATTTGTATCTTTCAAATAAACCTATAAACACAGTTTTTCCAGCTGACGAAACGTTACATTAAATGAAAAGAGTTTGTATGACTAAACACAGATACAAATAAGTTGTCAAAAAATAAATATATAACAAATAGATGTTATCAAAGGCAAGAAAAGTAAATGGCCTACCTAACTGGATAAGATTGTAGTGTTTTTTATGTAATGTATATTGTTTAATGTTTAATCGGTTCAAAAACATGCAGTGTTTATCGGTATATTTGAAAAATACAAATGGCGTCAGACTGTATCAGACACGTTAAGTTTGGGGAAATTTTGGGAAAATGAGTTAAAACTAAAAACTATACAAAATATTGTTAGGAACTCACTGAATATATGTTACTGTGGCGTAGGCTGACATATAATCAGTGGTTTTAAACTTTTGTTCGATACAGGTGACGACTTTTAAGAGACCCTTTTAGTGATTACCTGGTTTGAGGATATTTGTAAAACTAAACGGCAAATCAGCCCCCAAAATCCGGTATTATTTTACTTTAAGGTCCGTTTCATGTTCGTATACAACGAAATATTGCAGATTTCGGTGTACTAAAAGCGAATCTGCAAACCGTTTCCGTCGCAAAAAGAAGGTTTTCATGATATGAAGAAATTACTTTTTCGAAAAGTGGGTGATCACCTTTCAATGTAAATTTAACTTAGAATGAGCACCCAGTTTCTGACCACCTGAGAGAGGGGCATTTTTCTGTGTGTTTCTTGGCTAAACAGTTTTTTTGTTTGATTTCTTTAGCATGGTAATAACCCCTGAACTCTGGGACTACTTTCCATTTCACAGCCGTAGCCTTCGTTTATGCTACGCGTGAGCATAAACGATAGCTTTTTAGCCAATAAACATGGGAAAAATCCCCTCTCTCAGGTGGCTAGGAAGTGGGTGCTTATTTTAAGTTAAATTTACAATGAAAAGTGAGCGCCTACTTTTCGAAAAAGTAATTTCTTCATATCACAAAAACTATTTTTCATGCGACGGAAACGGTTTTCAGATTCGTTTTTAGCACACCGAAATCTACAAAAAAATTTTTTTATATACGAACGTAAGACGCACGGCCTTTTATGGAAAATTTTATCAAAGATCCGGGAGAAAATAGTTTTCAATAAAAACAGCAAATGAATTTGATAGCAAAAAAATGGATGCTAATTTTTAAAAAAAATTCTGTGTGTTTCTTGGCTAAAAAGTATTTAGTTTAATTTCTTTTGCATTTTGCAATTAAAACAGGTAATTTTAAAGGATTTTCCAAGGGTAGAAAGAAAGCTCCCCCCAAAAAAAAACATGGCCACAAAGTGGCTGATCATTTTATGTTAAATTATCATAGAAAAGTGATCCACCACTTTTTAAAACTAATTTTTCATAACTGGAAAACTACTCGTTTGCCTTAATTATAAACGTTATTTTCGTTTTCAGCGACCTCGAAACCATTTAAGAGTGGTAATTTTAAGGAATTTTCGAGGGTGCAGTAATTCTCATATATATATGTTTTTTCCAATAAGATAAGAAATTAAGAATTAGACAAATTTATTTTAGGTAGGCTTCGCAAAGAAAGCTTTTAAGAATAAAAAAATTAAGATAAACAAATGATGCTAGTGCACTTACCGTTCTGCGCTATTGTTTAAATCGTATTTCCAAGTTTAATTAAAGTTTTATGGTATGTTTTTTTATACAAGTGTAAGGTTAAAGTACAAGAAATATATATATATATATATATATATATATATATATATATATAATGTAAAAAAATAGGGATTTTCTTTTACCCATATATTAATTAGATAGTTAAATGTTGTAATTCGAAAGTCGTCCACGTGTGGTGTACGTGAAAGGCTTATTTCTACCGGAAATGAAATGGCGAACAGTCTAGCAGTTACGAAAAATATTTTTATTTTATTCAATATATTTTTATAATTTGCGATCTTAATGATCCTAATTGATTTTAATAACATGCAAATATTCTTTGAATTTACAGATAAATTTTCTGCAAATTTCAATTAAATTGGTAATGTAGAAATATGATTCTATCGACTTTGAACGAACCAAGAGTTATATATATATATATATATATATATATATATATATATATATATATATATATATGATAGCATAGAAAGTTTCGCCTTTAACGAGGTTATGAATTAAGAATTAATATGATAGATATTTTGTATGTGATGACTATATTGCATACAATTAAGTAGATCCATGATTTGATCTATTCATACGTAGAAAGTGTTGCTTTAGTGATCAAAGGACTGTTTTGTAAACATTTACGGTTAGTCACCAGTTTCTTGTATCGTTCAGTTTTTTATAACTCAACTATGTAGCATTACTTATAAACGGATTACTATTGGGTCACCAAGTGTTTTTCTCGCACTTACTTCGGGTTAAAATCTGATAACTAGCACTTTCCATGTTTACCATGCAAGCAAGTATTTTCCATCCAAACAGTTTTGATAATGCTATAATTTGGAAACATTCTACTTTTGTTCTGCCTCATAGAACATCTCAGCTGTCACAATTAATATTGAAAGAATATAATACGCTAATGTGATTAATTTTCAGCGAGGACAATGATCGATCCCTCAATTGATCACAAACTGAAACAATACGATCATTTACGAATGGTTATTAAACACTTATTATTTCAAATTATATCCAGTAGACCCCCCGGTATACGGCATAAACAATTAGTAACAAAATACGGTACAGTATATAATACACAAGCATATAATCAAATAACATTATAAATAACGCGGTAAAAGGGGCAGATACCGACACCAAGGATCAGAGAATTTTCGTATTCCACATAGTAACCTTAAAAACCGCCTCCTGGGTTCTACTGTATATAAATATAAAGTTTAATTTTTCTCGCTCTAATAAAAAAAGTAAAAGGCTACTTTTATATTTAAAAAAATAATTTTTAAAATACTTTTTAATATAATAAGTTATGAACATGCATGAAACTCTCACTGGCAGTAAACAAAAAGTAGTTCAGTTTCTTAAAACTAGAACTCTTGGCACATCAGATTCGGTCTCTATTTGTATACATTCAGGTGAAACTTGATCGATCACAGAGCTTGATTCATGTAACAGAATGCCCCCTTTTCACCTAATTTTTGCTCATAAATCGTTTTCCACTATTAAATATATTGTTTACTTCGCTAGATATATAGGAAAATAGATACATAAATTAAAAGATAACTATTTAAACCAATAACTGTTTAAATACCTTCTACCTGGCGCTTCCTAGCGATTATACAACAACATTTTTCCTACTTTTTATTAAAGTGTATGGAGAAAGCATACATTTTCTAATCTCTATCGAGGTAGTTAAAACCAACGAAAATAAAATAAAACAAAAGCATTGTTGAATTTTAAAAAATAATGAATAAAAACACAGAACCCAAGATGCCACCCAAACACTTCCCCTTAAGTACCGGCATAAACCAGTTAGGACGACCAGTTCTTCCCTCTTCCTCAATATGAACTCGACACCGCACAGTCAAACTCTTCCAAAGCTAAGTTATACCATTTTCTATCTATAATTTTGAAATCCACCTGTCTTGATATCACAAAAACTTATGCATTGCAGACATTATTTTTTATTCATTTATTTATTTTTTCCAGGTTTGACTAAATTTCTTAACTTTCAACTGCACTTATCTTTCTTTTGCTCTTTTTAACTGTAGTTTTTTTTCTCCAAATTATACTTGCACAATTAACTTAACTGAAATGATCCTTAGAAGATAAGGGATTTTGTTTTATACCAATACGAGAGCATTTTCCTATGTCTTGCGCCGATGGATTATATGCGAGTTCGGAGAAAAATCGTAAAAAAAAAATTCGCGACTCTCACTCAAAACTATTATTCACCGCGACTGACCTTTTGATCTTTTTAAAACCAAAGATAAACACGCTAACTCCTTACTCATAACCAGATAGTCTGTTTTTTTTTTTTTTGGTCTATTTCCTTTTCGGTAACTGCTTAAATGTTTCGTCTTATTTCTTCTATTTTTGATGATTACAAATTAATTTAAGTATGCCCACGAGCAGAAAAAAAACACATGACTCTAGTCTGCGATGCAATACAATACATTAACAAAAATTAGAAAATGAGACAAATTCACATACCGTCGTTTACCTTAAAAATGATTCCCTCTAACAACACATGGAAATACCAATATTTCACAAATTACATTTTATTTACCGTTTTTGACATCACGTACTCAAAATCAATATTCTGTTGAAATCAGAACACTACATTTCAAGTCAACAAGATTCAACGTAACATGATGTCTATGAATAAACAATTCTTTCATTTTTTTTCTTACTCATATTTCTTTAATATAACTCAGTTTAAACAAAACAGAAAAAAATATTCTTCCCGGCCTGCACCAACCAACCCCAAATTCTGTTCAGTTCCTTATATCATATCCTCTTTCTTTTTCCTTCCCCAAGCAAGACCAATAAAAACACAATAAATCATTAAAAAAATCCAATTCACAATGTCTTTAAAACATTAATAAAACACAATAACATTTTAACGAAGAAAATAAGGAATCACTTTCACTAAAAAAGTTATTCACATTTCAAACGTCGAAATTGTACATTCAAAAACAGTTCCAATCTGTCTTTTTTAAATAGTAACAAAACTTTGTTGAAGCGCCATCACTGTACAAAAGATAGTGTTCATACGTCCGTCAGGTTCGCGTGTACAATATATACATACCTAACGAAAGAATTATTTTTCTCTTTCTTGCGCTTCAGCTCGTGCACGAACGTCATTTTATACTCTTTTTTTCTCGTTCTTATTTGGATATCCTTAGTCTCCTTCAGCCATCATTTATTCTCCATCGGACGATATTCTCTCTTTACCATCGCGCAGTTATGATACACGGTCACGGAGTGTGGAAGATGCGGGGTTTCCGAGAAAGGCATCAGGCGGAATATTTCTCACGCATGAGGGATTCAATATTCCCCTGCACAATCGTCGAACCAGTCCTTGTGTCCCTTCTTAGAGTACCATCGGATGGATTCTGAGGCACCATGACAAGCGGTTGAGATTTCAAACCATTCTGCCGTAACTGTACTGCTAATACAACAGCGAACGCAGGAAGGAGGTCGGTGATGGCATCACACAATTTAGTTGAGATTGCCAGATCCTCTACAGTTCGAGTGGTCGTTTTGGGTTCTGTTGACTGGCAGATGGACGTACGTTTCATCGGAGACTTGACCGAATCAGGCGGTAATTAGTGGAGCATTCAGCACCACGCATGACACGGGTCAAGAGAACGTCACGCAGATCACAGTGTCTAACAATTATGAAATCGATAAGGTGCAAGTATTTTGACCTTGGGTGCATCCAGGACGTCTTATATATGTCATGTAGCTGATAGTTGATTTTTGCAATGGTAAGACCCAGCTCCAAACAGATAGAAATCGGAGACTATTTCTCTTTACGTTTCTGACTCTATGTCGTCCAATAATCTCTTGTCGTATCTCTGTGGTTTTCCCAACTCTGGCGTTAAAATCGCCCAGCAGAATAATCTTATCAGCAGACCTCAACTCACTAAGAGCAGCGATGTCAAAGCTGTAGCGGGCGAGGTCACAGACAACTAGGGAGGTGTGACGTAGAGGGTAAGTTTCTGCTACAGAACATAGAATTGTTCTGACATTTCAGTTAACGACTGTCATAGGTCGCTGTTTATTATTTTTTTGTTTTGACCGCAATTGAAAAGTCTCGGTGGATATGGTTGTCCACACAGGAAATTTAGGGTTGCCAATGTTTAGGCTACATTTTCCAGCCCCTCAATCATTTGGGGTTGAGAAGTGCGATTCATGTATAGGATTGCTCAGTAAACCTGATAGGACCGAAGAAAGATGCTGTTCTAGTCCCAAACTCTCAGTGACCATTTTGCCAGTGGTGTCTAACGTGCAGAGCGCGAGCTAGAAGCGTCCGGCTCTATCCGGAGTTTGCCCTGCCATCCGTTATCCCATCGCTGCAGTTCTTGGATGCAAGTGAAGAAGATACTTCTGAAAAAAGACATCGTAAGTATAAGAGGATGCACAAACTTGACCGCCCTTCAGAGTTCCAGTGAAGCAGATGAGATTGGTTAATTGGTTGGCTGCAGCGTCCTGCCGGAAATCAAGTATGTCAGAATTCCGCCCACGCGGAGACGCTCCCCAGGTCGTTAGTATTTAGCACATAGCTGAGTCAGCATTTCACCATCACCAGATCGTGTCCACATGCTGGTGGGTCATGATGCTGGTACTATAAAATACTGATCCTCCAAGGTTGTGTTAGTTTTGCCTCAAGAAAAGAACCCAGACTGCAAAGTAGCGGAGTGTCAGTTACGTTCTAGAGCGTTAGCTAGAACCCCGACTATCTAAATATTTTCTTCCGCGGGCAGATAGAGATTGGCTTCATGAAACTCTGAATAGGGTGCTAAAGTGAGTACTCGACCTTACCCATCGATCTCCCACGGATTGAAAGGAGGCATTTTACTTCTTATGTTGAAATAATTCTCACCCCGCTATTAATAAATTACTACACAAATAAAAACAAAAACTATCCAAGAGAAACGATAAGTGTAATGGGCAGATATCGGTCACGATCTTCCGTTAAAAAGTTCATATAGAAAAACCGTTTGAAGCCAAGTCTTTTTGATGTTTATGAGAATCGTGATGATAAACACATAACTTAATTAATGCATAAATAAAAACCATACATGTCCGATAGAAAGGACACGTGGAATCGGCACACCTCTGTCGATAACTACTGTTAACAGGTTTTATAGGGAAACGTGCGGCCTACCTAACTAGCACGCGTGCATAATTCTTTTTTATTTTACAAGGTGGTCACCACTTATCAAGGCCCGGAAGCCACTCTGGGATAAGGGTTATTGCATGTACAGTACGTTAGTATTGGAGATTTGATAAAGTGTCTCATGGGAGCGGTTCATCAGGAATTTGTTTGTTGGACTTGAAGACATCCAGATGGTAGTCAGGTGGAAAGCAGGCAAACGGAACAGAGTTCCACAGGCGTGCACTTCTAAGAAGGAAGCTTTAGAAATTATAATTTTAAAGTACAAAATAAAAAGCCATCATCATTATGAAGATGATTATTCTTTAACAATCTCTATTTATACATGCGAGTTTTGCCAACAATAACAATGAATAAGGATTAACCCTAGAGAGGAAAAGGAGGAAGAAAAGGTGAGGGTGGAGGTGAATAGACCATATGTTGGATATGGCCATGTTATTTTTAGAAGTTGTTTGTAAACTGAAAACCTTAGAAAGCTAAGAAGGTGTAGCTGTTGATCTCTCCCGTTCACATACTTCACAATGAATTGTAGTCAACATTGCAATGTAGGGAACCTACTGTTAATTCTATAAACTTCTTTTGCAAGTTTAAAATGCAAAAGTCAAGTACCATGTTTCAATTGTGCTCTAAACAGAAACATTCATTTCGAACGCGCCCTTGTCATATCAAAGAACCTACTGTTTTTATATTCTTGACTTTACTGGTTGTGCAGTGATAATGACTTAAATTTAAGTTTAAAATGAAATGGTCAAGTATCATGATGCAATTGTGCTTAAGCAGAATCGTTCATTTCAAACGCACTGCTGTCATATCGGGTCGGTCGTGGAATGAAATGAATGAAGAAGCAAAAATTGCTGCCTTATCTCTTTATATGCCTGCAATGTGATCACCCGATATGCAAATGAGATGCTCCTGGTTGGAGATAAAAGAGGATTGATTTTTTAGAGGGAGGTTAATTTTGAAGTTGGATTTCGAAGAAATAAGTTGAATTAGAAGAAGTTTGGAAGTTGGAAGTTTGGACAACAGTGTCAACCTTACCCAGGAAATTATTGGTGTGACGGGCAGAAGAAATAACACTCAAGTTATTGAATTATAGGTGTATATAAGAAAACTGTATTAAGAGCACCAGGTCTATCTTATGTTTATGACGATAGTGATGATGACCATATAAATAAATAATTACATACTTAAAAACAGTACATGTCCCACACAAACGGTATGTGTAATGGCAAGACTTCGGTCGAAATCTTGATTACATACATCTCAAACGTTTGTTTGTTTGTGTTTTTGTGCGTATGTTTATGTGTTTGTGCGTTTGTATGTCATCAATTTAAAATTTTCGTCAATCGCATCGGAATGGGTTGAAACTGGATTCAACTGAAAAAAAACGACCTCTTTGACACAAAAATGTCTGAGAATTAGAAAAAGATTAATTCCACAGTTATAAACTAGACATTTCTCGCAAGGTAAGTCACTTTTCGCGAATCCATTTCGCAAATCATGCACGCGTAGAAAACTGAAAGCATGTTTAAAAACATTATTTTGAAGGGTAATTAATTCGTAAGTCGTCGTGTTCCGATGGGCAAAAGCTTTTTCTAATAACCATCTTTCCCTTTCTTCCCTCTTTAGCGTTTCAGATTCGAGCCTGCCGACCAAGGCTATTTATTGCGGTCGCACGGATACTCGCGGCTAATTTAATTTAAAGAAAAATTGTTCTCATTCATTTAATTTTAGAGGGTGTTCGAACGTAGACGCTGCAGAAATATCTGATGGGGAAGTTGTCAGCAACTTCTTTCCATTCTTTTCTGGGTTTGCTCAATATCCGTATTATATGTGTCCAAAACGAACCTCATGTCTACCCGGGAAACGCCGGAAGTATGTATATAGACAAACGCCGGAAGTATGTATATAGACAAACGCCGGAAGTATGTATATAGACAAACGCCGGAAGTATGTATATAGACAAACGCCGGAACTATTTATATAGACAAACGCTGGAAGTATCTATATAGACAAACGCCGGAAGTATGTATATAGACAAACGCCGGAAGTATGTATATAGACAAACGCCGGAAGTATGTATATAGACAAACGCCGGAAGTATGTATATAGATAAACGCCGGAAGTATGTATATAGACAAACACCGGAAGTATGTATATAGACAAACGCCGGAAGTATGTATATAGACAAACGCCGGAAGTATGTATATAGATAAACGCCGGAAGTATTTATATAGATAAACGCCGGAAGTATGTATATAGATAAACGCCGGAAGTATGTATATAGACAAACGCCGGAAGTATGTATATAGACAAACGCCGGAAGTATGTATATAGACAAACGCCGGAAGTATGTATATAGACAAACGCCGGGAGTATGTATATAGACAAACGCCGGAAGTATGTATATAGACAAACGCCGGAAGTATGTATATAGATAAACGCCGGAAGTATGCGGTCTTACTAAAAATGTACGTCTACTTTATGTCCGTCTAATTGCTGCTGCTCCTGATGATTATGAAGCAACTTCTTTAAAGCCACTTCCGGTTTTTGCCAGTGGAAATTATCGTGTGCTATTTAAAAATATATATATATATATATATATATATATATATATATATTATCTTCGTTAAAGAAAATACAATAATGTTCGGACAAGTGATCTTTTCCTAAGAATTTGTAAAATACAATAACAGATCTGCATAAAATAAAATTAGAATTATATTTAGTTATTTACACTAGATTTTGGAGGATTCAAAAACAAAAAAAGAATCGAGTTTTCGACCATTCGCATGCTGTTTGTTTTGTTTTTGCGTTAAACATTTTTGTAAAAAAATGTTGTTTTTTTGCTTTTTTTTATTTTCAAAATTAGAGAAATATTAAAATAATAATAAAATACGAGTCAAAAGTACACTCTGGCCTACAAAAATGCCCGGACGGTCCCATCGACATTTCCAAGTACGGGCGCCTCGGGCGACTATCAGTTATCGAAGTATTCTAAAACGGTTTTTAGTCATATGTAAAACATATAGAAAAAGTAAAAAAAAGCGTAATGGAAGATTAGGTGACTACTGACTCGCCGACTCGGTGTGAGCAAATAAAACGCTATTGTTTCAGGTTTTTTTTGTTTGTTTTTTTTTCACTGTTTTGTGTTCGTTTTTAGTATTATATTATAATACTCATAAAAATACATCTTTATGAAATATTTATTTATATTTGGCAAGGTTGACTTGAGATGTCCATAAGATAGCGAGCGACTGTGAACGATAACGAATGTAAAAAATGAAAATGGAACGGAACGCACATTTAAGCGAAACGAGATTATCGCGTCAATAATAATAAGCGTGTATTAATTTTTAACTAATCTGTACTTGTTATGAATATGTTAAAAAAAAAAAGACACAGTAGTGTTTACTTTTGTTCTGTTTTTTTTTTTTTGTTGTTTTCTTAGGGGTTTTGGGGTCGCTGTTGTTGTCGTTGTAAATTTACCGTTTGCATGGTATTAACCCCTGAACGCTTGGACTACGCACGAGCGCGCAGTAGCATACACAAATTTACATTGGTCGTCGCTCGTCAACAAGTACTTTTCCTAATATTAATGCGTGCGTGTTGTTTACACTGGTCGCCATGTGTTGTTTTCGCGCACGCAAAAACAACACATGGCGACCAGTGAAAACAACACGCAAAACACTGGATAATAAACGCATTAATATCAGGAAAAGTACTTGTCATCACTTTAAAGAAAAGTGTGGAGGTTGACCTAATGTTAATTCGTTTATGCGCTCGAGCGTTGTACCAGGGTTTAGGTGTTAATACCATGCATTCATGCAAACAGTAATTTTGCGACGGGCTTGAATATCAGATTCGTTGTCAGCGACCCCAAAACCTCCTTAAAAAACAATTGTTTTTGGTTGGGGCTATATGGTATTAAACCACATATTTACCTTTTCTTTTGGTTGTTGTTTATTTTTTCGACTAGTCTAAGTTTTACGTAACAATTTAATAAAGAAAACATACCGAAAAAATGAAATGAAATAACTGAAAAATGTTTTTTTTCTTTTACTTTGGAAAATTCAACTAAACTAGTTTCGCATAAATATTTAATCAACAAAAAAATACCGTAAAAATGAAATTTCATGTTCCATCTCTGCATAATTACCAAAAGAAAACAATAAAGTAAAAAAAGTAAAAATTTCTTGTTTTTTTTTTCGAAATAGAACTTAATCAACAATCGAGTTTTTTTTATTTTATTTATTTTTTTTTTGTAACAATTTTGTTTTTAAATACTGGAAATCTGCATGAAATAAAACTAGAATCAGTTTTTCTTTTCTTTTTTTTTTGTAATTCTTATGCCCAAAACAATAAGCAATCGCTTTCGAGTCGGCATTTTCACCTGTAGGCGACTAATAGATAATCCCTTTTATTATTTTTTCTAAAACTTTAATCACAATATTATAATGTTAGATAATCGAAACTGTCCCTTAAATTTGAAAACTATTTGTTTATTTTTACGCTAGTTTAATTTTTAATAGTAGATCCCCCACCTCAAAAAAAAAAAAAAAAAAAAAAAAAAAAAAACAGGCAGTGTTCATCAAGTTGCTTCATTCTACAAAATTCTCGGGCAGAAATATTGCGTTCAAATCTATACGTACATAGCAAGCAATCTATACGGACATAGCAAGCAATCTATACGTACATAGCTAGCAATCTATACGTACATAGATTGCTAGCTATGTACGTATAGATTGCTTGCTATGTCCGTATAGATTGCTTGCTATGTACGTATAGATTTGAACGCAATATTTCTGCCCGAGAATTTTGTAGAATAAAGCAACTTGATGAACACTGCTTGTTTGTTGTTGTTTTTTTTTTTTTTGGAGGTGGGGGATCTACTATTAAAAATTAAACTAGCGTAAAAATAAACAAATAGTTTTCTTCAATTTTAAAGGACAGTTTCGATTATCCAACATTATAATATTGTGATAAAAGTTTCAGAAAAACATTAAAAGGGATTATCTAGCTGTTAGTCGCCTAGGGCGTCCCTACAGGTGAATGCTGGCGCGGCAACAATTGCTTATTGTTTTAGGCATAAGAATTTAAAAAAAAAACAAAAACTGATTCTATTTTTTATTTTATGCAGATTTACAGCATTAAAAAAAAAAAAAAAAGACTCCACTGGTCCACTGCTGATAAAATTCTATTTGGAAAAAAAAAAAAAAAAACGAAAACAAAAGGTTTTTTTTTTTTTTTTTTTTTTTTTACATAGGCATAACTACTTATCAAGGCCCAGAGACCACTCCGGGAATAAGGGTTAAGAGTGTACAGCAATTAATTGGACAATATAGTAATCGTCAGTTATGGAAATTCGGTAAATTTGTTAACAAGTGGAATGGCTCATCAAGAACTTGTTTACGTTGGACTTGAAGACAACCATATTGTAGTCAACTGGAAAGCAGGAAAACGGAAGACGATTCCACAGGTGTGCGATTCTAAGAAAGAAGCTTTGTTCATGGAATCTACGTTTAGGTTTAGGCACAAATAAAGAGTGGGGGAATTATTGATAGTGTTTTCAGCTAGACGAGTGTTTCTTATGAAAGTTTGGCGAGGGGGACCATAGATTGAAGCTCAGGCGAACACTTTCCATGAAAATAACGATACAGCAGACAAACTTGCAACATCTCTTCTGTGTGATAGAGGTTACAGTGAAGAGAAAAGGACATCTCCCACGAGGCCACGAAGTCTATTTTGAACTCTATCAAGGCAGGACAAGTCCTTTCTAGCAGCTCCTGTGGCAACAGTACTCCATCCTTGGACGTATCTGGCTCTTATATAGATAGAGAATTGCATCAGCAGTGAGATATCTACTGGATCGATAGAAGGATCCCACCATTTTTTCAGCAACCTTGGCAACAGATTTGATGTACGAGTTCCATTTAAGATCAGGAGTAAAGATCAAGCCCAGAAGTTTGTCAAAACTTGAGGCCTCCCCAAGACGAGAGCCATTCATTTTAATTGATACCAGATGGGGGTCAGAACGTTGATGATGCAAAGATAGAAGCTTGCTTTTAGATGCATTTAAAGTAAGCAGCCACTCCTTTTCCCATTGTACAAGGTGATCAAGATCAGAGGAGAGAGAATCGGAGAGAACTTGGTCGTTTACTGTATTAGATGTGCTGGTAGTGTCATCAGCATAAATGTCTATGATGTGATTTGTAAGATCATTAATGTAGATCAGGAAAAGAGTTGGGCCAAAGATGGGCCCCTGAGGGACTCCAGCATTAATACTGTGGGCTTCTGATTTTTGCCCATCAACTACTACTCTTATGAACCTATCAGAGAGAAATGATTTAATAATTGAGAAGACTATAAGAGAAGTTTTTACTTTTTTTATTTCATTGTTTTCTTTCGGTAATTATGCAGAGATTGAACATGAAATCTAATTTTTATTGTATTTTTTTGTTTATTAAATCGTCATGCGAAAGTACAGCCTAGTTGAATTAAAAAAAAATAAATGAAAAAGAAAAAAAACAAATATTTCTCTGTTATTTCATTTTTTCTGTATGTTTTCTTTATTAAATTGTTACATGAAACTTAGACTAGTGGAAAAAAATAAACAACAACCAAAAGAAAAGGTAAATATATGGTTTAATACCATAATAGCCCCAACTAAAAACAACTGTTTTTAAGGAGGTTTTGGGGTCGCTGAGAACGAATCTGATATTCAAGACCGTCGCAAATGTACTGTTTGCATGGTATTAACACCTAAACCCTAGGACAACGCGCGAGCGCATAAACGACTTGACATTAGGTCAACCTCCACACCTGTCTTTAAAGTGATGACAAGTACTTTTCCTGATATTAATGCGTTAATCCAGTGCGTGTTGTTTTCACTGGTCGCCATGTGTTGTTTTTGCGTGCGCACACATGGCGACCAGTGTAAACAACACGCACGCATTAATATTAGGAAAAGTACTTGTCGACGAGCGACGACCAATGTAAATTTGTGTATGCTACCGCGCGCTCGTGCGTAGTCCAAACGTTCAGGGGTTAATACCATGCAAACGGTCAATTTACACGGGGTTGAATATCAGGCTCGTTGTCAGCGACCCCAAAACCCCTAAGAAAACAAATTTTATTTACCAAAAAAAACAAAAAAAAAAACAAACAAAAGTAAGCACTAGCACTACTGTGTTTTTTTTTAACATATTCATAACAAGTATTGATTAGTTAAAAATTAATACACGCTTATTATTATTATTATTATTATTATTGACGCGATAATCTCGTTTCGCTTAAATGTGCGTTCCGTTCCATTTTCATTTTTTACATTCGTTCACAGCCGCTATCTTGTGGACATTTCAAGTAAACCTTGCCAAATATAAATAAATATTTCATAAAGTGATATATTTTTATAAGTGTTATAATATAATACTAAAAACGAACACAAAACAGTGAAAAAGAAAAACAAAAAAAAACAACTGGAACAATAGCGTTTTATTTGCTCACACCGAGTCAGTAGTCACCTAATCTTCTGTTACGCTTTTTTTTTCTTTTCCTATGTTTTAGAATACTTCGAAAGGCATTAGATAACTGCTAGTGCTGCTGTGCTCTGCTGTTGCTAGTCGCCCGAGGCGCCCGTACTTGGAAATGTCGATGGGACCGTCCGGGCATTTTTGTAGGCCAGAGTGTACTTTTGACTCGTATTTTATTATTATTATTATTATTTTAAATATTTCCCTAATTCTGAAAATAAAAAAATAAAAAAAAAAGATTTTTTTTACAAAAATGTTTAACGCAAAAACAAAACAAACAGCATGCGCATGGTCGAAAACTCGATTCTTTTCTTGTTTTTGAATCCCAAAATCTAGTGTAAATTACTAAATATAATTCTAATTTTATTTTATGCAGATCTGTTATTGTATTTTACAAATTCTTAGGAAAAGATCACTTGTCCGAACATTATATTATTTTCTTTAACAAAGATAATATATATATATATGTTTTAAATAGCACACGATAATTTCCACTGGCAAAAACCGGAAGTGGCTTTAAAGAAGTTGCTTCATAATCATCAGGAGCAGCAGCAATTAGACGGACATAAAGTAGACGTACATTTTTAGTACGACCCGAAGTATGTATATAGACAAACACCGGAAGTATGTATATAGATAAACGCCGGAAGTATTTATATAGACAAACGCCGGAAGTATGTATATAGACAAACGCCGGAAGTATGTATATAGATAAACGCCGGAAGTATGTATATAGACAAACGCCGGAAGTATGTATATAGATAAACGCCGGAAGTATGTATATAGACAAACGCCGGAAGTATGTATATAGACAAACGCCGGAAGTATGTATGTAGACAAACGCCGGAAGTATGTATATAGACAAACGCCGGAAGTATGTATATAGACAAACGCCGGAAGTATGTATATAGACAAACGCCGGAAGTATGTATATAGACAAACGCCGGAAGTATGTATATAGACAAACTCTACCATGTTGAGTACAGCTAATAAAACATTTACTTTTGACTCCCATTTCAGAATACATCTCGACTTTTGGGATGATAATACTCTTCTATAATTACTCATACGTGACTTCCACGTTGTATATCTTTTGGACGTATATATGTATATATTATTTTTTTTAACAAATGTGTACTTTTGCACTTTGCAGTTATTAATTTATGTCGTAGCCTGCAAATTAAAGCCAGCTTATGGATTTTATTTGGTGATTACTTTTATATCTATGAAAAAAAACCCTTTAGAATTAGGAAACTATCTTTGCATCGAACGATAAATCTAAGTTTTTATTCATTATGCATTCGTTTAAATCATTACATTTTACTTATTTATACTACATATATATATATATATATATACATATATGTATATATATATATATATATTATTTGTTTTTTGGACAAAAAATCAAGCAGAGTGCTCAACTAAAAAGAAATCAGAAAAATAAGAACATATTTTTTATTTTATGTATTTTGTATACAAAAAGTTGTTTGATTAAACAAGTCATTAGTACCGTCGGTTACAAGCCCGATAATTAGGACCGTTTTAGATATCAATATAAAGCTCTCTTCAAAATAGATGAGTATTAGCTGAAGAGAGCTTGATATGGATATCTAAAACGATCCCAATTATCGGCTTGAAATCGAATGACTTGTCTGATCCTACAACTTCCTATATACAAAATACAATATATATATTTATATATATATATAGATATGCATATATATATATATATATATATATAAAGAAAGAAAAAGGAATGGTTTAAAGTTTGAAAGATATATATGCATTGTAATAATTTTCGCAAATGCCACAGTAAATAGATGCGTATGCCGAGCAATATGCGTTTTACGGTTAAATGGCTCTCTGTTATTCTGACTAATGGCATTATGATGTCGAAAATCATGAGGAAGCCTAAAAAGCGTTATTGAAAACATTCTCTTGTTGTATACCTGTTTGTCGACATTATTTAACGGTAGTAGTTATTCATGACATTACTGCATCTATTTGAAAAGCTTCCTTCTGTTGTTATAGAATCTCAATAGGCGTAGAGACCTGTAGTCTGTCACGTTTGTTTCAGTAGCATTTCTAGTGCAATTTTCTCGATAAGTAAAACACATTTAGATATCGCATTTTTAATGTGTACTCGTACATGTGTCGGTTCATTGCTCTGTCACGCTAAATGTTGAAATAGAAATGTTTTTGTCGGCTAGAATCGGGTAAAATAGCTATTCCTCTTGACCATTATGTTTAGGTTTGAAGTAACACTCTAAGGTGTACCATCTGCTTAAAATGTTATATAATTCATTGCTCGGTTTGATTGTTTAACAAGCAGATGTTTTCTCCGTACGTCGGCTAAGTTTTTGTTCATTTATTTTATCATGTTCCGTGGTGCGTGTGTGCTTGTCACTGCCCTTTTAGACGACGATGGCAATTATTAAACGGAAGTGATTTCATTCCTCGCCAGACACACCATATTACAAGTGATGCGTATAAATCAATACGTATTTGTTCTGCTTTCATAAAATAACGCTTATTTAGCCGAATGTAAAATGCCATTCAAGAAATATCGCCATAAACGAAAGGGAAGTGTCTGTAATTGTTATTTAAGAACTAATGAAAAGTTACGTTGAATCTTCAGCCAAAATATGTTATCAAAATAAATGCGCACCTGAAGTGTAAACTAAAACTTACTCTCATGTATACAGGAACTTTCAGTAAATTGCAAGCTTAATAAAATTAGACATCATGCCTTGAGTTCAGCAGTTGTAAGGTGCATCTCAGGCACATCCATACTTGGTTGCGATCACATCTCCAAGAAAATTGAGAAATTATTTTTCGAGAATTTCTAGTATATAAAAAAACAACAACTGGACATCGGACTCATATGATTGCAACCCTTGTGTGTATGGTTCAGTTGACAGAGACCACACGTACCAATTAAAGCAGAATAATGGCTTGGTAATCAGGATTAACTGCGGTTCAGGCATTCTATTGTTTAATCTTAAAGCAGATCTGGAGACTACGTTTGGAATGAACGTACCTCGGTAAATAATGCTTTTATTAACGTCGGATTTTTAATAATATATCAATGATTGGTCAATATATGTTCAATATTATTTCTCTAAAGAATTGTTACGTCTTTGTCTCTCTTTTTTCTGTCATTATAAAGTCTATGAGAGTGAAATTGCCTCTGTGTATGTCTCTGTGTGTACATTTTCTAAATAAACACTCTGTCAATTTGAAAACTTTACCAAATTCTTCCGCCAATTTCGGGTCTAACACCTAAAAGTTTAGAGCGAGATTCATTGGGCATGTATCAAAGGTTTGATTATCTGATTTGAACCCAAAACAGTAAATATTAAGAAATCAGAATTGAGGTCAAACGAAAAAAAATGCCCCTGTGATCTCTACTTCGGCCAATTTTTAATATAAACATGCAAAATTTTATATAAAGTGTATTCAGGCATATGGCAAGCTTTTTAATGTTAATGGGGCCAAAATTCAAAAGACTTGATTATTTCGGTTCTAGCTAACCATTCAGCCAATTTTGAGACTAAACATTCGAATACGACATTTCACATGAAGGGTATTAAAACATGCAGCAAGTTTTTAATCAGGCTTTGGGCGAAAATTTAGCTGGTAAGAAGTTGAAAGAGATGACCTTTGCAGACTCTACCAAACTGCTCCGCTGATTTTGGGACTGAACACTTGAAATTTTAGATGTAGGTAATCTGGACATGAGTCAAATCTTTTAATATATATGCCCGTAAAAAATATATATGCCCGTAAAAAAACAGCATATAGGACTCAAGCAAAGTCGGACTGAGCTGCAAGTAAAATATAAAGTTGCCATTCTGGTTACATTTGTAACTAAACGCATTCAATGTTTATTTGGAGTCTGGATATTTTGCTTGTAAATTTTCCATTATACCAGTAATCCCTAATTCTGTTTATTACCTTTACACTCTTTTAATTTCTGAAATGTTGTTTATTAGTTGTCCTGTAAATTCTAATGAGTTATATTGCAGCTGTATCCTTGTTATATTAGTCAATGTACGATTAAGACTTAATTGAATTAAATAATTTTTAGTCATGGAATTTGTTAGAGGCTTGAAAAAATTAATATATTACTATAAGATGTTTTATATAAAGGTACACAGACTAAATTCAGATATATAGGTTGTGTTTTCGCTCGCTCGCTCGGAATATTCATACGTATGGCAGCATGTCATTGTT